>NC_079153.1:57678307-58001566 GCF_947563725.1 Argiope bruennichi | reverse complement strand
CTCTGGCAGGAATGAATTTAAGTTGAAGAAAACGAATTGAAAAAACCCAGATTGTGAATAAAAATGAGGCTTTTTAATTGCATTGGCGAAAAAAGACTGAGTCCAACCTTTCGGTTGGGCTGGCACTCGCTCCCCACTCACTGGCGCAATCCCGTTACTACACGATACGGGGACTTTTGCCTGCTCCGTTTCCGGCCTGGGCCGATCCGCCCCTCCTTAGTCGACCTGGTTAACCCGAGCTCCCCCAGATCAACCATATCGACACCGTACTTAGCGCGGACGCCGGATCAACATGGGAAAGTCGAGGACAGAACCCCCAACCTCAAGCAATCCTCAGCCTTGACCTCCAGAGTAGCTGGATTACAGGACCACGCCAACGGCCCCAGTCGATCGGGAGCTTTTTCTCTGCTACATAAAGACGTAACAACACTTGAAATTCGAAGAATTTTTGACACTGCTTCAGTTTTCTCTGAAACTTAAAAGATTCTGGACACTATAAATTATATTTTTATAGCCAACTGTGCATTTGCTTTGATGGAAACAGTATAAAGATTATTGAACTGGTGGCGCCATCTAGTGGCGAAAAATGCATTAAAAGTTCTTTTTCAAGAATCGGTTTAAAATATCGATTTCAGAAAGTTTCTAATTTTTAAAATTTCACTGCAAAATCTGACAGCACGGAAGAGTACGAAGTTGAAGCCGACATTCATACAAAATCTCTTATCGTAAAATGCATTGATTTTAATTTCACTTGAAAAGAGACATTGTCCAACAATTAGTAGTAGTATTTGCGATTTTTTTTTTTTTAATATTGTTTTTCAATTTTTTTTTTCATGCCCGTGGCTTGTTCGGTTCATTGAGAATTTTCTCATTTTTTTAAATTTCTATTGTTTGGGTTTCGATTTTTTTTTCTGTTAATTTTTACAGGAATTTTTTTTAGTATTTTTCTCTTTAGCTGACGGTGCATGCTTGAAAGGCGAAATACGATTATATTTGAATAATGTTATTTTTTTAGTGTCTCATAATTGTGTAATGCTTTGTAAGTTTCTACCGTTTCTGATTTATTTAAAGTAGCATTTGGAACAGGTATCTTCCTTTCTAAATATTTTGTTAACACTCTGGCAGGAATGAATTTAAGTTGAAGAAAACGAATTGAAAAAACCCAGATTGTGAATAAAAATGAGGCTTTTTAATTGCATTGGAGAAAAAATACTGAGTCCAACCATTCGGTTGGGCTGGCACTCGCTCCCCACTCACTGGCGCAATCCCGTTACTACACGATGCGGGGACTTTTGCCTGCTCCGTTTCCGGCCTGGGCCGATCCGCCCCTCCTTAGTCGACCTGGTTAACCCGAGCTCCCCCAGATCAACCATATCGACACCGTACTTAGCGCGGACGCCGGATCAACATGGGAAAGTCGAGGACAGAACCCCCAACCTCAAGCCATCCTCAGCCTTGACCTCCAGAGTAGCTGGATTACAGGACCACGCCAACGGCCCCAGTCGATCGGGAGCTTTTTCTCTGCTACATAAAGACGTAACAACACTTGAAATTCGAAGAATTTTTGACACTGCTTCAGTTTTCTCTGAAACTTAAAAGATTCTGGACACTATAAATTATATTTTTATAGCCAACTGTGCATTTGCTTTGATGGAAACAGTATCAAGATTATTGAACTGGTGGCGCCATCTAGTGACGAAAAATGCATTAAAAGTTCTTTTTCAAGAATCGGTTTAAAATATCGATTTCAGAACGTTTCTAATTTTTAAAATTTCACTGCAAAATCTGACAGCACGGAAGAGTACGAAGTTGAAGCCGACATTCATACAAAATCTCTTATCGTAAAATGCATTGATTTTAATTTCACTTGAAAAGAGACATTGTCCAACAATTAGTAGTAGTATTTGCGATTTTTTTTTTTTTTAATATTGTTTTTCAATTTTTTTTTTCATGCCCGTGGCTTGTTCGGTTCATTGAGAATTTTCTCATTTTTTTAAATTTCTATTGTTTGGGTTTCGATTTTTTTTTCTGTTAATTTTTACAGGAATTTTTTTTAGTATTTTTCTCTTTAGCTGACGGTGCATGCTTGAAAGGCGAAATACGATTATATTTGAATAATGTTATTTTTTTAGTGTCTCATAATTGTGTAATGCTTTGTAAGTTTCTACCGTTTCTGATTTATTTAAAGTAGCATTTGGAACAGGTATCTTCCTTTCTAAATATTTTGTTAACACTCTGGCAGGAATGAATTTAAGTTGAAGAAAACGAATTGAAAAAACCCAGATTGTGAATAAAAATGAGGCTTTTTAATTGCATTGGAGAAAAAATACTGAGTCCAACCATTCGGTTGGGCTGGCACTCGCTCCCCACTCACTGGCGCAATCCCGTTACTACACGATGCGGGGACTTTTGCCTGCTCCGTTTCCGGCCTGGGCCGATCCGCCCCTCCTTAGTCGACCTGGTTAACCCGAGCTCCCCCAGATCAACCATATCGACACCGTACTTAGCGCGGACGCCGGATCAACATGGGAAAGTCGAGGACAGAACCCCCAACCTCAAGCCATCCTCAGCCTTGACCTCCAGAGTAGCTGGATTACAGGACCACGCCAACGGCCCCAGTCGATCGGGAGCTTTTTCTCTGCTACATAAAGACGTAACAACACTTGAAATTCGAAGAATTTTTGACACTGCTTCAGTTTTCTCTGAAACTTAAAAGATTCTGGACACTATAAATTATATTTTTATAGCCAACTGTGCATTTGCTTTGATGGAAACAGTATAAAGATTATTGAACTGGTGGCGCCATCTAGTGGCGAAAAATGCATTAAAAGTTCTTTTTCAAGAATCGGTTTAAAATATCGATTTCAGAACGTTTCTAATTTTTAAAATTTCACTGCAAAATCTGACAGCACGGAAGAGTACGAAGTTGAAGCCGACATTCATACAAAATCTCTTATCGTAAAATGCATTGATTTTAATTTCACTTGAAAAGAGACATTGTCCAACAATTAGTAGTAGTATTTGCGATTTTTTTTTTTTTAATATTGTTTTTCAATTTTTTTTTTTCATGCCCGTGGCTTGTTCGGTTCATTGAGAATTTTCTCATTTTTTTAAATTTCTATTGTTTGGGTTTCGATTTTTTTTTCTGTTAATTTTTACAGGAATTTTTTTTAGTATTTTTCTCTTTAGCTGACGGTGCATGCTTGAAAGGCGAAATACGATTATATTTGAATAATGTTATTTTTTTAGTGTCTCATAATTGTGTAATGCTTTGTAAGTTTCTACCGTTTCTGATTTATTTAAAGTAGCATTTGGAACAGGTATCTTCCTTTCTAAATATTTTGTTAACACTCTGGCAGGAATGAATTTAAGTTGAAGAAAACGAATTGAAAAAACCCAGATTGTGAATAAAAATGAGGCTTTTTAATTGCATTGGAGAAAAAATACTGAGTCCAACCATTCGGTTGGGCTGGCACTCGCTCCCCACTCACTGGCGCAATCCCGTTACTACACGATGCGGGGACTTTTGCCTGCTCCGTTTCCGGCCTGGGCCGATCCGCCCCTCCTTAGTCGACCTGGTTAACCCGAGCTCCCCCAGATCAACCATATCGACACCGTACTTAGCGCGGACGCCGGATCAACATGGGAAAGTCGAGGACAGAACCCCCAACCTCAAGCCATCCTCAGCCTTGACCTCCAGAGTAGCTGGATTACAGGACCACGCCAACGGCCCCAGTCGATCGGGAGATTTTTCTCTGCTACATAAAGACGTAACAACACTTGAAATTCGAAGAATTTTTGACACTGCTTCAGTTTTCTCTGAAACTTAAAAGATTCTGGACACTATAAATTATATTTTTATAGCCAACTGTGCATTTGCTTTGATGGAAACAGTATAAAGATTATTGAACTGGTGGCGCCATCTAGTGGCGAAAAATGCATTAAAAGTTCTTTTTCAAGAATCGGTTTAAAGTATCGATTTCAGAACGTTTCTAATTTTTAAAATTTCACTGCAAAATCTGACAGCACGGAAGAGTACGAAGTTGAAGCCGACATTCATACAAAATCTCTTATCGTAAAATGCATTGATTTTAATTTCACTTGAAAAGAGACATTGTCCAACAATTAGTAGTAGTATTTGCGATTTTTTTTTTTTTTAATATTGTTTTTCAATTTTTTTTTTCATGCCCGTGGCTTGTTCGGTTCATTGAGAATTTTCTCATTTTTTTAAATTTTTATTGTTTGGGTTCCGATTTTTTTTTTCTGTTAATTTTTACAGGAATTTTTTTTAGTATTTTTCTCTTTAGCTGACGGTGCATGCTTGAAAGGCGAAATACGATTATATTTGAATAATGTTATTTTTTTAGTGTCTCATAATTGTGTAATGCTTTGTAAGTTTCTACCGTTTCTGATTTATTTAAAGTAGCATTTGGAACAGGTATCTTCCTTTCTAAATATTTTGTTAACACTCTGGCAGGAATGAATTTAAGTTGAAGAAAACGAATTGAAAAAACCCAGATTGTGAATAAAAATGAGGCTTTTTAATTGCATTGGCGAAAAAAGACTGAGTCCAACCTTTCGGTTGGGCTGGCACTCGCTCCCCACTCACTGGCGCAATCCCGTTACTACACGATGCGGGGACTTTTGCCTGCTCCGTTTCCGGCCTGGGCCAATCCGCCCCTCCTTAGTCGACCTGGTTAACCCGAGCTCCCCCAGATCAACCATATCGACACCGTGCTTAGCGCGGACGCCGGATCAACATGGGAAAGTCGAGGACAGAACCCCCAACCTCAAGCCATCCTCAGCCTTGACCTCCAGAGTAGCTGGATTACAGGACCACGCCAACGGCCCCAGTCGATCGGGAGCTTTTTCTCTGCTACATAAAGACGTAACAACACTTGAAATTCGAAGAATTTTTGACACTGCTTCAGTTTTCTCTGAAACTTAAAAGATTCTGGACACTATAAATTATATTTTTATAGCCAACTGTGCATTTGCTTTGATGGAAACAGTATAAAGATTATTGAACTGGTGGCGCCATCTAGTGGCGAAAAATGCATTAAAAGTTCTTTTTCAAGAATCGGTTTAAAGTATCGATTTCAGAACGTTTCTAATTTTTAAAATTTCACTGCAAAATCTGACAGCACGGAAGAGTACGAAGTTGAAGCCGACATTCATACAAAATCTCTTATCGTAAAATGCATTGATTTTAATTTCACTTGAAAAGAGACATTGTCCAACAATTAGTAGTAGTATTTCGATTTTTTTTTTTTAATATTGTTTTTCAATTTTTTTTTTCATGCCCGTGGCTTGTTCGGTTTATTGAGAATTTTCTCATTTTTTTAAATTTTTATTGTTTGGGTTCCAATTTTTTTTTCTGTTAATTTTTACAGGAATTTTTTTTAGTATTTTTCTCATTAGCTGACGGTGCATGCTTGAAAGGCGGAATACGATTATATTTGAATAATGTTATTTTTTTAGTGTCTCATAATTGTGTAATGCTTTGTAAGTTTCTTCCGTTTCTGATTTATTTAAAGTAGCATTTGGAACAGGTATCTTCCTTTCTAAATATTTTGTTAACACTCTGGAAAGAATGAATTTAAGTTGAAGAAAACGAATTGAAAAAACCCAGATTGTGAATAAAAATGAGGCTTTTTAATTGCATTGGCGAAAAAAGACTGAGTCCAACCTTTCGGTTGGGCTGGCACTCGCTCCCCACTCACTGGCGCAATCCCGTTACTACACGATGCGGGGACTTTTGCCTGCTCCGTTTCCGGCCTGGGCCGATCCGCCCCTCCTTAGTCGACCTGGTTAACCCGAGCTCCCCCAGATCAACCATATCGACACCGTGCTTAGCGCGGACGCCGGATCAACACGGGAAAGTCGAGGACAGAACCCCCAACCTCAAGCCATCCTCTGCCATGACCTCCAGAGTGGCTGGATTACAGGACCACGCCAACGGCCCCAGTCGATCGGGAGCTTTTTCTCTGCTACATAAAGACGTAACAACACTTGAAATTCGAAGAATTTTTGACACTGCTTCAGTTTTCTCTGAAACTTAAAAGATTCTGGACACTATAAATTATATTTTTATAGCCAACTGTGCATTTGCTTTGATGGAAACAGTATAAAGATTATTGAACTGGTGGCGCCATCTAATTGTGAAAAAATGCATTAAAAGTTCTTTTTCAAGAATCCGTTTAAAATATCGATTTTAGAACGTTTCTAATTTTTAAAATTTCACTGCAAAATCTGACAGCACGGAAGAGTACGAAGTTGAAGCCGACATTCATACAAAATGTCTTATCGTAAAATGCATTGATTTTAATTTCACTTGAAAAGAGACATTGTCCAACAATTAGTAGTAGTTTTTGCGATTTTTTTTTTTTTTAATATTGTTTTTCAATTTTTTTTTTCATGCCCGTGGCTTGTTCGGTTCATTGAGAATTTTCTCATTTTTTTAAATTTTTATTGTTTGGGTTCCGATTTTTTTTTCTGTTAATTTTTACAGGAATTTTTTTTAGTATTTTTCTCTTTAGCTGACGGTGCATGCTTGAAAGGCGAAATACGATTATATTTGAATAATGTTATTTTTTTAGTGTCTCATAATTGTGTAATGCTTTGTAAGTTTCTACCGTTTCTGATTTATTTAAAGTAGCATTTGGAACAGGTATCTTCCTTTCTAAATATTTTGTTAACACTCTGGCAGGAATGAATTTAAGTTGAAGAAAACGAATTGAAAAAACCCAGATTGTGAATAAAAATGAGGCTTTTTAATTGCATTGGCGAAAAAAGACTGAGTCCAACCTTTCGGTTGGGCTGGCACTCGCTCCCCACTCACTGGCGCAATCCCGTTACTACACGATACGGGGACTTTTGCCTGCTCCGTTTCCGGCCTGGGCCGATCCGCCCCTCCTTAGTCGACCTGGTTAACCCGAGCTCCCCCAGATCAACCATATCGACACCGTACTTAGCGCGGACGCCGGATCAACATGGGAAAGTCGAGGACAGAACCCCCAACCTCAAGCAATCCTCAGCCTTGACCTCCAGAGTAGCTGGATTACAGGACCACGCCAACGGCCCCAGTCGATCGGGAGCTTTTTCTCTGCTACATAAAGACGTAACAACACTTGAAATTCGAAGAATTTTTGACACTGCTTCAGTTTTCTCTGAAACTTAAAAGATTCTGGACACTATAAATTATATTTTTATAGCCAACTGTGCATTTGCTTTGATGGAAACAGTATAAAGATTATTGAACTGGTGGCGCCATCTAGTGGCGAAAAATGCATTAAAAGTTCTTTTTCAAGAATCGGTTTAAAATATCGATTTCAGAAAGTTTCTAATTTTTAAAATTTCACTGCAAAATCTGACAGCACGGAAGAGTACGAAGTTGAAGCCGACATTCATACAAAATCTCTTATCGTAAAATGCATTGATTTTAATTTCACTTGAAAAGAGACATTGTCCAACAATTAGTAGTAGTATTTGCGATTTTTTTTTTTTTAATATTGTTTTTCAATTTTTTTTTTCATGCCCGTGGCTTGTTCGGTTCATTGAGAATTTTCTCATTTTTTTAAATTTCTATTGTTTGGGTTTCGATTTTTTTTTCTGTTAATTTTTACAGGAATTTTTTTTAGTATTTTTCTCTTTAGCTGACGGTGCATGCTTGAAAGGCGAAATACGATTATATTTGAATAATGTTATTTTTTTAGTGTCTCATAATTGTGTAATGCTTTGTAAGTTTCTACCGTTTCTGATTTATTTAAAGTAGCATTTGGAACAGGTATCTTCCTTTCTAAATATTTTGTTAACACTCTGGCAGGAATGAATTTAAGTTGAAGAAAACGAATTGAAAAAACCCAGATTGTGAATAAAAATGAGGCTTTTTAATTGCATTGGAGAAAAAATACTGAGTCCAACCATTCGGTTGGGCTGGCACTCGCTCCCCACTCACTGGCGCAATCCCGTTACTACACGATGCGGGGACTTTTGCCTGCTCCGTTTCCGGCCTGGGCCGATCCGCCCCTCCTTAGTCGACCTGGTTAACCCGAGCTCCCCCAGATCAACCATATCGACACCGTACTTAGCGCGGACGCCGGATCAACATGGGAAAGTCGAGGACAGAACCCCCAACCTCAAGCCATCCTCAGCCTTGACCTCCAGAGTAGCTGGATTACAGGACCACGCCAACGGCCCCAGTCGATCGGGAGCTTTTTCTCTGCTACATAAAGACGTAACAACACTTGAAATTCGAAGAATTTTTGACACTGCTTCAGTTTTCTCTGAAACTTAAAAGATTCTGGACACTATAAATTATATTTTTATAGCCAACTGTGCATTTGCTTTGATGGAAACAGTATAAAGATTATTGAACTGGTGGCGCCATCTAGTGACGAAAAATGCATTAAAAGTTCTTTTTCAAGAATCGGTTTAAAATATCGATTTCAGAACGTTTCTAATTTTTAAAATTTCACTGCAAAATCTGACAGCACGGAAGAGTACGAAGTTGAAGCCGACATTCATACAAAATCTCTTATCGTAAAATGCATTGATTTTAATTTCACTTGAAAAGAGACATTGTCCAACAATTAGTAGTAGTATTTGCGATTTTTTTTTTTTTTAATATTGTTTTTCAATTTTTTTTTTCATGCCCGTGGCTTGTTCGGTTCATTGAGAATTTTCTCATTTTTTTAAATTTCTATTGTTTGGGTTTCGATTTTTTTTTCTGTTAATTTTTACAGGAATTTTTTTTAGTATTTTTCTCTTTAGCTGACGGTGCATGCTTGAAAGGCGAAATACGATTATATTTGAATAATGTTATTTTTTTAGTGTCTCATAATTGTGTAATGCTTTGTAAGTTTCTACCGTTTCTGATTTATTTAAAGTAGCATTTGGAACAGGTATCTTCCTTTCTAAATATTTTGTTAACACTCTGGCAGGAATGAATTTAAGTTGAAGAAAACGAATTGAAAAAACCCAGATTGTGAATAAAAATGAGGCTTTTTAATTGCATTGGAGAAAAAATACTGAGTCCAACCATTCGGTTGGGCTGGCACTCGCTCCCCACTCACTGGCGCAATCCCGTTACTACACGATGCGGGGACTTTTGCCTGCTCCGTTTCCGGCCTGGGCCGATCCGCCCCTCCTTAGTCGACCTGGTTAACCCGAGCTCCCCCAGATCAACCATATCGACACCGTACTTAGCGCGGACGCCGGATCAACATGGGAAAGTCGAGGACAGAACCCCCAACTTCAAGCCATCCTCAGCCTTGACCTCCAGAGTAGCTGGATTACAGGACCACGCCAACGGCCCCAGTCGATCGGGAGCTTTTTCTCTGCTACATAAAGACGTAACAACACTTGAAATTCGAAGAATTTTTGACACTGCTTCAGTTTTCTCTGAAACTTAAAAGATTCTGGACACTATAAATTATATTTTTATAGCCAACTGTGCATTTGCTTTGATGGAAACAGTATAAAGATTATTGAACTGGTGGCGCCATCTAGTGGCGAAAAATGCATTAAAAGTTCTTTTTCAAGAATCGGTTTAAAATATCGATTTCAGAACGTTTCTAATTTTTAAAATTTCACTGCAAAATCTGACAGCACGGAAGAGTACGAAGTTGAAGCCGACATTCATACAAAATCTCTTATCGTAAAATGCATTGATTTTAATTTCACTTGAAAAGAGACATTGTCCAACAATTAGTAGTAGTATTTGCGATTTTTTTTTTTTTAATATTGTTTTTCAATTTTTTTTTTTCATGCCCGTGGCTTGTTCGGTTCATTGAGAATTTTCTCATTTTTTTAAATTTCTATTGTTTGGGTTTCGATTTTTTTTTCTGTTAATTTTTACAGGAATTTTTTTTAGTATTTTTCTCTTTAGCTGACGGTGCATGCTTGAAAGGCGAAATACGATTATATTTGAATAATGTTATTTTTTTAGTGTCTCATAATTGTGTAATGCTTTGTAAGTTTCTACCGTTTCTGATTTATTTAAAGTAGCATTTGGAACAGGTATCTTCCTTTCTAAATATTTTGTTAACACTCTGGCAGGAATGGATTTAAGTTGAAGAAAACGAATTGAAAAAACCCAGATTGTGAATAAAAATGAGGCTTTTTAATTGCATTGGCGAAAAAAGACTGAGTCCAACCTTTCGGTTGGGCTGGCACTCGCTCCCCACTCACTGGCGCAATCCCGTTACTACACGATGCGGGGACTTTTGCCTGCTCCGTTTCCGGCCTGGGCCAATCCGCCCCTCCTTAGTCGACCTGGTTAACCCGAGCTCCCCCAGATCAACCATATCGACACCGTGCTTAGCGCGGACGCCGGATCAACATGGGAAAGTCGAGGACAGAACCCCCAACCTCAAGCCATCCTCAGCCTTGACCTCCAGAGTAGCTGGATTACAGGACCACGCCAACGGCCCCAGTCGATCGGGAGCTTTTTCTCTGCTACATAAAGACGTAACAACACTTGAAATTCGAAGAATTTTTGACACTGCTTCAGTTTTCTCTGAAACTTAAAAGATTCTGGACACTATAAATTATATTTTTATAGCCAACTGTGCATTTGCTTTGATGGAAACAGTATAAAGATTATTGAACTGGTGGCGCCATCTAGTGGCGAAAAATGCATTAAAAGTTCTTTTTCAAGAATCGGTTTAAAGTATCGATTTCAGAACGTTTCTAATTTTTAAAATTTCACTGCAAAATCTGACAGCACGGAAGAGTACGAAGTTGAAGCCGACATTCATACAAAATCTCTTATCGTAAAATGCATTGATTTTAATTTCACTTGAAAAGAGACATTGTCCAACAATTAGTAGTAGTATTTCGATTTTTTTTTTTAATATTGTTTTTCAATTTTTTTTTTCATGCCCGTGGCTTGTTCGGTTTATTGAGAATTTTCTCATTTTTTTAAATTTTTATTGTTTGGGTTCCAATTTTTTTTTCTGTTAATTTTTACAGGAATTTTTTTTAGTATTTTTCTCATTAGCTGACGGTGCATGCTTGAAAGGCGGAATACGATTATATTTGAATAATGTTATTTTTTTAGTGTCTCATAATTGTGTAATGCTTTGTAAGTTTCTTCCGTTTCTGATTTATTTAAAGTAGCATTTGGAACAGGTATCTTCCTTTCTAAATATTTTGTTAACACTCTGGAAAGAATGAATTTAAGTTGAAGAAAACGAATTGAAAAAACCCAGATTGTGAATAAAAATGAGGCTTTTTAATTGCATTGGCGAAAAAAGACTGAGTCCAACCTTTCGGTTGGGCTGGCACTCGCTCCCCACTCACTGGCGCAATCCCGTTACTACACGATGCGGGGACTTTTGCCTGCTCCGTTTCCGGCCTGGGCCGATCCGCCCCTCCTTAGTCGACCTGGTTAACCCGAGCTCCCCCAGATCAACCATATCGACACCGTGCTTAGCGCGGACGCCGGATCAACACGGGAAAGTCGAGGACAGAACCCCCAACCTCAAGCCATCCTCTGCCATGACCTCCAGAGTGGCTGGATTACAGGACCACGCCAACGGCCCCAGTCGATCGGGAGCTTTTTCTCTGCTACATAAAGACGTAACAACACTTGAAATTCGAAGAATTTTTGACACTGCTTCAGTTTTCTCTGAAACTTAAAAGATTCTGGACACTATAAATTATATTTTTATAGCCAACTGTGCATTTGCTTTGATGGAAACAGTATAAAGATTATTGAACTGGTGGCGCCATCTAATTGTGAAAAAATGCATTAAAAGTTCTTTTTCAAGAATCCGTTTAAAATATCGATTTTAGAACGTTTCTAATTTTTAAAATTTCACTGCAAAATCTGACAGCACGGAAGAGTACGAAGTTGAAGCCGACATTCATACAAAATGTCTTATCGTAAAATGCATTGATTTTAATTTCACTTGAAAAGAGACATTGTCCAACAATTAGTAGTAGTTTTTGCGATTTTTTTTTTTTTAATATTGTTTTTCAATTTTTTTTTTCATGCCCGTGGCTTGTTCGGTTCATTGAGAATTTTCTCATTTTTTTAAATTTTTATTGTTTGGGTTCCGATTTTTTTTTCTGTTAATTTTTACAGGAATTTTTTTTAGTATTTTTCTCTTTAGCTGACGGTGCATGCTTGAAAGGCGAAATACGATTATATTTGAATAATGTTATTTTTTTAGTGTCTCATAATTGTGTAATGCTTTGTAAGTTTCTACCGTTTCTGATTTATTTAAAGTAGCATTTGGAACAGGTATCTTCCTTTCTAAATATTTTGTTAACACTCTGGCAGGAATGAATTTAAGTTGAAGAAAACGAATTGAAAAAACCCAGATTGTGAATAAAAATGAGGCTTTTTAATTGCATTGGCGAAAAAAGACTGAGTCCAACCTTTCGGTTGGGCTGGCACTCGCTCCCCACTCACTGGCGCAATCCCGTTACTACACGATACGGGGACTTTTGCCTGCTCCGTTTCCGGCCTGGGCCGATCCGCCCCTCCTTAGTCGACCTGGTTAACCCGAGCTCCCCCAGATCAACCATATCGACACCGTACTTAGCGCGGACGCCGGATCAACATGGGAAAGTCGAGGACAGAACCCCCAACCTCAAGCAATCCTCAGCCTTGACCTCCAGAGTAGCTGGATTACAGGACCACGCCAACGGCCCCAGTCGATCGGGAGCTTTTTCTCTGCTACATAAAGACGTAACAACACTTGAAATTCGAAGAATTTTTGACACTGCTTCAGTTTTCTCTGAAACTTAAAAGATTCTGGACACTATAAATTATATTTTTATAGCCAACTGTGCATTTGCTTTGATGGAAACAGTATAAAGATTATTGAACTGGTGGCGCCATCTAGTGGCGAAAAATGCATTAAAAGTTCTTTTTCAAGAATCGGTTTAAAATATCGATTTCAGAACGTTTCTAATTTTTAAAATTTCACTGCAAAATCTGACAGCACGGAAGAGTACGAAGTTGAAGCCGACATTCATACAAAATCTCTTATCGTAAAATGCATTGATTTTAATTTCACTTGAAAAGAGACATTGTCCAACAATTAGTAGTAGTATTTGCGATTTTTTTTTTTTTAATATTGTTTTTCAATTTTTTTTTTTCATGCCCGTGGCTTGTTCGGTTCATTGAGAATTTTCTCATTTTTTTAAATTTCTATTGTTTGGGTTTCGATTTTTTTTTCTGTTAATTTTTACAGGAATTTTTTTTAGTATTTTTCTCTTTAGCTGACGGTGCATGCTTGAAAGGCGAAATACGATTATATTTGAATAATGTTATTTTTTTAGTGTCTCATAATTGTGTAATGCTTTGTAAGTTTCTACCGTTTCTGATTTATTTAAAGTAGCATTTGGAACAGGTATCTTCCTTTCTAAATATTTTGTTAACACTCTGGCAGGAATGAATTTAAGTTGAAGAAAACGAATTGAAAAAACCCAGATTGTGAATAAAAATGAGGCTTTTTAATTGCATTGGAGAAAAAATACTGAGTCCAACCATTCGGTTGGGCTGGCACTCGCTCCCCACTCACTGGCGCAATCCCGTTACTACACGATGCGGGGACTTTTGCCTGCTCCGTTTCCGGCCTGGGCCGATCCGCCCCTCCTTAGTCGACCTGGTTAACCCGAGCTCCCCCAGATCAACCATATCGACACCGTACTTAGCGCGGACGCCGGATCAACATGGGAAAGTCGAGGACAGAACCCCCAACCTCAAGCCATCCTCATCCTTGACCTCCAGAGTAGCTGGATTACAGGACCACGCCAACGGCCCCAGTCGATCGGGAGATTTTTCTCTGCTACATAAAGACGTAACAACACTTGAAATTCGAAGAATTTTTGACACTGCTTCAGTTTTCTCTGAAACTTAAAAGATTCTGGACACTATAAATTATATTTTTATAGCCAACTGTGCATTTGCTTTGATGGAAACAGTATAAAGATTATTGAACTGGTGGCGCCATCTAGTGGCGAAAAATGCATTAAAAGTTCTTTTTCAAGAATCGGTTTAAAGTATCGATTTCAGAACGTTTCTAATTTTTAAAATTTCACTGCAAAATCTGACAGCACGGAAGAGTACGAAGTTGAAGCCGACATTCATACAAAATCTCTTATCGTAAAATGCATTGATTTTAATTTCACTTGAAAAGAGACATTGTCCAACAATTAGTAGTAGTATTTCGATTTTTTTTTTTTAATATTGTTTTTCAATTTTTTTTTTCATGCCCGTGGCTTGTTCGGTTTATTGAGAATTTTCTCATTTTTTTAAATTTTTATTGTTTGGGTTCCAATTTTTTTTTCTGTTAATTTTTACAGGAATTTTTTTTAGTATTTTTCTCATTAGCTGACGGTGCATGCTTGAAAGGCGGAATACGATTATATTTGAATAATGTTATTTTTTTAGTGTCTCATAATTGTGTAATGCTTTGTAAGTTTCTTCCGTTTCTGATTTATTTAAAGTAGCATTTGGAACAGGTATCTTCCTTTCTAAATATTTTGTTAACACTCTGGAAAGAATGAATTTAAGTTGAAGAAAACGAATTGAAAAAACCCAGATTGTGAATAAAAATGAGGCTTTTTAATTGCATTGGCGAAAAAAGACTGAGTCCAACCTTTCGGTTGGGCTGGCACTCGCTCCCCACTCACTGGCGCAATCCCGTTACTACACGATGCGGGGACTTTTGCCTGCTCCGTTTCCGGCCTGGGCCGATCCGCCCCTCCTTAGTCGACCTGGTTAACCCGAGCTCCCCCAGATCAACCATATCGACACCGTGCTTAGCGCGGACGCCGGATCAACACGGGAAAGTCGAGGACAGAACCCCCAACCTCAAGCCATCCTCTGCCATGACCTCCAGAGTGGCTGGATTACAGGACCACGCCAACGGCCCCAGTCGATCGGGAGCTTTTTCTCTGCTACATAAAGACGTAACAACACTTGAAATTCGAAGAATTTTTGACACTGCTTCAGTTTTCTCTGAAACTTAAAAGATTCTGGACACTATAAATTATATTTTTATAGCCAACTGTGCATTTGCTTTGATGGAAACAGTATAAAGATTATTGAACTGGTGGCGCCATCTAATTGTGAAAAAATGCATTAAAAGTTCTTTTTCAAGAATCCGTTTAAAATATCGATTTTAGAACGTTTCTAATTTTTAAAATTTCACTGCAAAATCTGACAGCACGGAAGAGTACGAAGTTGAAGCCGACATTCATACAAAATCTCTTATCGTAAAATGCATTGATTTTAATTTCACTTGAAAAGAGACATTGTCCAACAATTAGTAGTAATATTTCGATTTTTTTTTTTAATATTGTTTTTCAATTTTTTTTTTCATGCCCGTGGCTTGTTCGGTTTATTGAGAATTTTCTCATTTTTTAAAATTTTTATTGTTTGGGTTCCAATTTTTTTTTCTGTTAATTTTTACAGGAATTTTTTTTAGTATTTTTCTCATTAGCTGACGGTGCATGCTTGAAAGGCGGAATACGATTATATTTGAATAATGTTATTTTTTTAGTGTCTCATAATTGTGTAATGCTTTGTAAGTTTCTTCCGTTTCTGATTTATTTAAAGTAGCATTTGGAACAGGTATCTTCCTTTCTAAATATTTTGTTAACACTCTGGAAGGAATGAATTTAAGTTGAAGAAAACGAATTGAAAAAACCCAGATTGTGAATAAAAATGAGGCTTTTTAATTGCATTGGCGAAAAAAGACTGAGTCCAACCTTTCGGTTGGGCTGGCACTCGCTCCCCACTCACTGGCGCAATCCCGTTACTACACGATGCGGGGACTTTTGCCTGCTCCGTTTCCGGCCTGGGCCGATCCGCCCCTCCTTAGTCGACCTGGTTAACCCGAGCTCCCCCAGATCAACCATATCGACACCGAGCTTAGCGCGGACGCCGGATCAACACGGGAAAGTCGAGGACAGAACCCCCAACCTCAAGCCATCCTCAGCCATGACCTCCAGAGTGGCTGGATTACAGGACCACGCCAACGGCCCCAGTCGATCGGGAGCTTTTTCTCTGCTACATAAAGACGTAACAACACTTGAAATTCGAAGAATTTTTGACACTGCTTCAGTTTTCTCTGAAACTTAAAAGATTCTGGACACTATAAATTATATTTTTATAGCCAACTGTGCATTTGCTTTGATGGAAACAGTATAAAGTTTATTGAACTGGTGGCGCCATCTAGTTGCGAAAAAATGCATTAAAAGTTCTTTTTCAAGAATCCGTTTAAAATATCGATTTTAGAACGTTTCTAATTTTTAAAATTTCACTGCAAAATCTGACAGCACGGAAGAGTACGAAGTTGAAGCCGACATTCATACAAAATCTCTTATCGTAAAATGCATTGATTTTAATTTCACTTGAAAAGAGACATTGTCCAACAATTAGTAGTAGTATTTGCGATTTTTTTTTTTTAATATTGTTTTTCAATTTTCTTTTTCATGCCCGTGGCTTGTTCGGTTTATTGAGAATTTTCTCATTTTTTTATATTTTTATTGTTTGGGTTCCAATTTTTTTTTCTGTTAATTTTTACAGGAATTTTTTTTAGTATTTTTCTCTTTAGCTGACGGTGCATGCTTGAAAGGTGGAATACGATTATATTTGAATAATGTTATTTTTTTAGTGTCTCATAATTGTGTAATGCTTTGTAAGTTTCTACCGTTTCTGATTTATTTAAAGTAGCATTTGGAACAGGTATCTTCCTTTCTAAATATTTTTTTAACACTCTGGCAGGAATGAATTTAAGTTGAAGAAAACGAATTGAAAAAACCCAAATTGTGAATAAAAATGAGGCTTTTTAATTGCATTGGCGAAAAAAGACTGAGTCCAACCTTTCGGTTGGGCTGGCACTCGCTCCCCACTCACTGGCGCAATCCCGTTACTACACGATGCGGGGACTTTTGCCTGCTCCGTTTCCGGCCTGGGCCGATCCGCCCCTCCTTAGTCGACCTGGTTAACCCGAGCTCCCCCAGATCAACCATATCGACACCGTGCTTAGCGCGGACGCCGGATCAACACGGGAAAGTCGAGGACAGAACCCCCAACCTCAAGCCACCCTCAGCCTTGACCTCCAGAGTGGCTGGATTACAGGACCACGCCAACGGCCCCAGTCGATCGGGAGCTTTTTCTCTGCTACATAAAGACGTAACAACACTTGAAATTCGAAGAATTTTTGACACTGCTTCAGTTTTCTCTGAAACTTAAAAGATTCTGGACACTATAAATTATATTTTTATAGCCAACTGTGCATTTGCTTTGATGGAAACAGTATAAAGATTTTTGAACTGGTGGCGCCATCTAGTTGCGAAAAAATGCATTAAAAGTTCTTTTTCAAGAATCCGTTTAAAATATCGATTTTAGAACGTTTCTAATTTTTAAAATTTCACTGCAAAATCTGACAGCACGGAAGAGTACGAAGTTGAAGCCGACATTCATACAAAATCTCTTATCGTAAAATGCATTGATTTTAATTTCACTTGAAAAGAGACATTGTCCAACAATTAGTAGTAGTATTTGCGATTTTTTTTTTAATATTGTTTTTGAATTTTCTTTTTTATGCCCGTGGCTTGTTCGGTTTATTGAGAATTTTCTCATTTTTTTATATTTTTATTGTTTGGGTTCCAATTTTTTTTTCTGTTAATTTTTACAGGAATTTTTTTTAGTATTTTTCTCTTTAGCTGACGGTTCATGCTTGAAAGGTGGAATACGATTATATTTGAATAATGTTATTTTTTTAGTGTCTCATAATAGTGTAATGCTTTGTAAGTTTCTACCGTTTCTGATTTATTTAAAGTAGCATTTGGAACAGGTATCTTCCTTTCTAAATATTTTGTTAGCACTCTGGCAGGAATGAATTTAAGTTGAAGAAAACGAATTGAAAAAACCCAGATTGTGAATAAAAATGAGGCTTTTTAATTGCATTGGCGAAAAAAGACTGAGCCCAACCTTTCGGTTGGGCTGGCACTCGCTCCCCACTCACTGGCGCAATCCCGTTACTACACGATGCGGGGACTTTTGCCTGCTCCGTTTCCGGCCTGGGCCGATCCGCCCCTCCTTAGTCGACCTGGTTAACCCGAGCTCCCCCAGATCAACCATATCGACATCGTGCTTAGAGCGGACGCCGGATCAACATGGGAAAGTCGAGGACAGAACCCCCAACCTCAAGCCATCCTCAGCCTTGTCCTCCAGAGTGGCTGGATTACAGGACCACGCCAACGGCCCCAGTCGATCGGGAGCTTTTTCTCTGCTACATAAAGACGTAACAACACTTGAAATTCGAAGAATTTTTGACACTGCTTCAGTTTTCTCTGAAACTTAAAAGATTCTGGACACTATAAATTATATTTTTATAGCCAACTGTGCATTTGCTTTGATGGAAACAGTATAAAGATTATTGAACTGGTGGCGCCATCTAGTTGCGAAAAAATGCAATAAAAGTTCTTTTTCAAGAATCCGTTTAAAATATCGATTTTAGAACGTTTCTAATTTTTAAAATTTCACTGCAAAATCTGACAGCACGGAAGAGTACGAAGTTGAAGCCGACATTCATACAAAATCTCTTATCGTAAAATGCATTGATTTTAATTTCACTTGAAAAGAGACATTGTCCAACAATTAGTAGTAGTATTTGCGATTTTTTTTATTTTTTTAATATTGTTTTTCAATTTTTTTTTTCATGCCCGTGGCTTGTTCGGTTCATTGAGAATTTTCTCATTTTTTTATATTTTTATTGTTTGGTTCCGATTTTTTTTTCTGTTAATTTTTACAGGAATTTTTTTTAGTATTTTTCTCTTTAGCTGACGGTGCATGCTTGAAAGGTGGAATACGATTATATTTGAATAATGTTATTTTTTTAGTGTCTCATAACTGTGTAATGCTTTGTAAATTTCTACCGTTTCTGATTTATTTAAAGTAGCATTTGGAACAGGTATCTTCCTTTCTAAATATTTTGTTAACACTCTGGCAGGAATGAATTTAAGTTGAAGAAAACGAATTGAAAAAACCCAGATTGTGAATAAAAATGAGGCTTTTTAATTGCATTGGCGAAAAAAGACTGAGTCCAACCTTTCGGTTGGGCTGGCACTCGCTCCCCACTCACTGGCGCAATCCCGTTACTACACGATGCGGGGACTTTTGCCTGCTCCGTTTCCGGCCTGGGCCGATCCGCCCCTCCTTAGTCGACCTGGTTAACCCGAGCTCCCCCAGATCAACCATATCGACACCGTGCTTAGAGCGGACGCCGGATCAACATGGGAAAGTCGAGGACAGAACCCCCAACCTCAAGCCATCCTCAGCCTTGTCCTCCAGAGTGGCTGGATTACAGGACCACGCCAACGGCCCCAGTCGATCGGGAGCTTTTTCTCTGCTACATAAAGACGTAACAACACTTGAAATTCGAAGAATTTTTGACACTGCTTCAGTTTTCTCTGAAACTTAAAAGATTCTGGACACTATAAATTATATTCTTATAGCCAACTGTGCATTTGCTTTGATGGAAACAGTATAAAGATTATTGAACTGGTGGCGCCATCTAGTTGCGAAAAAATGCAATAAAAGTTCTTTTTCAAGAATCCGTTTAAAATATCGATTTTAGAACGTTTCTAATTTTTAAAATTTCACTGCAAAATCTGACAGCACGGAAGAGTACGAAGTTGAAGCCGACATTCATACAAAATCTCTTATCGTAAAATGCATTGATTTTAATTTCACTTGAAAAGAGACATTGTCCAACAATTAGTAGTAGTATTTGCGATTTTTTTTATTTTTTTAATATTGTTTTTCAATTTTTTTTTTTTCATGCCCGTGGCTTGTTCGGTTTATTGAGAATTTTCTCATTTTTTTATATTTTTATTGTTTGGTTCCAATTTTTTTTTCTGTTAATTTTTACAGGAATTTTTTTTAGTATTTTTCTCTTTAGCTGACGGTGCATGCTTGAAAGGTGGAATACGATTATATTTGAATAATGTTATTTTTTTAGTGTCTCATAACTGTGTAATGCTTTGTAAGTTTCTACCGTTTCTGATTTATTTAAAGTAGCATTTGGAACAGGTATCTTCCTTTCTAAATATTTTGTTAACACTCTGGCAGGAATGAATTTAAGTTGAAGAAAACGAATTGAAAAAAACCCAGATTGTGAATAAAAATGAGGCTTTTTAATTGCATTGGCGAAAAAAGACTGAGTCCAACCTTTCGGTTGGGCTGGCACTCGCTCCCCACTCACTGGCGCAATCCCGTTACTACACGATGCGGGGACTTTTGCCTGCTCCGTTTCCGGCCTGGGCCGATCCGCCCCTCCTTAGTCGACCTGGTTAACCCGAGCTCCCCCAGATCAACCATATCGACACCGTGCTTAGCGCGGACGCCGGATCAACATGGGAAAGTCGAGGACAGAACCCCCACCCTCAAGCCATCCTCAGCCTTGACCTCCAGAGTGGCTGGATTACAGGACCACGCCAACGGCCCCAGTCGATCGGGAGCTTTTTCTCTGCTACATAAAGACGTAACAACACTTGAAATTCGAAGAATTTTTGACACTGCTTCAGTTTTCTCTGAAACTTAAAAGATTCTGGACACTATAAATTATATTTTTATAGCCAACTGTGCATTTGCTTTGATGGAAACAGTATAAAGATTATTGAACTGGTGGCGCCATCTAGTTGCGAAAAAATGCATTAAAAGTTCTTTTTCAAGAATCCGTTTAAAATATCGATTTTAGAACGTTTCTAATTTTTAAAATTTCACTGCAAAATCTGACAGCACGGAAGAGTACGAAGTTGAAGCCGACATTCATACAAAATCTCTTATCGTAAAATGCATTGATTTTAATTTCACTTGAAAAGAGACATTGTCCAACAATTAGTAGTAGTATTTGCGATTTTTTTTTTAATATTGTTTTTCAATTTTTTTTTTCATGCCCGTGGCTTGTTCGGTTTATTGAGAATTTTCTCATTTTTTTAAATTTTTATTGTTTGGGTTCCAATTTTTTTTTCTGTTAATTTTTACAGGAATTTTTTTTAGTATTTTTCTCTTTAGCTGACGGTGCATGCTTGAAAGGCGAAATACGATTATATTTGAATAATGTTATTTTTTTAGTGTCTCATAACTGTGTAATGCTTTGTAAGTTTCTACCGTTTCTGATTTATTTAAAGTAGCATTTGGAACAGGTATCTTCCTTTCTAAATATTTTGTTAACACTCTGGCAGGAATGAATTTAAGTTGAAGAAAACGAATTGAAAAAACCCAGATTGTGAATAAAAATGAGGCTTTTTAATTGCATTGGCGAAAAAAGACTGAGTCCAACCTTTCGGTTGGGCTGGCACTCGCTCCCCACTCACTGGCGCAATCCCGTTACTACACGATGCGGGGACTTTTGCCTGCTCCGTTTCCGGCCTGGGCCGATCCGCCCCTCCTTAGTCGACCTGGTTAACCCGAGCTACCCCAGATCAACCATATCGACACCGTGCTTAGCGCGGACGCCAGATCAACATGGGAAAGTCGAGGACAGAACCCCCAACCTCAAGCCATCCTCAGCCTTGACCTCCAGAGTGGCTGGATTACATGACCACGCCAACGGCCCCAGTCGATCGGGAGCTTTTTCTCTGCTACATAAAGACGTAACAACACTTGAAATTCGAAGAATTTTTGACACTGCTTCAGTTTTCTCTGAAACTTAAAAGATTCTGGACACTATAAATTATATTTTTATAGCCAACTGTGCATTTGCTTTGATGGAAACAGTATAAAGATTATTGAACTGGTGGCGCCATCTAGTTGGGAAAAAATGCATTAAAAGTTCTTTTTCAAGAATCCGTTTAAAATATCGATTTTAGAACGTTTCTAATTTTTAAAATTTCACTGCAAAATCTGATAGCACGGAAGAGTACGAAGTTGAAGCCGACATTCATACAAAATCTCTTATCGTAAAATGCATTGATTTTAATTTCACTTGAAAAGAGACATTGTCCAACAATTAGTAGTAGTATTTGCGATTTTTTTTTTTTAATATTGTTTTTCAATTTTTTTTTTTCATGCCCGTTTCTTGTTCGGTTTATTGAGAATTTTCTCATTTTTTTAAATTTTTATTGTTTGGGTTCCAATTTTTTTTTCTGTTAATTTTTACAGGAATTTTTTTTTAGTATTTTTCTCTTTAGCTGACGGTGCATGCTTGAAAGGCGGAATACGATTATATTTGAATAATGTTATTTTTTTAGTGTCTCATAATTGTGTAATGCTTTGTAAGTTTCTACCGTTTCTGATTTATTTAAAGTAGCATTTGGAACAGGTATCTTCCTTTCTAAATATTTTGTTAACACTCTGGCAGGAATGAATTTAAGTTGAAGAAAACGAATTGAAAAAACCCAGATTGTGAATAAAAATGAGGCTTTTTAATTGCATTGGCGAAAAAAGACTGAGTCCAACCTTTCGGTTGGGCTGGCACTCGCTCCCCACTCACTGGCGCAATCCCGTTACTACACGATGCGGGGACTTTTGCCTGCTCCGTTTCCGGCCTGGGCCGATCCGCCCCTCCTTAGTCGACCTGGTTAACCCGAGCTCCCCCAGATCAACCATATCGACACCGTGCTTAGCGCGGACGCCGGATCAACATGGGAAAGTCGAGGACAGAACCCCCAACCTCAAGCCATCCTCAGCCTTGACCTCCAGAGTGGCTGGATTACAGGACCACGCCAACGGCCCCAGTCGATCGGGAGCTTTTTCTCTGCTACATAAAGACGTAACAACACTTGAAATTCGAAGAATTTTTGACACTGCTTCAGTTTTCTCTGAAACTTAAAAGATTCTGGACACTATAAATTATATTTTTATAGCCAACTGTGCATTTGCTTTGATGGAAACAGTATAAAGATTATTGAACTGGTGGCTCCATCTAGTTGCGAAAAAATGCATTAAAAGTTCTTTTTCAAGAATCCGTTTAAAATATCGATTTTAGAACGTTTCTAATTTTTAAAATTTCACTGCAAAATCTGACAGCACGGAAGAGTACGAAGTTGAAGCCGACATTCATACAAAATCTCTTATCGTAAAATGCATTGATTGTAATTTCACTTGAAAAGAGACATTGTCCAACAATTAGTAGTAGTATTTGCGATTTTTTTTTTTTTAATATTGTTTTTCAATTTTTTTTTTTTATGCCCGTGGCTTGTTCGGTTTATTGAGAATTTTCTCATTTTTTTAAATTTTTATTGTTTGGGTTCCAATTTTTTTTTCTGTTAATTTTTACAGGAATTTTTTTTAGTATTTTTCTCTTTAGCTGACGGTGCATGCTTGAAAGGCGAAATACGATTATATTTGAATAATGTTATTTTTTTAGTGTCTCATAATTGTGTAATGCTTTGTAAGTTTCTACCGTTTCTGATTTATTTAAAGTAGCATTTGGAACAGGTATCTTCCTTTCTAAATATTTTGTTAACACTCTGGCAGGAATGAATTTAAGTTGAAGAAAACGAATTGAAAAAACCCAGATTGTGAATAAAAATGAGGCTTTTTAATTGCATTGGCGAAAAAAGACTGAGTCCAACCTTTCGGTTGGGCTGGCACTCGCTCCCCACTCACTGGCGCAATCCCGTTACTACACGATGCGGGGACTTTTTCCTGCTCCGTTTCCGGCCTGGGCCGATCCGCCCCTCCTTAGTCGACCTGGTTAACCCGAGCTCCCCCAGATCAACCATATCGACACCGTGCTTAGCGCGGACGCCGGATCAACATGGGAAAGTCGAGGACAGAACCCCCAACCTCAAGCCATCCTCAGCCTTGACCTCCAGAGTGGCTGGATTACAGGACCACGCCAACGGCCCCAGTCGATCGGGAGCTTTTTCTCTGCTACATAAAGACGTAACAACACTTGAAATTCGAAGAATTTTTGACACTGCTTCAGTTTTCTCTGAAACTTAAAAGATTCTGGACACTATAAATTATATTTTTATAGCCAACTGTGCATTTGCTTTGATGGAAACAGTATAAAGATTATTGAACTGGTGGCGCCATCTAGTTGCGAAAAAATGCATTAAAAGTTCTTTTTCAAGAATCCGTTTAAAATATCGATTTTAGAACGTTTCTAATTTTTAAAATTTCACTGCAAAATCTGACAACACGGAAGAGTACGAAGTTGAAGCCGACATTCATACAAAATCTCTTATCGTAAAATGCATTGATTTTAATTTCACTTGAAAAGAGACATTGTCCAACAATTAGTAGTAGTATTTGCGATTTTTTTTTTTAATATTGTTTTTCAATTTTCTTTTTCATGCCCGTGGCTTGTTCGGTTTATTGAGAATTTTCTCATTTTTTTATATTTTTATTGTTTG
The DNA here is from genome assembly GCF_947563725.1 of Argiope bruennichi. Taxonomy (NCBI): domain Eukaryota; kingdom Metazoa; phylum Arthropoda; class Arachnida; order Araneae; family Araneidae; genus Argiope; species Argiope bruennichi. Next base: position 57,977,227 of record NC_079153.1, on the reverse strand, counting down.
GGTTTCAATTTTTTTTTCTGTTAATTTTTACAGGAATTTTTTTTAGTATTTTTCTCTTTAGCTGACGGTGCATGCTTGAAAGGCGGAATACGATTATATTTGAATAATGTTATTTTTTTAGTGTCTCATAATTGTGTAATGCTTTGTAAGTTTCTACCGTTTCTGATTTATTTAAAGTAGCATTTGGAACAGGTATCTTCCTTTCTAAATATTTTTTTAACACTCTGGCAGGAATGAATTTAAGTTGAAGAAAACGAATTGAAAAAACCCAGATTGTGAATAAAAATGAGGCTTTTTAATTGCATTGGCGAAAAAAGACTGAGTCCAACCTTTCGGTTGGGCTGGCACTCGCTCCCCACTCACTGGCGCAATCCCGTTACTACACGATGCGGGGACTTTTGCCTGCTCCGTTTCCGGCCTGGGCCGATCCGCCCCTCCTTAGTCGACCTGGTTAACCCGAGCTCCCCCAGATCAACCATATCGACACCGTGCTTAGCGCGGACGCCGGATCAACATGGGAAAGTCGAGGACAGAACCCCCAACCTCAAGCCATCCTCAGCCTTGACCTCCAGAGTGGCTGGATTACAGGACCACGCCAACGGCCCCAGTCGATCGGGAGCTTTTTCTCTGCTACATAAAGACGTAACAACACTTGAAATTCGAAGAATTTTTGACACTGCTTCAGTTTTCTCTGAAACTTAAAAGATTCTGGACACTATAAATTATATTTTTATAGCCAACTGTGCATTTGCTTTGATGGAAACAGTATAAAGATTATTGAACTGGTGGCGCCATCTAGTTGCGAAAAAATGCATTAAAAGTTCTTTTTCAAGAATCCGTTTAAAATATCGATTTTAGAACGTTTCTAATTTTTAAAATTTCACTGCAAAATCTGATAGCACGGAAGAGTACGAAGTTGAAGCCGACATTCATACAAAATCTCTTATCGTAAAATGCATTGATTTTAATTTCACTTGAAAAGAGACATTGTCCAACAATTAGTAGTAGTATTTGCGATTTTTTTTTTTTAATATTGTTTTTCAATTTTTTTTTTCATGCCCGTTTCTTGTTCGGTTTATTGAGAATTTTCTCATTTTTTTAAATTTTTATTGTTTGGGTTCCAATTTTTTTTTCTGTTAATTTTTACAGGAATTTTTTTTTAGTATTTTTCTCTTTAGCTGACGGTGCATGCTTGAAAGGCGGAATACGATTATATTTGAATAATGTTATTTTTTTAGTGTCTCATAATTGTGTAATGCTTTGTAAGTTTCTACCGTTTCTGATTTATTTAAAGTAGCATTTGGAACAGGTATCTTCCTTTCTAAATATTTTGTTAACACTCTGGCAGGAATGAATTTAAGTTGAAGAAAACGAATTGAAAAAACCCAGATTGTGAATAAAAATGAGGCTTTTTAATTGCATTGGCGAAAAAAGACTGAGTCCAACCTTTCGGTTGGGCTGGCACTCGCTCCCCACTCACTGGCGCAATCCCGTTACTACACGATGCGGGGACTTTTGCCTGCTCCGTTTCCGGCCTGGGCCGATCCGCCCCTCCTTAGTCGACCTGGTTAACCCGAGCTCCCCCAGATCAACCATATCGACACCGTGCTTAGCGCGGACGCCGGATCAACATGGGAAAGTCGAGGACAGAACCCCCAACCTCAAGCCATCCTCAGCCTTGACCTCCAGAGTGGCTGGATTACAGGACCACGCCAACGGCCCCAGTCGATCGGGAGCTTTTTCTCTGCTACATAAAGACGTAACAACACTTGAAATTCGAAGAATTTTTGACACTGCTTCAGTTTTCTCTGAAACTTAAAAGATTCTGGACACTATAAATTATATTTTTATAGCCAACTGTGCATTTGCTTTGATGGAAACAGTATAAAGATTATTGAACTGGTGGCTCCATCTAGTTGCGAAAAAATGCATTAAAAGTTCTTTTTCAAGAATCCGTTTAAAATATCGATTTTAGAACGTTTCTAATTTTTAAAATTTCACTGCAAAATCTGACAGCACGGAAGAGTACGAAGTTGAAGCCGACATTCATACAAAATCTCTTATCGTAAAATGCATTGATTGTAATTTCACTTGAAAAGAGACATTGTCCAACAATTAGTAGTAGTATTTGCGATTTTTTTTTTTTTAATATTGTTTTTCAATTTTTTTTTTTTATGCCCGTGGCTTGTTCGGTTTATTGAGAATTTTCTCATTTTTTTAAATTTTTATTGTTTGGGTTTCAATTTTTTTTTCTGTTAATTTTTACAGGAATTTTTTTTAGTATTTTTCTCTTTAGCTGACGGTGCATGCTTGAAAGGCGGAATACGATTATATTTGAATAATGTTATTTTTTTAGTGTCTCATAATTGTGTAATGCTTTGTAAGTTTCTACCGTTTCTGATTTATTTAAAGTAGCATTTGGAACAGGTATCTTCCTTTCTAAATATTTTGTTAACACTCTGGCAGGAATGAATTTAAGTTGAAGAAAACGAATTGAAAAAACCCAGATTGTGAATAAAAATGAGGCTTTTTAATTGCATTGGCGAAAAAAGACTGAGTCCAACCTTTCGGTTGGGCTGGCACTCGCTCCCCACTCACTGGCGCAATCCCGTTACTACACGATGCGGGGACTTTTGCCTGCTCCGTTTCCGGCCTGGGCCGATCCGCCCCTCCTTAGTCGACCTGGTTAACCCGAGCTCCCCCAGATCAACCATATCGACACCGTGCTTAGCGCGGACGCCGGATCAACATGGGAAAGTCGAGGACAGAACCCCCAACCTCAAGCCATCCTCAGCCTTCACCTCCAGAGTGGCTGGATTGCAGGACCACGCCAACGGCCCCAGTCGATCGGGAGCTTTTTCTCTGCTACATAAAGACGTAACAACACTTGAAATTCGAAGAATTTTTGACACTGCTTCAGTTTTCTCTGAAACTTAAAAGATTCTGGACACTATAAATTATATTTTTATAGCCAACTGTGCATTTGCTTTGATGGAAACAGTATAAAGATTATTGAACTGGTGGCGCCATCTAGTTGCGAAAAAATGCATTAAAAGTTCTTTTTCAAGAATCCGTTTAAAATATCGATTTTAGAACGTTTCTAAGTTTTAAAATTTTACTGCAAAATCTGACAGCACGGAAGAGTACGAAGTTGAAGCCGACATTCATACAAAATCGCTTATCGTAAAATGCATTGATTTTAATTTCACTTGAAAAGAGACATTGTCCAACAATTAGTAGTAGTATTTGCGATTTTTTTTTTTTTTAATATTGTTTTTCAATTTTTTTTTTTTTTCATGCCCGTGGCTTGTTCGGTTTATTGAGAATTTTCTCATTTTTTTAAATTTTTATTGTTTGGGTTCCAATTTTTTTTTTCTGTTAATTTTTACAGGAATTTTTTTTAGTATTTTTCTCTTTAGCTGACGGTGCATGCTTGAAAGGCGAAATACGATTATATTTGAATAATGTTATTTTTTTAGTGTCTCATAATTGTGTAATGCTTTGTAAGTTTCTACCGTTTCTGATTTATTTAAAGTAGCATTTGGAACAGGTATCTTCCTTTCTAAATATTTTGTTAACACTCTGGCAGGAATGAATTTAAGTTGAAGAAAGCGAATTGAAAAAACCCAGATTGTGAATAAAAATGAGGCTTTTTAATTGCATTGGCGAAAAAAGACTGAGTCCAACCTTTCGGTTGGGCTGGCACTCGCTCCCCACTCACTGGCGCAATCCCGTTACTACACGATGCGGGGACTTTTGCCTGCTCCGTTTCCGGCCTGGGCCGATCCGCCCCTCCTTAGTCGACCTGGTTAACCCGAGCTCCCCCAGATCAACCATATCGACACCGTGCTTAGCGCGGACGCCGGATCAACATGGGAAAGTCGAGGACAGAACCCCCAACCTCAAGCCATCCTCAGCCTTGACCTCCAGAGTGGCTGGATTACAGGACCACGCCAACGGCCCCAGTCGATCGGGAGTTTTTTCTCTGCTACATAAAGACGTAACAACACTTGAAATTCGAAGAATTTTTGACACTGCTTCAGTTTTCTCTGAAACTTAAAAGATTCTGGACACTATAAATTATATTTTTATAGCCAACTGTGCATTTGCTTTGATGGAAACAGTATAACGATTATTGAACTGGTGGCGCCATCTAGTTGCGAAAAAATGCATTAAAAGTTCTTTTTCAAGAATCCGTTTAAAATATCGATTTTAGAACGTTTCTAATTTTTAAAATTTCACTGCAAAATCTGACAGCACGGAAGAGTACGAAGTTGAAGCCGACATTCATACAAAATCTCTTATCGTAAAATGCATTGATTTTAATTTCACTTGAAAAGAGACATTGTCCAACAATTAGTAGTAGTATTTGCGATTTTTTTTTTTAATATTGTTTTTCAATTTTCTTTTTCATGCCCGTGGCTTGTTCGGTTTATTGAGAATTTTCTCATTTTTTTATATTTTTATTGTTTGGGTTCCAATTTTTTTTTCTGTTAATTTTTACAGGAATTTTTTTTAGTATTTTTCTCTTTAGCTGACGGTGCATGCTTGAAAGGCGGAATACGATTATATTTGAATAATGTTATTTTTTTAGTGTCTCATAATTGTGTAATGCTTTGTAAGTTTCTACCGTTTCTGATTTATTTAAAGTAGCATTTGGAACAGGTATCTTCCTTTCTAAATATTTTGTTAACACTCTGGCAGGAATGAATTTAAGTTGAAGAAAACGAATTGAAAAAACCCAGATTGTGAATAAAAATGAGGCTTTTTAATTGCATTGGCGAAAAAAGACTGAGCCCAACCTTTCGGTTGGGCTGGCACTCGCTCCCCACTCACTGGCGCAATCCCGTTACTACACGATGCGGGGACTTTTGCCTGCTCCGTTTCCGGCCTGGGCCGATCCGCCCCTCCTTAGTCGACCTGGTTAACCCGAGCTCCCCCAGATCAACCATATCGACACCGTGCTTAGCGCGGACGCCGGATCAACATGGGAAAGTCGAGGACAGAACCTCCAACCTCAAGCCATCCTCAGCCTTGACCTCCAGAGTGGCTGGATTACAGGACCACGCCAACGGCCCCAGTCGATCGGGAGCTTTTTCTCTGCTACATAAAGACGTAACAACACTTGAAATTCGAAGAATTTTTGACACTGCTTCAGTTTTCTCTGAAACTTAAAAGATTCTGGACACTATAAATTATATTTTTATAGCCAACTGTGCATTTGCTTTGATGGAAACAGTATAAAGATTATTGAACTGGTGGCGCCATCTAATTGCGAAAAAATGCATTAAAAGTTCTTTTTCAAGAATCCGTTTAAAATATCGATTTTAGAACGTTTCTAATTTTTAAAATTTCACTGCAAAATCTGACAGCACGGAAGAGTACGAAGTTGAAGCCGACATTCATACAAAATCTCTTATCGTAAAATGCATTGATTTTAATTTCACTTGAAAAGAGACATTGTCCAACAATTAGTAGTAGTATTTGCGATTTTTTTTTTTTAATATTGTTTTTCAATTTTTTTTTTTCATGCCCGTGGCTTGTTCGGTTTATTGAGAATTTTCTCTTTTTTTAAAATTTTTATTGTTTGGGTTCCAATTTTTTTTTCTGTTAATTTTTACAGGAATTTTTTTTAGTATTTTTCTCTTTAGCTGACGGTGCATGCTTGAAAGGCGGAATTCGATTATATTTGAATAATGTTATTTTTTTAGTGTCTCATAATTGTGTAATGCTTTGTAAGTTTCTACCGTTTCTGATTTATTTAAAGTAGCATTTGGAACAGGTATCTTCCTTTCTAAATATTTTGTTAACACTCTGGCAGGAATGAATTTAAGTTGAAGAAAACGAATTGAAAAAACCCAGATTGTGAATAAAAATGAGGCTTTTTAATTGCATTGGCGAAAAAAGACTGAGTCCAACCTTTCGGTTGGGCTGGCACTTGCTCCCCACTCACTGGCGCAATCCCGTTACTACACGATGCGGGGACTTTTGCCTGCTCCGTTTCCGGCCTGGGCCGATCCGCCCCTCCTTAGTCGACCCGGTTAACCCGAGCTCCCCCAGATCAACCATATCGACACCGTGCTTAGCGCGGACGCCGGATCAACATGGGAAAGTCGAGGACAGAACCCCCAACCTCAAGCCATCTTCAGCCTTGACCTCCAGAGTGGCTGGATTACAGGACCACGCCAACGGCCCCAGTCGATCGGGAGCTTTTTCTCTGCTACATAAAGACGTAACAACACTTGAAATTCGAAGAATTTTTGACACTGCTTCAGTTTTCTCTGAAACTTAAAAGATTCTGGACACTATAAATTATATTTTTATAGCCAACTGTGCATTTGCTTTGATGGAAACAGTATAAAGATTATTGAACTGGTGGCGCCATCTAGTTGCGAAAAAATGCATTAAAAGTTCTTTTTCAAGAATCCGTTTAAAATATCGATTTTAGAACGTTTCTAATTTTTAAAATTTCACTGCAAAATCTGACAGCACGGAAGAGTACGAAGTTGAAGCCGACATTCATACAAAATCTCTTATCGTAAAATGCATTGATTTTAATTTCACTTGAAAAGAGACATTGTCCAACAATTAGTAGTAGTATTTGCGATTTTTTTTTTAATATTGTTTTTCAATTTTCTTTTTCATGCCCTTGGCTTGTTCGGTTTATTGAGAATTTTCTCATTTTTTTATATTTTTATTGTTTGGGTTCCAATTTTTTTTTCTGTTAATTTTTACAGGAATTTTTTTTAGTATTTTTCTCTTTAGCTGACGGTGCATGCTTGAAAGGCGGAATACGATTATATTTGAATAATGTTATTTTTTTAGTGTCTCATAATTGTGTAATGCTTTGTAAGTTTCTACCGTTTCTGATTTATTTAAAGTAGCATTTGGAACAGGTATCTTCCTTTCTAAATATTTTGTTAACACTCTGGCAGGAATGAATTTAAGTTGAAGAAAACGAATTGAAAAAACCCAGATTGTGAATAAAAATGAGGCTTTTTAATTGCATTGGCGAAAAAAGACTGAGTCCAACCTTTCGGTTGGGCTGGCACTCGCTCCCCACTCACTGGCGCAATCCCGTTACTACACGATGCGGGGACTTTTGCCTGCTCCGTTTCCGGCCTGGGCCGATCCGCCCCTCCTTAGTCGACCTGGTTAACCCGAGCTCCCCCAGATCAACCATATCGACACCGTGCTTAGCGCGGACGCCGGATCAACATGGGAAAGTCGAGGACAGAACCCCCAACCTCAAGCCATCCTCAGCCTTGACCTCCAGAGTGGCTGGATTACAGGACCACGCCAACGGCCCCAGTCGATCGGGAGCTTTTTCTCTGCTACATAAAGACGTAACAACACTTGAAATTCGAAGAATTTTTGACACTGCTTCAGTTTTCTCTGAAACTTAAAAGATTCTGGACACTATAAATTATATTTTTATAGCCAACTGTGCATTTGCTTTGATGGAAACAGTATAAAGATTATTGAACTGGTGGCGCCATCTAGTTGCGAAAAAATGCATTAAAAGTTCTTTTTCAAGAATCCGTTTAAAATATCGATTTTAGAACGTTTCTAATTTTTAAAATTTCACTGCAAAATCTGACAGCACGGAAGAGTACGAAGTTGAAGCCGACATTCATACAAAATCTCTTATCGTAAAATGCATTGATTTTAATTTCACTTGAAAAGAGACATTGTCCAACAATTAGTAGCAGTATTTGCGATTTTTTTATTAATATTGTTTTTCAATTTTTTTTTTCATGCCCGTGGCTTGTTCGGTTTATTGAGAATTTTCTCATTTTTTTATATTTTTATTGTTTGGGTTCCAATTTTTTTTTCTGTTAATTTTTACAGGAATTTTTTTTAGTATTTTTCTCTTTAGCTGACGGTGCATGCTTGAAAGGCGGAATACGATTATATTTGAATAATGTTATTTTTTTAGTGTCTCATAATTGTGTAATGCTTTGTAAGTTTCTACCGTTTCTGATTTATTTAAAGTAGCATTTGGAACAGGTATCTTCCTTTCTAAATATTTTGTTAACACTCTGGCAGGAATGAATTTAAGTTGAAGAAAACGAATTGAAAAAACCCAGATTGTGAATAAAAATGACGCTTTTTAATTGCATTGGCGAAAAAAGACTGAGTCCAACCTTTCGGTTGGGCTGGCACTTGCTCCCCACTCACTGGCGCAATCCCGTTACTACACGATGCGGGGACTTTTGCCTGCTCCGTTTCCGGCCTGGGCCGATCCGCCCCTCCTTAGTCGCCCCGGTTAACCCGAGCTCCCCCAGATCAACCATATCGACACCGTGCTTAGCGCGGACGCCGGATCAACATGGGAAAGTCGAGGACAGAACCCCCAACCTCAAGCCATCCTCAGCCTTGACCTCCAGAGTGGCTGGATTACAGGACCACGCCAACGGCCCCAGTCGATCGGGAGCTTTTTCTCTGCTACATAAAGACGTAACAACACTTGAAATTCGAAGAATTTTTGACACTGCTTCAGTTTTCTCTGAAACTTAAAAGATTCTGGACACTATAAATTATATTTTTATAGCCAACTGTGCATTTGCTTTGATGGAAACAGTATAAAGATTATTGAACTGGTGGCGCCATCTAGTGGCGAAAAAATGCATTAAAAGTTCTTTTTCAAGAATCCGTTTAAAATATCGATTTTAGAACGTTTCTAATTTTTAAAATTTCACTGCAAAATCTGACAGCACGGAAGAGTACGAAGTTGAAGCCGACATTCATACAAAATCTCTTATCGTAAAATGCATTGATTTTAATTTCACTTGAAAAGAGACATTGTCCAACAATTAGTAGTAGTATTTGCGATTTTTTTTTTTTTAAATATTGTTTTTAAATTTTTTTTTTTTTCATGCCCGTGGCTTGTTCGGTTTATTGAGAATTTTCTTATTTTTTTATATTTTTATTGTTTGGGTTCCAATTTTTTTTTCTGTTAATTTTTACAGGAATTTTTTTTAGTATTTTTCTCTTTAGCTGACGGTGCATGCTTGAAAGGCGGAATACGATTATATTTGAATAATGTTATTTTTTTAGTGTCTCATAATTGTGTAATGCTTTGTAAGTTTCTACCGTTTCTGATTTATTTAAAGTAGCATTTGGAACAGGTATCTTCCTTTCTAAATATTTTGTTAACACTCTGGCAGGAATGAATTTAAGTTGAAGAAAACGAATTGAAAAAACCCAGATTGTGAATAAAAATGAGGCTTTTTAATTGCATTGGCGAAAAAAGACTGAGTCCAACCTTTCGGTTGGGCTGGCACTTGCTCCCCACTCACTGGCGCAATCCCGTTACTATACGATGCGGGGACTTTTGCCTGCTCCGTTTCCGGCCTGGGCCGATCCGCCCCTCCTTAGTCGACCCGGTTAACCCGAGCTCCCCCAGATCAACCATATCGACACCGTGCTTAGCGCGGACGCCGGATCAACATGGGAAAGTCGAGGACAGAACCCCCAACCTCAAGCCATCCTCAGCCTTGACCTCCAGAGTGGCTGGATTACAGGACCACGCCAACGGCCCCAGTCGATCGGGAGCTTTTTCTCTGCTACATAAAGACGTAACAACACTTGAAATTCGAAGAATTTTTGACACTGCTTCAGTTTTCTCTGAAACTTAAAAGATTCTGGACACTATAAATTATATTTTTATAGCCAACTGTGCATTTGCTTTGATGGAAACAGTATAAAGATTATTGAACTGGTGGCGCCATCTAGTTGCGAAAAAATGCATTAAAAGTTCTTTTTCAAGAATCCGTTTAAAATATCGATTTTAGAACTTTTCTAATTTTTAAAATTTCACTGCAAAATCTGACAGCACGGAAGAGTACGAAGTTGAAGCCGACATTCATACAAAATCTCTTATCGTAAAATGCATTGATTTTAATTTCACTTGAAAAGAGACATTGTCCAACAATTAGTAGTAGTATTTGCGATTTTTTTTTTAAATATTGTTTTTAAATTTTTTTTTTTTCATGCCCGTGGCTTGTTCGGTTTATTGAGAATTTTCTCATTTTTTTATATTTTTATTGTTTGGGTTCCAATTTTTTTTTCTGTTAATTTTTACAGGAATTTTTTTTAGTATTTTTCTCTTTAGCTGACGGTGCATGCTTGAAAGGCGGAATACGATTATATTTGAATAATGTTATTTTTTTAGTGTCTCATAATTGTGTAATGCTTTGTAAGTTTCTACCGTTTCTGATTTATTTAAAGTAGCATTTGGGACAGGTATCTTCCTTTCTAAATATTTTGTTAACACTCTGGCAGGAATGAATTGAAGTTGAAGAAAACGAATTGAAAAAACCCAGATTGTGAATAAAAATGAGGCTTTTTAATTGCATTGGCGAAAAAAGACTGAGTCCAACCTTTCGGTTGGGCTGGCACTCGCTCCCCACTCACTGGCGCAATCCCGTTACTACACGATGCGGGGATTTTTGCCTGCTCCGTTTCCGGCCTGGGCCGATCCGCCCCTCCTTAGTCGACCTGGTTAACCCGAGCTCCCCCAGATCAACCATATCGACCCCGTGCTTAGCGCGGACGCCGGATCAACACGGGAAAGTCGAGGACAGAACCCCCAACCTCAAGCCATCCTCAGCCTTGACCTCCAGAGTGGCTGGATTACAGGACCACGCCAACGGCCCCAGTCGATCGGGAGCTTTTTCTCTGCTACATAAAGACGTAACAACACTTGAAATTCGAAGAATTTTTGACACTGCTTCAGTTTTCTCTGACACTTAAAAGATTCTGGACACTATAAATTATATTTTTATAGCCAACTGTGCATTTGCTTTGATGGAAACAGTATAAATATTATTAAACTGGTGGCGCCATCTAGTTGCGAAAAAATGCATTAAAAGTTCTTTTTCAAGAATCCGTTTAAAATATCGATTTTAGAACGTTTCTAATTATTAAAATTTCACTGCAAAATCTGACAGCACGGAAGAGTACGAAGTTGAAGCCGACATTCATACAAAATCTCTTATCGTAAAATGCATTGATTTTAATTTCACTTGAAAAGAGACATTGTCCAACAATTAGTAGTAGTATTTGCGATTTTTTTTTTTTAATATTGTTTTTCAATTTTCTTTTTCATGCCCGTGGCTTGTTCGGTTTATTGAGAATTTTCTCATTTTTTTATATTTTTATTGTTTGGGTTCCAATTTTTTTTTCTGTTAATTTTTACAGGAATTTTTTTTAGTATTTTTCTCTTTAGCTGACGGTGCATGCTTGAAAGGCGGAATACGATTATATTTGAATAATGTTATTTTTTTAGTGTCTCATAATTGTGTAATGCTTTGTAAGTTTCTAACGTTTCTGATTTATTTAAAGTAGCATTTGGAACAGGTATCTTCCTTTCTAAATATTTTGTTAACACTCTGGCAGGAATGAATTTAAGTTGAAGAAAACGAATTGAAAAAACCCAGATTGTGAATAAAAATGAGGCTTTTTAATTGCATTGGCGAAAAAAGACTGAGTCCAACCTTTCGGTTGGGCTGGCACTCGCTCCCCACTCACTGGCGCAATCCCGTTACTACACGATGCGGGGACTTTTGCCTGCTCCGTTTCCGGCCTGGGCCGATCCGCCCCTCCTTAGTCGACCTGGTTAACCCGAGCTCCCCCAGATCAACCATATCGACACCGTGCTTAGCGCGGACGCCGGATCAACATGGGAAAGTCGAGGACAGAACCCCCAACCTCAAGCCATCCTCAGCCTTGACCTCCAGAGTGGCTGGATTACAGGACCACGCCAACGGCCCCAGTCGATCGGGAGCTTTTTCTCTGCTACATAAAGACGTAACAACACTTGAAATTCGAAGAATTTTTGACACTGCTTCAGTTTTCTCTGAAACTTAAAAGATTCTGGACACTATAAATTATATTTTTATAGCCAACTGTGCATTTGCTTTGATGGAAACAGTATAAAGATTATTGAACTGGTGGCGCCATCTAGTTGCGAAAAAATGCATTAAAAGTTCTTTTTCAAGAATCCGTTTAAAATATCGATTTTAGAACGTTTCTAATTTTTAAAATTTCACTGCAAAATCTGACAGCACGGAAGAGTACGAAGTTGAAGCCGACATTCATACAAAATCTCTTATCGTAAAATGCATTGATTTTAATTTCACTTGAAAAGAGACATTGTCCAACAATTAGTAGTAGTATTTGCGATTTTTTTTTTTTTAATATTGTTTTTCAATTTTCTTTTTCATGCCCGTGGCTTGTTCGGTTTATTGAGAATTTTCTCATTTTTTTATATTTTTATTGTTTGGGTTCCAATTTTTTTTTCTGTTAATTTTTACAGGAATTTTTTTTAGTATTTTTCTCTTTAGCTGACGGTGCATGCTTGAAAGGCGGAATACGATTATATTTGAATAATGTTATTTTTTTAGTGTCTCATAATTGTGTAATGCTTTGTAAGTTTCTAACGTTTCTGATTTATTTAAAGTAGCATTTGGAACAGGTATCTTCCTTTCTAAATATTTTGTTAACACTCTGGCAGGAATGAATTTAAGTTGAAGAAAACGAATTGAAAAAACCCAGATTGTGAATAAAAATGAGGCTTTTTAATTGCATTGGCGAAAAAAGACTGAGTCCAACCTTTCGGTTGGGCTGGCACTCGCTCCCCACTCACTGGCGCAATCCCGTTACTACACGATGCGGGGACTTTTGCCTGCTCCGTTTCCGGCCTGGGCCGATCCGCCCCTCCTTAGTCGACCTGGTTAACCCGAGCTCCCCCAGATCAACCATATCGACACCGTGCTTAGCGCGGACGCCGGATCAACATGGGAAAGTCGAGGACAGAACCCCCAACCTCAAGCCATCCTCAGCCTTGACCTCCAGAGTGGCTGGATTACAGGACCACGCCAACGGCCCCAGTCGATCGGGAGCTTTTTCTCTGCTACATAAAGACGTAACAACACTTGAAATTCGAAGAATTTTTGACACTGCTTCAGTTTTCTCTGAAACTTAAAAGATTCTGGACACTATAAATTATATTTTTATAGCCAACTGTGCATTTGCTTTGATGGAAACAGTATAAAGATTATTGAACTGGTGGCGCCATCTAGTTGCGAAAAAATGCATTAAAAGTTCTTTTTCAAGAATCCGTTTAAAATATCGATTTTAGAACGTTTCTAATTTTTAAAATTTCACTGCAAAATCTGACAGCACGGAAGAGTACGAAGTTGAAGCCGACATTCATACAAAATCTCTTATCGTAAAATGCATTGATTTTAATTTCACTTGAAAAGAGACATTGTCCAACAATTAGTAGTAGTATTTGCGATTTTTTTTTTTTAATATTGTTTTTCAATTTTCTTTTTCATGCCCGTGTCTTGTTCGGTTTATTGAGAATTTTCTCATTTTTTTATATTTTTATTGTTTGGGTTCCAATTTTTTTTTCTGTTAATTTTTACAGGAATTTTTTTTAGTATTTTTCTCTTTAGCTGACGGTGCATGCTTGAAAGGCGGAATACGATTATATTTGAATAATGTTATTTTTTTAGTGTCTCATAATTGTGTAATGCTTTGTAAGTTTCTACCGTTTCTGATTTATTTAAAGTAGCATTTGGAACAGGTATCTTCCTTTCTAAATATTTTGTTAACACTCTGGCAGGAATGAATTTAAGTTGAAGAAAACGAATTGAAAAAACCCAGATTGTGAATAAAAATGAGGCTTTTTAATTGCATTGGCGAAAAAAGACTGAGTCCAACCTTTCGGTTGGGCTGGCACTCGCTCCCCACTCACTGGCGCAATCCCGTTACAACACGATGCGGGGACTTTTGCCTGCTCCGTTTCCGGCCTGGGACGATCCGCCCCTCCTTAGTCGACCTGGTTAACCCGAGCTCCCCCAGATCAACCATATCGACACCGTGCTTAGCGCGGACGCCGGATCAACATGGGAAAGTCGAGGACAGAACCCCCAACCTCAAGCCATCCTCAGCCTTGACCTCCAGAGTGGCTGGATTACAGGACCACGCCAACGGCCCCAGTCGATCGGGAGCTTTTTCTCTGCTACATAAAGACGTAACAACACTTGAAATTCGAAGAATTTTTGACACTGCTTCAGTTTTCTCTGAAACTTAAAAGATTCTGGACACTATAAATTATATTTTTATAGCCAACTGTGCATTTGCTTTGATGGAAACAGTATAAAGATTATTGAACTGGTGGCGCCATCTAGTTGCGAAAAAATGCATTAAAAGTTCTTTTTCAAGAATCCGTTTAAAAAAACGATTTTAGAACGTTTCTAATTTTTAAAATTTCACTGCAAAATCTGACAGCACGGAAGAGTACGAAGTTGAAGCCGACATTCATACAAAATCTCTTATCGTAAAATGCATTGATTTTAATTTCACTTGAAAAGAGACATTGTCCAACAATTAGTAGTAGTATTTGCGATTTTTTTTTTTAATATTGTTTTTCAATTTTTTTTTCATGCCCGTTTCTTGTTTGGTTTATTGAGAATTTTCTCATTTTTTTATATCTTTATTGTTTGGGTTCCAATTTTTTTTTTCTGTTAATTTTTACAGGAATTTTTTTTAGTATTTTTCTCTTTAGCTGACGGTGCATGCTTGAAAGGCGGAATACGATTATATTTGAATAATGTTATTTTTTTAGTGTCTCATAATTGTGTAATGCTTTGTAAGTTTCTACCGTTTCTGATTTATTTAAAGTAGCATTTGGAACAGGTATCTTCCTTTCTAAATATTTTGTTAACACTCTGGCAGGAATGAATTTAAGTTGAAGAAAACGAATTGAAAAAACCCAGATTGTGAATAAAAATGAGGCTTTTTAATTGCATTGGCGAAAAAAGACTGAGTCCAACCTTTCGGTTGGGCGGGCACTCGCTCCCCACTCACTGGCGCAATCCCGTTACTACACGATGCGGGGACTTTTGCCTGCTCCGTTTCCGGCCTGGGCCGATCCGCCCCTCCTTAGTCGACCTGGTTAACCCGAGCTCCCCCAGATCAACCATATCGACACCGTGCTTAGCGCGGACGCCGGATCAACATGGGAAAGTCGAGGACAGAACCCCCAACCTCAAGCCATCCTCAGCCTTGACCTCCAGAGTGGCTGGATTACAGGACCACGCCAACGGCCCCAGTCGATCGGGAGCTTTTTCTCTGCTACATAAAGACGTAACAACACTTGAAATTCGAAGAAGTTTTGACACTGCTTCAGTTTTCTCTGAAACTTAAAAGATTCTGGACACTATAAATTATATTTTTATAGCCAACTGTGCATTTGCTTTGATGGAAACAGTATAAAGATTATTGAACTGGTGGCGCCATCTAGTTGCGAAAAAATGCATTAAAAGTTCTTTTTCAAGAATCCGTTTAAAATATCGATTTTAGAACGTTTCTAATTTTTAAAATTTCACTGCAAAATCTGACAGCACGGAAGAGTACGAAGTTGAAGCCGACATTCATACAAAATCTCTTATCGTAAAATGCATTGATTTTAATTTCACTTGAAAAGAGACATTGTCCAACAATTAGTAGTAGTATTTGCGATTTTTTTTTTTAATATTGTTTTTCAATTTTCTTTTTCATGCCCGTGGCTTGTTCGGTTTATTGAGAATTTTCTCATTTTTTTATATTTTTATTGTTTGGGTTCCAATTTTTTTTTCTGTTAATTTTTACAGGAATTTTTTTTAGTATTTTTCTCTTTAGCTGACGGTGCATGCTTGAAAGGCGGAATACGATTATATTTGAATAATGTTATTTTTTTAGTGTCTCATAATTGTGTAATGCTTTGTAAGTTTCTACCGTTTCTGATTTATTAAAAAGTAGCATTTGGAACAGGTATCTTCCTTTCTAAATATTTTGTTAACACTCTGGCAGGAATGAATTTAAGTTGAAGAAAACGAATTGAAAAAACCCAGATTGTGAATAAAAATGAGGCTTTTTAATTGCATTGGCGAAAAAAGACTGAGTCCAACCTTTCGGTTGGGCTGGCACTCGCTCCCCACTCACTGGCGCAATCCCGTTACTACACGATGCGGGGACTTTTGCCTGCTCCGTTTCCGGCCTGGGCCGATCCGCCCCTCCTTAGTCGACCTGGTTAACCCGAGCTCCCCCAGATCAACCATATCGACACCGTGCTTAGCGCGGACGCCGGATCAACATGGGAAAGTCGAGGACAGAACCCCCAACCTCAAGCCATCCTCAGCCTTGACCTCCAGAGTGGCTGGATTACAGGACCACGCCAACGGCCCCAGTCGATCGGGAGCTTTTTCTCTGCTACATAAAGACGTAACAACACTTGAAATTCGAAGAATTTTTGACACTGCTTCAGTTTTCTCTGAAACTTAAAAGATTCTGGACACTATAAATTATATTTTTATAGCCAACTGTGCATTTGCTTTGATGGAAACAGTATAAATATTATTAAACTGGTGGCGCCATCTAGTTGCGAAAAAATGCATTAAAAGTTCTTTTTCAAGAATCCGTTTAAAATATCGATTTTAGAACGTTTCTAATTTTTAAAATTTCACTGCAAAATCTGACAGCACGGAAGAGTACGAAGTTGAAGCCGACATTCATACAAAATCTCTTATCGTAAAATGCATTGATTTTAATTTCACTTGAAAAGAGACATTGTCCAACAATTAGTAGTAGTATTTGCGATTTTTTTTTTTAATATTGTTTTTCAATTTTTTTTTCATGCCCGTTTCTTGTTTGGTTTATTGAGAATTTTCTCATTTTTTTATATCTTTATTGTTTGGGTTCCAATTTTTTTTTTCTGTTAATTTTTACAGGAATTTTTTTTAGTATTTTTCTCTTTAGCTGACGGTGCATGCTTGAAAGGCGGAATACGATTATATTTGAATAATGTTATTTTTTTAGTGTCTCATAATTGTGTAATGCTTTGTAAGTTTCTACCGTTTCTGATTTATTTAAAGTAGCATTTGGAACAGGTATCTTCCTTTCTAAATATTTTGTTAACACTCTGGCAGGAATGAATTTAAGTTGAAGAAAACGAATTGAAAAAACCCAGATTGTGAATAAAAATGAGGCTTTTTAATTGCATTGGCGAAAAAAGACTGAGTCCAACCTTTCGGTTGGGCTGGCACTCGCTCCCCACTCACTGGCGCAATCCCGTTACTACACGATGCGGGGACTTTTGCCTGCTCCGTTTCCGGCCTGGGCCGATCCGCCCCTCCTTAGTCGACCTGGTTAACCCGAGCTCCCCCAGATCAACCATATCGACACCGTGCTTAGCGCGGACGCCGGATCAACATGGGAAAGTCGAGGACAGAACCCCCAACCTCAAGCCATCCTCAGCCTTGACCTCCAGAGTGGCTGGATTACAGGACCACGCCAACGACCCCAGTCGATCGGGAGCTTTTTCTCTGCTACATAAAGACGTAACAACACTTGAAATTCGAAGAATTTTTGACACTGCTTCAGTTTTCTCTGAAACTTAAAAGATTCTGGACACTATAAATTATATTTTTATAGCCAACTGTGCATTTGCTTTGATGGAAACAGTATAAAGATTATTGAACTGGTGGCGCCATCTAGTTGCGAAAAAATGCATTAAAAGTTCTTTTTCAAGAATCCGTTTAAAATATCGATTTTAGAACGTTTCTAATTTTTAAAATTTCACTGCAAAATCTGACAGCACGGAAGAGTACGAAGTTGAAGCCGACATTCATACAAAATCTCTTATCGTAAAATGCATTGATTTTAATTTCACTTGAAAAGAGACATTGTCCAACAATTAGTAGTAGTATTTGCGATTTTTTTTTTTTAATATTGTTTTTCAATTTTCTTTTTCATGCCCGTGTCTTGTTCGGTTTATTGAGAATTTTCTCATTTTTTTATATTTTTATTGTTTGGGTTCCAATTTTTTTTTCTGTTAATTTTTACAGGAATTTTTTTTAGTATTTTTCTCTTTAGCTGACGGTGCATGCTTGAAAGGCGGAATACGATTATATTTGAATAATGTTATTTTTTTAGTGTCTCATAATTGTGTAATGCTTTGTAAGTTTCTACCGTTTCTGATTTATTTAAAGTAGCATTTGGAACAGGTATCTTCCTTTCTAAATATTTTGTTAACACTCTGGCAGGAATGAATTTAAGTTGAAGAAAACGAATTGAAAAAACCCAGATTGTGAATAAAAATGAGGCTTTTTAATTGCATTGGCGAAAAAAGACTGAGTCCAACCTTTCGGTTGGGCGGGCACTCGCTCCCCACTCACTGGCGCAATCCCGTTACTACACGATGCGGGGACTTTTGCCTGCTCCGTTTCCGGCCTGGGCCGATCCGCCCCTCCTTAGTCGACCTGGTTAACCCGAGCTCCCCCAGATCAACCATATCGACACCGTGCTTAGCGCGGACGCCGGATCAACATGGGAAAGTCGAGGACAGAACCCCCAACCTCAAGCCATCCTCAGCCTTGACCTCCAGAGTGGCTGGATTACAGGACCACGCCAACGACCCCAGTCGATCGGGAGCTTTTTCTCTGCTACATAAAGACGTAACAACACTTGAAATTCGAAGAATTTTTGACACTGCTTCAGTTTTCTCTGAAACTTAAAAGATTCTGGACACTATAAATTATATTTTTATAGCCAACTGTGCATTTGCTTTGATGGAAACAGTATAAAGATTATTGAACTGGTGGCGCCATCTAGTTGCGAAAAAATGCATTAAAAGTTCTTTTTCAAGAATCCGTTTAAAATATCGATTTTAGAACGTTTCTAATTTTTAAAATTTCACTGCAAAATCTGACAGCACGGAAGAGTACGAAGTTGAAGCCGACATTCATACAAAATCTCTTATCGTAAAATGCATTGATTTTAATTTCACTTGAAAAGAGACATTGTCCAACAATTAGTAGTAGTATTTGCGATTTTTTTTTTTTAATATTGTTTTTCAATTTTCTTTTTCATGCCCGTGTCTTGTTCGGTTTATTGAGAATTTTCTCATTTTTTTATATTTTTATTGTTTGGGTTCCAATTTTTTTTTCTGTTAATTTTTACAGGAATTTTTTTTAGTATTTTTCTCTTTAGCTGACGGTGCATGCTTGAAAGGCGGAATACGATTATATTTGAATAATGTTATTTTTTTAGTGTCTCATAATTGTGTAATGCTTTGTAAGTTTCTACCGTTTCTGATTTATTTAAAGTAGCATTTGGAACAGGTATCTTCCTTTCTAAATATTTTGTTAACACTCTGGCAGGAATGAATTTAAGTTGAAGAAAACGAATTGAAAAAACCCAGATTGTGAATAAAAATGAGGCTTTTTAATTGCATTGGCGAAAAAAGACTGAGTCCAACCTTTCGGTTGGGCTGGCACTCGCTCCCCACTCACTGGCGCAATCCCGTTACTACACGATGCGGGGACTTTTGCCTGCTCCGTTTCCGGCCTGGGACGATCCGCCCCTCCTTAGTCGACCTGGTTAACCCGAGCTCCCCCAGATCAACCATATCGACACCGTGCTTAGCGCGGACGCCGGATCAACATGGGAAAGTCGAGGACAGAACCCCCAACCTCAAGCCATCCTCAGCCTTGACCTCCAGAGTGGCTGGATTACAGGACCACGCCAACGGCCCCAGTCGATCGGGAGCTTTTTCTCTGCTACATAAAGACGTAACAACACTTGAAATTCGAAGAATTTTTGACACTGCTTCAGTTTTCTCTGAAACTTAAAAGATTCTGGACACTATAAATTATATTTTTATAGCCAACTGTGCATTTGCTTTGATGGAAACAGTATAAAGATTATTGAACTGGTGGCGCCATCTAGTTGCGAAAAAATGCATTAAAAGTTCTTTTTCAAGAATCCGTTTAAAAAACGATTTTAGAACGTTTCTAATTTTTAAAATTTCACTGCAAAATCTGACAGCACGGAAGAGTACGAAGTTGAAGCCGACATTCATACAAAATCTCTTATCGTAAAATGCATTGATTTTAATTTCACTTGAAAGGAGACATTGTCCAACAATTAGTAGTAGTATTTGCGATTTTTTTTTTTAATATTGTTTTTCAATTTTTTTTTCATGCCCGTTTCTTGTTTGGTTTATTGAGAATTTTCTCATTTTTTTATATCTTTATTGTTTGGGTTCCAATTTTTTTTTTCTGTTAATTTTTACAGGAATTTTTTTTAGTATTTTTCTCTTTAGCTGACGGTGCATGCTTGAAAGGCGGAATACGATTATATTTGAATAATGTTATTTTTTTAGTGTCTCATAATTGTGTAATGCTTTGTAAGTTTCTACCGTTTCTGATTTATTTAAAGTAGCATTTGGAACAGGTATCTTCCTTTCTAAATATTTTGTTAACACTCTGGCAGGAATGAATTTAAGTTGAAGAAAACGAATTGAAAAAACCCAGATTGTGAATAAAAATGAGGCTTTTTAATTGCATTGGCGAAAAAAGACTGAGTCCAACCTTTCGGTTGGGCGGGCACTCGCTCCCCACTCACTGGCGCAATCCCGTTACTACACGATGCGGGGACTTTTGCCTGCTCCGTTTCCGGCCTGGGCCGATCCGCCCCTCCTTAGTCGACCTGGTTAACCCGAGCTCCCCCAGATCAACCATATCGACACCGTGCTTAGCGCGGACGCCGGATCAACATGGGAAAGTCGAGGACAGAACCCCCAACCTCAAGCCATCCTCAGCCTTGACCTCCAGAGTGGCTGGATTACAGGACCACGCCAACGGCCCCAGTCGATCGGGAGCTTTTTCTCTGCTACATAAAGACGTAACAACACTTGAAATTCGAAGAAGTTTTGACACTGCTTCAGTTTTCTCTGAAACTTAAAAGATTCTGGACACTATAAATTATATTTTTATAGCCAACTGTGCATTTGCTTTGATGGAAACAGTATAAATATTATTAAACTGGTGGCGCCATCTAGTTGCGAAAAAATGCATTAAAAGTTTTTTTTCAAGAATCCGTTTAAAATATCGATTTTAGAACGTTTCTAATTTTTAAAATTTCACTGCAAAATCTGACAGCACGGAAGAGTACGAAGTTGAAGCCGACATTCATACAAAATCTCTTATCGTAAAATGCATTGATTTTAATTTCACTTGAAAAGAGACATTGTCCAACAATTAGTAGTAGTATTTGCGATTTTTTTTTTTAATATTGTTTTTCAATTTTTTTTTCATGCCCGTTTCTTGTTTGGTTTATTGAGAATTTTCTCATTTTTTTATATCTTTATTGTTTGGGTTCCAATTTTTTTTTTCTGTTAATTTTTACAGGAATTTTTTTTAGTATTTTTCTCTTTAGCTGACGGTGCATGCTTGAAAGGCGGAATACGATTATATTTGAATAATGTTATTTTTTTAGTGTCTCATAATTGTGTAATGCTTTGTAAGTTTCTACCGTTTCTGATTTATTTAAAGTAGCATTTGGAACAGGTATCTTCCTTTCTAAATATTTTGTTAACACTCTGGCAGGAATGAATTTAAGTTGAAGAAAACGAATTGAAAAAACCCAGATTGTGAATAAAAATGAGGCTTTTTAATTGCATTGGCGAAAAAAGACTGAGTCCAACCTTTCGGTTGGGCGGGCACTCGCTCCCCACTCACTGGCGCAATCCCGTTACTACACGATGCGGGGACTTTTGCCTGCTCCGTTTCCGGCCTGGGCCGATCCGCCCCTCCTTAGTCGACCTGGTTAACCCGAGCTCCCCCAGATCAACCATATCGACACCGTGCTTAGCGCGGACGCCGGATCAACATGGGAAAGTCGAGGACAGAACCCCCAACCTCAAGCCATCCTCAGCCTTGACCTCCAGAGTGGCTGGATTACAGGACCACGCCAACGGCCCCAGTCGATCGGGAGCTTTTTCTCTGCTACATAAAGACGTAACAACACTTGAAATTCGAAGAATTTTTGACACTGCTTCAGTTTTCTCTGAAACTTAAAAGATTCTGGACACTATAAATTATATTTTTATAGCCAACTGTGCATTTGCTTTGATGGAAACAGTATAAAGATTATTGAACTGGTGGCGCCATCTAGTTGCGAAAAAATGCATTAAAAGTTCTTTTTCAAGAATCCGTTTAAAAAACGATTTTAGAACGTTTCTAATTTTTAAAATTTCACTGCAAAATCTGACAGCACGGAAGAGTACGAAGTTGAAGCCGACATTCATACAAAATCTCTTATCGTAAAATGCATTGATTTTAATTTCACTTGAAAGGAGACATTGTCCAACAATTAGTAGTAGTATTTGCGATTTTTTTTTTTAATATTGTTTTTCAATTTTTTTTTCATGCCCGTTTCTTGTTTGGTTTATTGAGAATTTTCTCATTTTTTTATATCTTTATTGTTTGGGTTCCAATTTTTTTTTTCTGTTAATTTTTACAGGAATTTTTTTTAGTATTTTTCTCTTTAGCTGACGGTGCATGCTTGAAAGGCGGAATACGATTATATTTGAATAATGTTATTTTTTTAGTGTCTCATAATTGTGTAATGCTTTGTAAGTTTCTACCGTTTCTGATTTATTTAAAGTAGCATTTGGAACAGGTATCTTCCTTTCTAAATATTTTGTTAACACTCTGGCAGGAATGAATTTAAGTTGAAGAAAACGAATTGAAAAAACCCAGATTGTGAATAAAAATGAGGCTTTTTAATTGCATTGGCGAAAAAAGACTGAGTCCAACCTTTCGGTTGGGCGGGCACTCGCTCCCCACTCACTGGCGCAATCCCGTTACTACACGATGCGGGGACTTTTGCCTGCTCCGTTTCCGGCCTGGGCCGATCCGCCCCTCCTTAGTCGACCTGGTTAACCCGAGCTCCCCCAGATCAACCATATCGACACCGTGCTTAGCGCGGACGCCGGATCAACATGGGAAAGTCGAGGACAGAACCCCCAACCTCAAGCCATCCTCAGCCTTGACCTCCAGAGTGGCTGGATTACAGGACCACGCCAACGGCCCCAGTCGATCGGGAGCTTTTTCTCTGCTACATAAAGACGTAACAACACTTGAAATTCGAAGAAGTTTTGACACTGCTTCAGTTTTCTCTGAAACTTAAAAGATTCTGGACACTATAAATTATATTTTTATAGCCAACTGTGCATTTGCTTTGATGGAAACAGTATAAATATTATTAAACTGGTGGCGCCATCTAGTTGCGAAAAAATGCATTAAAAGTTCTTTTTCAAGAATCCGTTTAAAATATCGATTTTAGAACGTTTCTAATTTTTAAAATTTCACTGCAAAATCTGACAGCACGGAAGAGTACGAAGTTGAAGCCGACATTCATACAAAATCTCTTATCGTAAAATGCATTGATTTTAATTTCACTTGAAAAGAGACATTGTCCAACAATTAGTAGTAGTATTTGCGATTTTTTTTTTTAATATTGTTTTTCAATTTTTTTTTCATGCCCGTTTCTTGTTTGGTTTATTGAGAATTTTCTCATTTTTTTATATCTTTATTGTTTGGGTTCCAATTTTTTTTTTCTGTTAATTTTTACAGGAATTTTTTTTAGTATTTTTCTCTTTAGCTGACGGTGCATGCTTGAAAGGCGGAATACGATTATATTTGAATAATGTTATTTTTTTAGTGTCTCATAATTGTGTAATGCTTTGTAAGTTTCTACCGTTTCTGATTTATTTAAAGTAGCATTTGGAACAGGTATCTTCCTTTCTAAATATTTTGTTAACACTCTGGCAGGAATGAATTTAAGTTGAAGAAAACGAATTGAAAAAACCCAGATTGTGAATAAAAATGAGGCTTTTTAATTGCATTGGCGAAAAAAGACTGAGTCCAACCTTTCGGTTGGGCGGGCACTCGCTCCCCACTCACTGGCGCAATCCCGTTACTACACGATGCGGGGACTTTTGCCTGCTCCGTTTCCGGCCTGGGCCGATCCGCCCCTCCTTAGTCGACCTGGTTAACCCGAGCTCCCCCAGATCAACCATATCGACACCGTGCTTAGCGCGGACGCCGGATCAACATGGGAAAGTCGAGGACAGAACCCCCAACCTCAAGCCATCCTCAGCCTTGACCTCCAGAGTGGCTGGATTACAGGACCACGCCAACGACCCCAGTCGATCGGGAGCTTTTTCTCTGCTACATAAAGACGTAACAACACTTGAAATTCGAAGAATTTTTGACACTGCTTCAGTTTTCTCTGAAACTTAAAAGATTCTGGACACTATAAATTATATTTTTATAGCCAACTGTGCATTTGCTTTGATGGAAACAGTATAAAGATTATTGAACTGGTGGCGCCATCTAGTTGCGAAAAAATGCATTAAAAGTTCTTTTTCAAGAATCCGTTTAAAATATCGATTTTAGAACGTTTCTAATTTTTAAAATTTCACTGCAAAATCTGACAGCACGGAAGAGTACGAAGTTGAAGCCGACATTCATACAAAATCTCTTATCGTAAAATGCATTGATTTTAATTTCACTTGAAAAGAGACATTGTCCAACAATTAGTAGTAGTATTTGCGATTTTTTTTTTTTAATATTGTTTTTCAATTTTCTTTTTCATGCCCGTGTCTTGTTCGGTTTATTGAGAATTTTCTCATTTTTTTATATTTTTATTGTTTGGGTTCCAATTTTTTTTTCTGTTAATTTTTACAGGAATTTTTTTTAGTATTTTTCTCTTTAGCTGACGGTGCATGCTTGAAAGGCGGAATACGATTATATTTGAATAATGTTATTTTTTTAGTGTCTCATAATTGTGTAATGCTTTGTAAGTTTCTACCGTTTCTGATTTATTTAAAGTAGCATTTGGAACAGGTATCTTCCTTTCTAAATATTTTGTTAACACTCTGGCAGGAATGAATTTAAGTTGAAGAAAACGAATTGAAAAAACCCAGATTGTGAATAAAAATGAGGCTTTTTAATTGCATTGGCGAAAAAAGACTGAGTCCAACCTTTCGGTTGGGCTGGCACTCGCTCCCCACTCACTGGCGCAATCCCGTTACTACACGATGCGGGGACTTTTGCCTGCTCCGTTTCCGGCCTGGGACGATCCGCCCCTCCTTAGTCGACCTGGTTAACCCGAGCTCCCCCAGATCAACCATATCGACACCGTGCTTAGCGCGGACGCCGGATCAACATGGGAAAGTCGAGGACAGAACCCCCAACCTCAAGCCATCCTCAGCCTTGACCTCCAGAGTGGCTGGATTACAGGACCACGCCAACGGCCCCAGTCGATCGGGAGCTTTTTCTCTGCTACATAAAGACGTAACAACACTTGAAATTCGAAGAATTTTTGACACTGCTTCAGTTTTCTCTGAAACTTAAAAGATTCTGGACACTATAAATTATATTTTTATAGCCAACTGTGCATTTGCTTTGATGGAAACAGTATAAAGATTATTGAACTGGTGGCGCCATCTAGTTGCGAAAAAATGCATTAAAAGTTCTTTTTCAAGAATCCGTTTAAAAAACGATTTTAGAACGTTTCTAATTTTTAAAATTTCACTGCAAAATCTGACAGCACGGAAGAGTACGAAGTTGAAGCCGACATTCATACAAAATCTCTTATCGTAAAATGCATTGATTTTAATTTCACTTGAAAGGAGACATTGTCCAACAATTAGTAGTAGTATTTGCGATTTTTTTTTTTAATATTGTTTTTCAATTTTTTTTTTCATGCCCGTTTCTTGTTTGGTTTATTGAGAATTTTCTCATTTTTTTATATCTTTATTGTTTGGGTTCCAATTTTTTTTTTCTGTTAATTTTTACAGGAATTTTTTTTAGTATTTTTCTCTTTAGCTGACGGTGCATGCTTGAAAGGCGGAATACGATTATATTTGAATAATGTTATTTTTTTAGTGTCTCATAATTGTGTAATGCTTTGTAAGTTTCTACCGTTTCTGATTTATTTAAAGTAGCATTTGGAACAGGTATCTTCCTTTCTAAATATTTTGTTAACACTCTGGCAGGAATGAATTTAAGTTGAAGAAAACGAATTGAAAAAACCCAGATTGTGAATAAAAATGAGGCTTTTTAATTGCATTGGCGAAAAAAGACTGAGTCCAACCTTTCGGTTGGGCGGGCACTCGCTCCCCACTCACTGGCGCAATCCCGTTACTACACGATGCGGGGACTTTTGCCTGCTCCGTTTCCGGCCTGGGCCGATCCGCCCCTCCTTAGTCGACCTGGTTAACCCGAGCTCCCCCAGATCAACCATATCGACACCGTGCTTAGCGCGGACGCCGGATCAACATGGGAAAGTCGAGGACAGAACCCCCAACCTCAAGCCATCCTCAGCCTTGACCTCCAGAGTGGCTGGATTACAGGACCACGCCAACGGCCCCAGTCGATCGGGAGCTTTTTCTCTGCTACATAAAGACGTAACAACACTTGAAATTCGAAGAAGTTTTGACACTGCTTCAGTTTTCTCTGAAACTTAAAAGATTCTGGACACTATAAATTATATTTTTATAGCCAACTGTGCATTTGCTTTGATGGAAACAGTATAAAGATTATTGAACTGGTGGCGCCATCTAGTTGCGAAAAAATGCATTAAAAGTTCTTTTTCAAGAATCCGTTTAAAATATCGATTTTAGAACGTTTCTAATTTTTAAAATTTCACTGCAAAATCTGACAGCACGGAAGAGTACGAAGTTGAAGCCGACATTCATACAAAATCTCTTATCGTAAAATGCATTGATTTTAATTTCACTTGAAAAGAGACATTGTCCAACAATTAGTAGTAGTATTTGCGATTTTTTTTTTTAATATTGTTTTTCAATTTTCTTTTTCATGCCCGTGGCTTGTTCGGTTTATTGAGAATTTTCTCATTTTTTTATATTTTTATTGTTTGGGTTCCAATTTTTTTTTCTGTTAATTTTTACAGGAATTTTTTTTAGTATTTTTCTCTTTAGCTGACGGTGCATGCTTGAAAGGCGGAATACGATTATATTTGAATAATGTTATTTTTTTAGTGTCTCATAATTGTGTAATGCTTTGTAAGTTTCTACCGTTTCTGATTTATTAAAAAGTAGCATTTGGAACAGGTATCTTCCTTTCTAAATATTTTGTTAACACTCTGGCAGGAATGAATTTAAGTTGAAGAAAACGAATTGAAAAAACCCAGATTGTGAATAAAAATGAGGCTTTTTAATTGCATTGGCGAAAAAAGACCGAGTCCAACCTTTCGGTTGGGCTGGCACTCGCTCCCCACTCACTGGCGCAATCCCGTTACTACACGATGCGGGGACTTTTGCCTGCTCCGTTTCCGGCCTGGGCCGATCCGCCCCTCCTTAGTCGACCTGGTTAACCCGAGCTCCCCCAGATCAACCATATCGACACCGTGCTTAGCGCGGACGCCGGATCAACATGGGAAAGTCGAGGACAGAACCCCCAACCTCAAGCCATCCTCAGCCTTGACCTCCAGAGTGGCTGGATTACAGGACCACGCCAACGGCCCCAGTCGATCGGGAGCTTTTTCTCTGCTACATAAAGACGTAACAACACTTGAAATTCGAAGAATTTTTGACACTGCTTCAGTTTTCTCTGAAACTTAAAAGATTCTGGACACTATAAATTATATTTTTATAGCCAACTGTGCATTTGCTTTGATGGAAACAGTATAAATATTATTAAACTGGTGGCGCCATCTAGTTGCGAAAAAATGCATTAAAAGTTCTTTTTCAAGAATCCGTTTAAAATATCGATTTTAGAACGTTTCTAATTTTTAAAATTTCACTGCAAAATCTGACAGCACGGAAGAGTACGAAGTTGAAGCCGACATTCATACAAAATCTCTTATCGTAAAATGCATTGATTTTAATTTCACTTGAAAAGAGACATTGTCCAACAATTAGTAGTAGTATTTGCGATTTTTTTTTTTAATATTGTTTTTCAATTTTTTTTTCATGCCCGTTTCTTGTTTGGTTTATTGAGAATTTTCTCATTTTTTTATATCTTTATTGTTTGGGTTCCAATTTTTTTTTTCTGTTAATTTTTACAGGAATTTTTTTTAGTATTTTTCTCTTTAGCTGACGGTGCATGCTTGAAAGGCGGAATACGATTATATTTGAATAATGTTATTTTTTTAGTGTCTCATAATTGTGTAATGCTTTGTAAGTTTCTACCGTTTCTGATTTATTTAAAGTAGCATTTGGAACAGGTATCTTCCTTTCTAAATATTTTGTTAACACTCTGGCAGGAATGAATTTAAGTTGAAGAAAACGAATTGAAAAAACCCAGATTGTGAATAAAAATGAGGCTTTTTAATTGCATTGGCGAAAAAAGACTGAGTCCAACCTTTCGGTTGGGCGGGCACTCGCTCCCCACTCACTGGCGCAATCCCGTTACTACACGATGCGGGGACTTTTGCCTGCTCCGTTTCCGGCCTGGGCCGATCCGCCCCTCCTTAGTCGACCTGGTTAACCCGAGCTCCCCCAGATCAACCATATCGACACCGTGCTTAGCGCGGACGCCGGATCAACATGGGAAAGTCGAGGACAGAACCCCCAACCTCAAGCCATCCTCAGCCTTGACCTCCAGAGTGGCTGGATTACAGGACCACGCCAACGGCCCCAGTCGATCGGGAGCTTTTTCTCTGCTACATAAAGACGTAACAACACTTGAAATTCGAAGAATTTTTGACACTGCTTCAGTTTTCTCTGAAACTTAAAAGATTCTGGACACTATAAATTATATTTTTATAGCCAACTGTGCATTTGCTTTGATGGAAACAGTATAAAGATTATTGAACTGGTGGCGCCATCTAGTTGCGAAAAAATGCATTAAAAGTTCTTTTTCAAGAATCCGTTTAAAATATCGATTTTAGAACGTTTCTAATTTTTAAAATTTCACTGCAAAATCTGACA
Organism: Argiope bruennichi; assembly: GCF_947563725.1. Lineage (NCBI taxonomy): Eukaryota > Metazoa > Arthropoda > Arachnida > Araneae > Araneidae > Argiope > Argiope bruennichi. Next base: position 57,948,426 of record NC_079153.1, on the reverse strand, counting down.
GCACGGAAGAGTACGAAGTTGAAGCCGACATTCATACAAAATCTCTTATCGTAAAATGCATTGATTTTAATTTCACTTGAAAAGAGACATTGTCCAACAATTAGTAGTAGTATTTGCGATTTTTTTTTTTAATATTGTTTTTCAATTTTTTTTTCATGCCCGTTTCTTGTTTGGTTTATTGAGAATTTTCTCATTTTTTTATATCTTTATTGTTTGGGTTCCAATTTTTTTTTTCTGTTAATTTTTACAGGAATTTTTTTTAGTATTTTTCTCTTTAGCTGACGGTGCATGCTTGAAAGGCGGAATACGATTATATTTGAATAATGTTATTTTTTTAGTGTCTCATAATTGTGTAATGCTTTGTAAGTTTCTACCGTTTCTGATTTATTTAAAGTAGCATTTGGAACAGGTATCTTCCTTTCTAAATATTTTGTTAACACTCTGGCAGGAATGAATTTAAGTTGAAGAAAACGAATTGAAAAAACCCAGATTGTGAATAAAAATGAGGCTTTTTAATTGCATTGGCGAAAAAAGACTGAGTCCAACCTTTCGGTTGGGCGGGCACTCGCTCCCCACTCACTGGCGCAATCCCGTTACTACACGATGCGGGGACTTTTGCCTGCTCCGTTTCCGGCCTAAGCCGATCCGCCCCTCCTTAGTCGACCTGGTTAACCCGAGCTCCCCCAGATCAACCATATCGACACCGTGCTTAGCGCGGACGCCGGATCAACATGGGAAAGTCGAGGACAGAACCCCCAACCTCAAGCCATCCTCAGCCTTGACCTCCAGAGTGGCTGGATTACAGGACCACGCCAACGGCCCCAGTCGATCGGGAGCTTTTTCTCTGCTACATAAAGACGTAACAACACTTGAAATTCAAAGAATTTTTGACACTGCTTCAGTTTTCTCTGAAACTTAAAAGATTCTGGACACTATAAATTATATTTTTATAGCCAACTGTGCATTTGCTTTGATGGAAACAGTATAAAGATTATTGAACTGGTGGCGCCATCTAGTTGCGAAAAAATGCATTAAAAGTTCTTTTTCAAGAATCCGTTTAAAATATCGATTTTAGAACGTTTCTAATTTTTAAAATTTCACTGCAAAATCTGACAGCACGGAAGAGTACGAAGTTGAAGCCGACATTCATACAAAATCTTTTATCGTAAAATGCATTGATTTTAATTTCACTTGAAAAGAGACATTGTCCAACAATTAGTAGTAGTATTTGCGATTTTTTTTTTTAATATTGTTTTTCAATTTTTTTTTCATGCCCGTTTCTTGTTTGGTTTATTGAGAATTTTCTCATTTTTTTATATCTTTATTGTTTGGGTTCCAATTTTTTTTTCTGTTAATTTTTACAGGAATTTTTTTTAGTATTTTTCTCTTTAGCTGACGGTGCATGCTTGAAAGGCGGAATACGATTATATTTGAATAATGTTATTTTTTTAGTGTCTCATAATTGTGTAATGCTTTGTAAGTTTCTACCGTTTCTGATTTATTTAAAGTAGCATTTGGAACAGGTATCTTCCTTTCTAAATATTTTGTTAACACTCTGGCAGGAATGAATTTAAGTTGAAGAAAACGAATTGAAAAAACCCAGATTGTGAATAAAAATGAGGCTTTTTAATTGCATTGGCGAAAAAAGACTGAGTCCAACCTTTCGGTTGGGCGGGCACTCGCTCCCCACTCACTGGCGCAATCCCGTTACTACACGATGCGGGGACTTTTGCCTGCTCCGTTTCCGGCCTGGGCCGATCCGCCCCTCCTTAGTCGACCTGGTTAACCCGAGCTCCCCCAGATCAACCATATCGACACCGTGCTTAGCGCGGACGCCGGATCAACATGGGAAAGTCGAGGACAGAACCCCCAACCTCAAGCCATCCTCAGCCTTGACCTCCAGAGTGGCTGGATTACAGGACCACGCCAACGGCCCCAGTCGATCGGGAGCTTTTTCTCTGCTACATAAAGACGTAACAACACTTGAAATTCAAAGAATTTTTGACACTGCTTCAGTTTTCTCTGAAACTTAAAAGATTCTGGACACTATAAATTATATTTTTATAGCCAACTGTGCATTTGCTTTGATGGAAACAGTATAAAGATTATTGAACTGGTGGCGCCATCTAGTTGCGAAAAAATGCATTAAAAGTTCTTTTTCAAGAATCCGTTTAAAATATCGATTTTAGAACGTTTCTAATTTTTAAAATTTCACTGCAAAATCTGACAGCACGGAAGAGTACGAAGTTGAAGCCGACATTCATACAAAATCTCTTATCGTAAAATGCATTGATTTTAATTTCACTTGAAAAGAGACATTGTCCAACAATTAGTAGTAGTATTTGCGATTTTTTTTTTTAATATTGTTTTTCAATTTTTTTTTCATGCCCGTTTCTTGTTTGGTTTATTGAGAATTTTCTCATTTTTTTATATCTTTATTGTTTGGGTTCCAATTTTTTTTTCTGTTAATTTTTACAGGAATTTTTTTTAGTATTTTTCTCTTTAGCTGACGGTGCATGCTTGAAAGGCGGAATACGATTATATTTGAATAATGTTATTTTTTTAGTGTCTCATAATTGTGTAATGCTTTGTAAGTTTCTACCGTTTCTGATTTATTTAAAGTAGCATTTGGAACAGGTATCTTCCTTTCTAAATATTTTGTTAACACTCTGGCAGGAATGAATTTAAGTTGAAGAAAACGAATTGAAAAAACCCAGATTGTGAATAAAAATGAGGCTTTTTAATTGCATTGGCGAAAAAAGACTGAGTCCAACCTTTCGGTTGGGCGGGCACTCGCTCCCCACTCACTGGCGCAATCCCGTTACTACACGATGCGGGGACTTTTGCCTGCTCCGTTTCCGGCCTGGGCCGATCCGCCCCTCCTTAGTCGACCTGGTTAACCCGAGCTCCCCCAGATCAACCATATCGACACCGTGCTTAGCGCGGACGCCGGATCAACATGGGAAAGTCGAGGACAGAACCCCCAACCTCAAGCCATCCTCAGCCTTGACCTCCAGAGTGGCTGGATTACAGGACCACGCCAACGGCCCCAGTCGATCGGGAGCTTTTTCTCTGCTACATAAAGACGTAACAACACTTGAAATTCAAAGAATTTTTGACACTGCTTCAGTTTTCTCTGAAACTTAAAAGATTCTGGACACTATAAATTATATTTTTATAGCCAACTGTGCATTTGCTTTGATGGAAACAGTATAAAGATTATTGAACTGGTGGCGCCATCTAGTTGCGAAAAAATGCATTAACAGTTCTTTTTCAAGAATCCGTTTAAAATATCGATTTTAGAACGTTTCTAATTTTTAAAATTTCACTGCAAAATCTGACAGCACGGAAGAGTACGAAGTTGAAGCCGACATTCATACAAAATCTCTTATCGTAAAATGCATTGATTTTAATTTCACTTGAAAAGAGACATTGTCCAACAATTAGTAGTAGTATTTGCGATTTTTTTTTTTAATATTGTTTTTCAATTTTTTTTTCATGCCCGTGGCTTGTTCGGTTTATTGAGAATTTTCTCATTTTTTTATATCTTTATTGTTTGGGTTCCAATTTTTTTTTCTGTTAATTTTTACAGGAATTTTTTTTAGTATTTTTCTCTTTAGCTGACGGTGCATGCTTGAAAGGCGGAATACGATTATATTTGAATAATGTTATTTTTTTAGTGTCTCATAATTGTGTAATGCTTTGTAAGTTTCTACCGTTTCTGATTTATTTAAAGTAGCATTTGGAACAGGTATCTTCCTTTCTAAATATTTTGTTAACACTCTGGCAGGAATGAATTTAAGTTGAAGAAAACGAATTGAAAAAACCCAGATTGTGAATAAAAATGAGGCTTTTTAATTGCATTGGCGAAAAAAGTCTGAGTCCAACCTTTCGGTTGGGCTGGCACTCGCTCCCCACTCACTGGCGCAATCCCGTTACTACACGATGCGGGGACTTTTGCCTGCTCCGTTTCCGGACTGGGCCGATCCGCCCCTCCTTAGTCGACCTGGTTAACCCGAGCTCCCCCAGATCAACCATATCGACACCGTGGTTAGCGCGGACGCCGGATCAACATGGGAAAGTCGAGGACAGAACCCCCAACCTCAAGCCATCCTCAGCCTTGACCTCCAGAGTGGCTGGATTACAGGACCACGCCAACGGCCCCAGTCGATCGGGAGCTTTTTCTCTGCTACATAAAGACGTAACAACACTTGAAATTCAAAGAATTTTTGACACTGCTTCAGTTTTCTCTGAAACTTAAAAGATTCTGGACACTATAAATTATATTTTTATAGCCAACTGTGCATTTGCTTTGATGGAAACAGTATAAAGATTATTGAACTGGTGGCGCCATCTAGTTGCGAAAAAATGCATTAAAAGTTCTTTTTCAAGAATCCGTTTAAAATATCGATTTTAGAACGTTTCTAATTTTTAAAATTTCACTGCAAAATCTGACAGCACGGAAGAGTACGAAGTTGAAGCCGACATTCATACCAAATCTCTTATCGTAAAATGCATTGATTTTAATTTCACTTGAAAAGAGACATTGTCCAACAATTAGTAGTAGTATTTGCGATTTTTTTTTTTAATATTGTTTTTCAATTTTTTTTTTCATGCCCGTGGCTTGTTCGGTTTATTGAGAATTTTCTCATTTTTTTATATCTTTATTGTTTGGGTTCCAATTTTTTTTTCTGTTAATTTTTACAGGAATTTTTTTTAGTATTTTTCTCTTTAGCTGACGGTGCTTGCTTGAAAGGCGGAATACGATTATATTTGAATAATGTTATTTTTTTAGTGTCTCATAATTGTGTAATGCTTTGTAAGTTTCTACCGTTTCTGATTTATTAAAAAGTAGCATTTGTAACAGGTATCTTCCTTTCTAAATATTTTGTTAACACTCTGGCAGGAATGAATTTAAGTTGAAGAAAACGAATTGAAAAAACCCAGATTGTGAATAAAAATGAGGCTTTTTAATTGCATTGGCGAAAAAAGACTGAGTCCAACCTTTCGGTTGGGCGGGCACTCGCTCCCCACTCACTGGCGCAATCCCGTTACTACACGATGCGGGGACTTTTGCCTGCTCCGTTTCCGGCCTGGGCCGATCCGCCCCTCCTTAGTCGACCTGGTTAACCCGAGCTCCCCCAGATCAACCATATCGACACCGTGGTTAGCGCGGACGCCGGATCAACATGGGAAAGTCGAGGACAGAACCCCCAACCTCAAGCCATCCTCAGCCTTGACCTCCAGAGTGGCTGGATTACAGGACCACGCCAACGGCCCCAGTCGATCGGGAGCTTTTTCTCTTCTACATAAAGACGTAACAACACTTGAAATTAGAAGAATTTTTGACACTGCTTCAGTTTTCTCTGAAACTTAAAAGATTCTGGACACTATAAATTATATTTTTATAGCCAACTGTGCATTTGCTTTGATGGAAACACTATAAAGATTATTGAACTGGTGGCGCCATCTAGTTGCGAAAAAATGCATTAAAAGTTCTTTTTCAAGAATCCGTTTAAAATATCGATTTTAGAACGTTTCTAATTTTTAAAATTTCACTGCAAAATCTGACAGCGCGGAAGAGTACGAAGTTGAAGCCGACATTCATACAAAATCTCTTATCGTAAAATGCATTGATTTTAATTTCACTTGAAAAGAGACATTGTCCAACAATTAGTAGTAGTATTTGCGATTTTTTTTTAATATTGTTTTTCAATTTTTTTTTTCATGCCCGTGGCTTGTTCGGTTTATTGAGAATTTTCTCATTTTTTTATATTTTTATTGTTTGGGTTCCAATTTTTTTTTCTGTTAATTTTTACAGGAATTTTTTTTAGTATTTTTCTTTTTAGCTGACGGTGCATGCTTGAAAGGCGGAATACGATTATATTTGAATAATGTTATTTTTTTAGTGTCTCATAATTGTGTAATGCTTTGTAAGTTTCTACCGTTTCTGATTTATTTAAAGTAGCATTTGGAACAGGTATCTTCCTTTCTAAATATTTTGTTAACACTCTGGCAGGAATGAATTTAAGTTGAAGAAAACGAATTGAAAAAACCCAGATTGTGAATAAAAATGAGGCTTTTTAATTGCATTGGCGAAAAAAGACTGAGTCCAACCTTTCGGTTGGGCTGGCACTCGCTCCCCACTCACTGGCGCAATCCCGTTACTACACGATGCGGGGACTTTTGCCTGCTCCGTTTCCGGCCTGGGCCGATCCGCCCCTCCTTAGTCGACCTGGTTAACCCGAGCTCCCCCAGATCAACCATATCGACACCGTGCTTAGCGCGGACGCCGGATCAACATGGGAAAGTCGAGGACAGAACCCCCAACCTCAAGCCATCCTCAGCCTTGACCTCCAGAGTGGCTGGATTACAGGACCACGCCAACGGCCCCAGTCGATCGGGAGCTTTTTCTCTTCTACATAAAGACGTAACAACACTTGAAATTAGAAGAATTTTTGACACTGCTTCAGTTTTCTCTGAAACTTAAAAGATTCTGGACACTATAAATTATATTTTTATAGCCAACTGTGCATTTGCTTTGATGGAAACACTATAAAGATTATTGAACTGGTGGCGCCATCTAGTTGCGAAAAAATGCATTAAAAGTTCTTTTTCAAGAATCCGTTTAAAATATCGATTTTAGAACGTTTCTAATTTTTAAAATTTCACTGCAAAATCTGACAGCGCGGAAGAGTACGAAGTTGAAGCCGACATTCATACAAAATCTCTTATCGTAAAATGCATTGATTTTAATTTCACTTGAAAAGAGACATTGTCCAACAATTAGTAGTAGTATTTGCGATTTTTTTTTAATATTGTTTTTCAATTTTTTTTTTCATGCCCGTGGCTTGTTCGGTTTATTGAGAATTTTCTCATTTTTTATATTTTTATTGTTTGGGTTCCAATTTTTTTTTCTGTTAATTTTTACAGGAATTTTTTTTAGTATTTTTCTTTTTAGCTGACGGTGCATGCTTGAAAGGCGGAATACGATTATATTTGAATAATGTTATTTTTTTAGTGTCTCATAATTGTGTAATGCTTTGTAAGTTTCTACCGTTTCTGATTTATTTAAAGTAGCATTTGGAACAGGTATCTTCCTTTCTAAATATTTTGTTAACACTCTGGCAGGAATGAATTTAAGTTGAAGAAAACGAATTGAAAAAACCCAGATTGTGAATAAAAATGAGGCTTTTTAATTGCATTGGCGAAAAAAGACTGAGTCCAACCTTTCGGTTGGGCTGGCACTCGCTCCCCACTCACTGGCGCAATCCCGTTACTACACGATGCGGGGACTTTTGCCTGCTCCGTTTCCGGCCTGGGCCGATCCGCCCCTCCTTAGTCGACCTGGTTAACCCGAGCTCCCCCAGATCAACCATATCGACACCGTGCTTAGCGCGGACGCCGGATCAACATGGGAAAGTCGAGGACAGAACCCCCAACCTCAAGCCATCCTCAGCCTTGACCTCCAGAGTGGCTGGATTACAGGACCACGCCAACGGCCCCAGTCGATCGGGAGCTTTTTCTCTTCTACATAAAGACGTAACAACACTTGAAATTAGAAGAATTTTTGACACTGCTTCAGTTTTCTCTGAAACTTAAAAGATTCTGGACACTATAAATTATATTTTTATAGCCAACTGTGCATTTGCTTTGATGGAAACACTATAAAGATTATTGAACTGGTGGCGCCATCTAGTTGCGAAAAAATGCATTAAAAGTTCTTTTTCAAGAATCCGTTTAAAATATCGATTTTAGAACGTTTCTAATTTTTAAAATTTCACTGCAAAATCTGACAGCGCGGAAGAGTACGAAGTTGAAGCCGACATTCATACAAAATCTCTTATCGTAAAATGCATTGATTTTAATTTCACTTGAAAAGAGACATTGTCCAACAATTAGTAGTAGTATTTGCGATTTTTTTTTAATATTGTTTTTCAATTTTTTTTTTCATGCCCGTGGCTTGTTCGGTTTATTGAGAATTTTCTCATTTTTTATATTTTTATTGTTTGGGTTCCAATTTTTTTTTCTGTTAATTTTTACAGGAATTTTTTTTAGTATTTTTCTTTTTAGCTGACGGTGCATGCTTGAAAGGCGGAATACGATTATATTTGAATAATGTTATTTTTTTAGTGTCTCATAATTGTGTAATGCTTTGTAAGTTTCTACCGTTTCTGATTTATTTAAAGTAGCATTTGGAACAGGTATCTTCCTTTCTAAATATTTTGTTAACACTCTGGCAGGAATGAATTTAAGTTGAAGAAAACGAATTGAAAAAACCCAGATTGTGAATAAAAATGAGGCTTTTTAATTGCATTGGCGAAAAAAGACTGAGTCCAACCTTTCGGTTGGGCTGGCACTCGCTCCCCACTCACTGGCGCAATCCCGTTACTACACGATGCGGGGACTTTTGCCTGCTCCGTTTCCGGCCTGGGCCGATCCGCCCCTCCTTAGTCGACCTGGTTAACCCGAGCTCCCCCAGATCAACCATATCGACACCGTGCTTAGCGCGGACGCCGGATCAACATGGGAAAGTCGAGGACAGAACCCCCAACCTCAAGCCATCCTCAGCCTTGACCTCCAGAGTGGCTGGATTACAGGACCACGCCAACGGCCCCAGTCGATCGGGAGCTTTTTCTCTTCTACATAAAGACGTAACAACACTTGAAATTAGAAGAATTTTTGACACTGCTTCAGTTTTCTCTGAAACTTAAAAGATTCTGGACACTATAAATTATATTTTTATAGCCAACTGTGCATTTGCTTTGATGGAAACACTATAAAGATTATTGAACTGGTGGCGCCATCTAGTTGCGAAAAAATGCATTAAAAGTTCTTTTTCAAGAATCCGTTTAAAATATCGATTTTAGAACGTTTCTAATTTTTAAAATTTCACTGCAAAATCTGACAGCGCGGAAGAGTACGAAGTTGAAGCCGACATTCATACAAAATCTCTTATCGTAAAATGCATTGATTTTAATTTCACTTGAAAAGAGACATTGTCCAACAATTAGTAGTAGTATTTGCGATTTTTTTTTTTAATATTGTTTTTCAATTTTTTTTTTTCATGCCCGTGGCTTGTTCGGTTTATTGAGAATTTTCTCATTTTTTTATATTTTTATTGTTTGGGTTCCAATTTTTTTTTTCTGTTAATTTTTACAGGAATTTTTTTTAGTATTTTTCTTTTTAGCTGACGGTGCATGCTTGAAAGGCGGAATACGATTATATTTGAATAATGTTATTTTTTTAGTGTCTCATAATTGTGTAATGCTTTGTAAGTTTCTACCGTTTCTGATTTATTTAAAGTAGCATTTGGAACAGGTATCTTCCTTTCTAAATATTTTGTTAACACTCTGGCAGGAATGAATTTAAGTTGAAGAAAACGAATTGAAAAAACCCAGATTGTGAATAAAAATGAGGCTTTTTAATTGCATTGGCGAAAAAAGACTGAGTCCAACCTTTCGGTTGGGCTGGCACTCGCTCCCCACTCACTGGCGCAATCCCGTTACTACACGATGCGGGGACTTTTGCCTGCTCCGTTTCCGGCCTGGGCCGATCCGCCCCTCCTTAGTCGACCTGGTTAACCCGAGCTCCCCCAGATCAACCATATCGACACCGTGCTTAGCGCGGACGCCGGATCAACATGGGAAAGTCGAGGACAGAACCCCCAACCTCAAGCCATCCTCAGCCTTGACCTCCAGAGTGGCTGGATTACAGGACCACGCCAACGGCCCCAGTCGATCGGGAGCTTTTTCTCTGCTACATAAAGACGTAACAAGACTTGAAATTCAAAGAATTTTTGACACTGCTTCAGTTTTCTCTGAAACTTAAAAGATTCTGGACACTATAAATTATATTTTTATAGCCAACTGTGCATTTGCTTTGATGGAAACACTATAAAGATTATTGAACTGCTGGCGCCATCTAGTTGCGAAAAAATGCATTAAAAGTTCTTTTTCAAGAATCCGTTTAAAATATCGATTTTAGAACGTTTCTAATTTTTAAAATTTCACTGCAAAATCTGACAGCGCGGAAGAGTACGAAGTTGAAGCCGACATTCATACAAAATCTCTTATCGTAAAATGCATTGATTTTAATTTCACTTGAAAAGAGTTATTGTCCAACAATTAGTAGTAGTATTTGCGATTTTTTTTTTAATATTGTTTTTCAATTTTTTTTTTCATGCCCGTGGCTTGTTCGGTTTATTGAGAATTTTCTCATTTTTTTATATTTTTATTGTTTGGGTTCCAATTTTTTTTTCTGTTAATTTTTACAGGAATTTTTTTTAGTATTTTTCTTTTTAGCTGACGGTGCATGCTTGAAAGGCGGAATACGATTATATTTGAATAATGTTATTTTTTTAGTGTCTCATAATTGTGTAATGCTTTGTAAGTTTCTACCGTTTCTGATTTATTTAAAGTAGCATTTGGAACAGGTATCTTCCTTTCTAAATATTTTGTTAACACTCTGGCAGGAATGAATTTAAGTTGAAGAAAACGAATTGAAAAAACCCAGATTGTGAATAAAAATGAGGCTTTTTAATTGCATTGGCGAAAAAAGACTGAGTCCAACCTTTCGGTTGGGCTGGCACTCGCTCCCCACTCACTGGCGCAATCCCGTTACTACACGATGCGGGGACTTTTGCCTGCTCCGTTTCCGGCCTGGGCCGATCCGCCCCTCCTTAGTCGACCTGGTTAACCCGAGCTCCCCCAGATCAACCATATCGACACCGTGCTTAGCGCGGACGCCGGATCAACATGGGAAAGTCGAGGACAGAACCCCCAACCTCAAGCCATCCTCAGCCTTGACCTCCAGAGTGGCTGGATTACAGGACCACGCCAACGGCCCCAGTCGATCGGGAGCTTTTTCTCTGCTACATAAAGACGTAACAAGACTTGAAATTCAAAGAATTTTTGACACTGCTTCAGTTTTCTCTGAAACTTAAAAGATTCTGGACACTATAAATTATATTTTTATAGCCAACTGTGCATTTGCTTTGATGGAAACACTATAAAGATTATTGAACTGCTGGCGCCATCTAGTTGCGAAAAAATGCATTAAAAGTTCTTTTTCAAGAATCCGTTTAAAATATCGATTTAAGAACGTTTCTAATTTTTAAAATTTCACTGCAAAATCTGACAGCGCGGAAGAGTACGAAGTTGAAGCCGACATTCATACAAAATCTCTTATCGTAAAATGCATTGATTTTAATTTCACTTGAAAAGAGTTATTGTCCAACAATTAGTAGTAGTATTTGCGATTTTTTTTTTAATATTGTTTTTCAATTTTTTTTTTCATGCCCGTGGCTTGTTCGGTTTATTGAGAATTTTCTCATTTTTTTATATTTTTATTGTTTGGGTTCCAATTTTTTTTTCTGTTAATTTTTACAGGAATTTTTTTTAGTATTTTTCTTTTTAGCTGACGGTGCATTCTTGAAAGGCGGAATACGATTATATTTGAATAATGTTATTTTTTTAGTGTTTCATAATTGTGTAATGCTTTGTAAGTTTCTACCGTTTCTGATTTATTTAAAGTAGCATTTGGAACAGGTATCTTCCTTTCTAAATATTTTGTTAACACTCTGGCAGGAATGAATTTAAGTTGAAGAAAACGAATTGAAAAAACCCAGATTGTGAATAAAAATGAGGCTTTTTAATTGCATTGGCGAAAAAAGACTGAGTCCAACCTTTCGGTTGGGCTGGCACTCGCTCCCCACTCACTGGCGCAATCCCGTTACTACACGATGCGGGGACTTTTGCCTGCTCCGTTTCCGGCCTGGGCCGATCCGCCCCTCCTTAGTCGACCTGGTTAACCCGAGCTCCCCCAGATCAACCATATCGACACCGTGCTTAGCGCGGACGCCGGATCAACATGGGAAAGTCGAGGACAGAACCCCTAACCTCAAGCCATCCTCAGCCTTGACCTCCAGAGTGGCTGGATTACAGGACCACGCCAACGGCCCCAGTCGATCGGGAGCTTTTTCTCTGCTACAAAAAGACGTAACAAAACTTGAAATTCGAAGAATTTTTGACACTGCTTCAGTTTTCTCTGAAACTTAAAAGATTCTGGACACTATAAATTATATTTTTATAGCCAACTGTGCATTTGCTTTGATGGAAACAGTATAAAGATTATTGAACTGGTGGCGCCATCTAGTTGCGAAAAAATGCATTAAAAGTTCTTTTTCAAGAATCCGTTTAAAATATCGATTTTAGAACGTTTCTAATTTTTAAAATTTCACTGCAAAATCTGACAGCACGGAAGAGTACGAAGTTGAAGCCGACATTCATACAAAATCTCTTATCGTAAAATGCATTGATTTTAATTTCACTTGAAAAGAGACATTGTCCAACAATTAGTAGAAGTATTTGCGATTTTTTTTCTTAATATTGTTTTTCAATTTTTTTTTCATGCCCGTTTCTTGTTTGGTTTATTGAGAATTTTCTCATTTTTTTAAATTTTTATTGTTTGGGTTCCAATTTTTTTTTCTGTTAATTTTTACAGGAATTTTTTTTAGTATTTTTCTCTTTAGCTGACAGTGCATGCTTGAAAGGCGGAATACGATTATATTTGAATAATGTTATTTTTTTAGTGTCTCATAATTGTGTAATGCTTTGTAAGTTTCTACCGTTTCTGATTTATTTAAAGTAGCATTTGGAACAGGTATCTTCCTTTCTAAATATTTTGTTAACACTCTGGCAGGAATGAATTTAAGTTGAAGAAAACGAATTGAAAAAACCCAGATTGTGAATAAAAATGAGGCTTTTTAATTGCATTGGCGAAAAAGGACTGAGTCCAACCTTTCGGTTGTTCTGGCACTCGCTCCCCACTCACTGGCGCAATCCCGTTACTACACGATGCGGGGACTTTTGCCTGCTCCGTTTCCGGCCTGGGCCGATCCGCCCCTCCTTAGTCGACCTGGTTAACCCGAGCTCCCCCAGATCAACCATATCGACACCGTGCTTAGCGCGGACGCCGGATCAACATGGGAAAGTCGAGGACAGAACCCCTAACCTCAAGCCATCCTCAGCCTTGACCTCCAGAGTGGCTGGATTACAGGACCACGCCAACGGCCCCAGTCGATCGGGAGCTTTTTCTCTGCTACATAAAGACGTAACAACACTTGAAATTCGAAGAATTTTTGACACTGCTTCAGTTTTCTCTGAAACTTAAAAGATTCTGGACACTATAAATTATATTTTTATAGCCAACTGTGCATTTGCTTTGATGGAAACAGTATAAAGATTATTGAACTGGTGGCGCCATCTAGTTGCGAAAAAATGCATTAAAAGTTCTTTTTCAAGAATCCGTTTAAAATATCGATTTTAGAACGTTTCTAATTTTTAAAATTTCACTGCAAAATCTGACAGCACGGAAGAGTACGAAGTTGAAGCCGACATTCATACAAAATCTCTTATCGTAAAATGCATTGATTTTAATTTCACTTGAAAAGAGACATTGTCCAACAATTAGTAGTAGTATTTGCGATTTTTTTTTTTTAAATATTGTTTTTCAATTTTTTTTTCATGCCCGTGGCTTGTTCGGTTTATTGAGAATTTTCTCTTTTTTTTAAATTTTTATTGTTTGGGTTCCAATTTTTTTTTCTGTTAATTTTTACAGGAATTTTTTTTAGTATTTTTCTCTTTAGCTGACGATGCATGCTTGAAAGGCGGAATACGATTATATTTGAATAATGTTATTTTTTTAGTGTCTCATAATTGTGTAATGCTTTGCAAGTTTCTACCGTTTCTGATTTATTTAAAGTAGCATTTGGAACAGGTATCTTCCTTTCTAAATATATTATTAACACTCTGGCAGGAATGAATTTAAGTTGAAGAAAACGAATTGAAAAAACCCAGATTGTGAATAAAAATGAGGCTTTTTAATTGCATTGGCGAAAAAAGACTGAGTCCAACCTTTCGGTTGGGCTGGCACTCGCTCCCCACTCACTGGCGCAATCCCGTTACTACACGATGCGGGGACTTTTGCCTGCTCCGTTTCCGGCCTGGGCCGATCGGCCCCTCCTTAGTCGACCTGGTTAACCCGAGCTCCCCCAGATCAACAATATCGACACCGTGCTTAGCGCGGACGCAAGAACAACATGGGAAAGTCGAGGACAGAACTCCCAACCTCAAGCCATCCTCAGCCTTGACCTCCAGAGTGGCTGGATTACAGGACCACGCCAACGGCCCCAGTCGATCGGGAGCTTTTTCTCTGCTACATAAAGACGTAACAACACTTGAAATTCGAAGAATTTTTGACACTGCTTCAGTTTTCTCTGAAACTTAAAAGATTCTGGACACTATAAATTATATTTTTATAGCCAACTGTGCATTTGCTTTGATGGAAACAGTATAAAGATTATTGAACTGGTGGCGCCATCTAGTTGCGAAAAAATGCATTAAAAGTTCTTTTTCAAGAATCCGTTTAAAATATCGATTTTAGAACGTTTCTAATTTTTAAAATTTCACTGCAAAATCTGACAGCACGGAAGAGTACGAAGTTGAAGCCGACATTCATACAAAATCTCTTATCGTAAAATGCATTGATTTTAATTTCACTTGAAAAGAGACATTGTCCAACAATTAGTAGTAGTATTTGCGATTTTTTTTTTTTTAATATTGTTTTTCATTTTTTTTTTTCATGCCCGTGGCTTGTTCGGTTTATTGAGAATTTTCTCTTTTTTTTAAATTTTTATTGTTTGGGTTCCAATTTTTTTTTCTGTTAATTTTTACAGGAATTTTTTTTAGTATTTTTCTCTTTAGCTGACGGTGCATGCTTGAAAGGCGGAATACGATTATATTTTAATAATGTTATTTTTTTAGTGTCTCATAATTGTGTAATGCTTTGTAAGTTTCTACCGTTTCTGATTTATTTAAAGTAGCATTTGGAACAGGTATCTTCCTTTCTAAATATTTTGTTAACACTCTGGCAGGAATGAATTTAAGTTGAAGAAAACGAATTGAAAAAACCCAGATTGTGAATAAAAATGAGGCTTTATAATTGCATTGGCGAAAAAAGACTGAGTCCAACCTTTCGGTTGGGCTGGCACTCGCTCCCCACTCACTGGCGCAATCCCGTTACTACACGATGCGGGGACTTTTGCCTGCTCCGTTTCCGGCCTGGGCCGATCCGCCCCTCCTTAGTTGACCTGGTTAACCCGAGCTCCCCCAGATCAACCATATCGACACCGTGCTTAGCGCGGACGCCGGATCAACATGGGAAAGTCGAGGACAGAACCCCCAACCTCAAGCCATCCTCAGCCTTGACCTCCAGAGTGGCTGGATTACAGGACCACGCCAACGGCCCCAGTCGATCGGGAGCTTTTTCTCTGCTACATAAAGACGTAACAACACTTGAAATTCGAAGAATTTTTGACACTGCTTCAGTTTTCTCTGAAACTTAAAAGATTCTGGACACTATAAATTATATTTTTATAGCCAACTGTGCATTTGCTTTGATGGAAACAGTATAAAGATTATTGAACTGGTGGCGCCATCTAGTGGCGAAAAAATGCATTAAAAGTTCTTTTTCAAGAATCCGTTTAAAATATCGATTTTAGAACGTTTCTAATTTTTAAAATTTCACTGCAAAATCTGACAGCACGGAAGAGTACGAAGTTGAAGCCGACATTCATACAAAATCTCTTATCGTAAAATGCATTGATTTTAATTTCACTTGAAAAGAGACATTGTCCAACAATTAGTAGTAGTATTTGCGATTTTTTTTTTTAATATTGTTTTTCAATTTTTTTTTTCATGCCCGTGGCTTGTTCGGTTTATTGAGAATTTTCTCATTTTTTTAAGTTTTTATTGTTTGGGTTCCAATTTTTTTTTCTGTTAATTTTTACAGGAATTTTTTTTAGTATTTTTCTCTTTAGCTGACGGTGCATGCTTGAAAGGCGGAATACGATTATATTTGAATAATGTTATTTTTTTAGTGTCTCATAATTGTGTAATGCTTTGTAAGTTTCTACCGTTTCTGATTTATTTAAAGTAGCATTTGGAACAGGTATCTTCCTTTCTAAATATATTATTAACACTCTGGCAGGAATGAATTTAAGTTGAAGAAAACGAATTGAAAAAACCCAGATTGTGAATAAAAATGAGGCTTTTTAATTGCATTGGCGAAAAAAGACTGAGTCCAACCTTTCGGTTGGGCTGGCACTCGCTCCCCACTCACTGGCGCAATCCCGTTACTACACGATGCGGGGACTTTTGCCTGCCCCGTTTCCGGCCTGGGCCGATCCGCCCCTCCTTAGTCGACCTGGTTAACCCGAGCTCCCCCAGATCAACCATATCGACACCGTGCTTAGCGCGGACGCCGGATCAACATGAGAAAGTCGAGGACAGAACCCCCAACCTCAAGCCATCCTCAGCCTTGACCTCCAGAGTGGCTGGATTACAGGACCACGCCAACGGCCCCAGTCGATCGGGAGTTTTTTCTCTGCTACATAAAGACGTAACAACACTTGAAATTCGAAGAATTTTTGACACTGCTTCAGTTTTCTCTGAAACTTAAAAGATTCTGGACACTATAAATTATATTTTTATAGCCAACTGTGCATTTGCTTTGATGGAAACAGTATAAAGATTATTGAACTGGTGGCGCCATCTAGTTGCGAAAAAATGCATTAAAAGTTCTTTTTCAAGAATCCGTTTAAAATATCGATTTTAGAACGTTTCTAATTTTTAAAATTTCACTGCAAAATCTGACAGCACGGAAGAGTACGAAGTTGAAGCCGACATTCATACAAAATCTCTTATCGTAAAATGCATTGATTTTAATTTCACTTGAAAAGACACATTGTCCAACAATTAGTAGTAGTATTTGCGATTTTTTTTTTTAATATTGTTTTTCAATTTTTTTTTTCATGCCCGTGGCTTGTTTGGTTTATTGAGAATTTTCTCATTTTTTTAAGTTTTTATTGTTTGGGTTCCAATTTTTTTTTCTGTTAATTTTTACAGGAATTTTTTTTAGTATTTTTCTCTTTAGCTGACGGTGCATGCTTGAAAGGCGGAATACGATTATATTTGAATAATGTTATTTTTTTAGTGTCTCATAATTGTGTAATGCTTTGTAAGTTTCTACCGTTTCTGATTTATTTAAAGTAGCATTTGGAACAGGTATCTTCCTTTCTAAATATATTATTAACACTCTGGCAGGAATGAATTTAAGTTGAAGAAAACGAATTGAAAAAACCCAGATTGTGAATAAAAATGAGGCTTTTTAATTGCATTGGCGAAAAAAGACTGAGTCCAACCTTTCGGTTGGGCTGGCACTCGCTCCCCACTCACTGGCGCAATCCCGTTACTACACGATGCGGGGACTTTTGCCTGCTCCGTTTCCGGCCTGGGCCGATCCGCCCCTCCTTAGTCGACCTGGTTAACCCGAGCTCCCCCAGATCAACCATATCGACACCGTGCTTAGCGCGGACGCCGGATCAATATGGGAAAGTCGAGGACAGAACCCCCAACCTCAAGCCATCCTCAGCCTTGACCTCCAGAGTGGCTGGATTACAGGACCACGCCAACGGCCCCAGTCGATCGGGAGTTTTTTCTCTGCTACATAAAGACGTAACAACACTTGAAATTCGAAGAATTTTTGACACTGCTTCAGTTTTCTCTGAAACTTAAAAGATTCTGGACAC
This sequence comes from Argiope bruennichi, assembly GCF_947563725.1. Taxonomy (NCBI): domain Eukaryota; kingdom Metazoa; phylum Arthropoda; class Arachnida; order Araneae; family Araneidae; genus Argiope; species Argiope bruennichi. Next base: position 57,930,776 of record NC_079153.1, on the reverse strand, counting down.
TATAAATTATATTTTTATAGCCAACTGTGCATTTGCTTTGATGGAAACAGTATAAAGATTATTGAACTGGTGGCGCCATCTAGTTGCGAAAAAATGCATTAAAAGTTCTTTTTCAAGAATCCGTTTAAAATATCGATTTTAGAACGTTTCTAATTTTTAAAATTTCACTGCAAAATCTGACAGCACGGAAGAGTACGAAGTTGAAGCCGACATTCATACAAAATCTCTTATCGTAAAATGCATTGATTTTAATTTCACTTGAAAAGAGACATTGTCCAACAATTAGTAGTAGTATTTGCGATTTTTTTTTTTTAATATTGTTTTTCAATTTTTTTTTTCATGCCCGTGGCTTGTTCGGTTTATTGAGAATTTTCTCATTTTTTTAAATTTTTATTGTTTGGGTTCCAATTTTTTTTCTGTTAATTTTTACAGGAATTTTTTTTAGTATTTTTCTCTTTAGCTGACGGTGCATGCTTGAAAGGCGGAATACGATTATATTTGAATAATGTTATTTTTTTAGTGTCTCATAATTGTGTAATGCTTTGTAAGTTTCTACCGTTTCTGATTTATTTAAAGTAGCATTTGGAACAGGTATCTTCCTTTCTAAATATATTATTAACACTCTGGCAGGAATGAATTTAAGTTGAAGAAAACGAATTGAAAAAACCCAGATTGTGAATAAAAATGAGGCTTTTTAATTGCATTGGCGAAAAAAGACTGAGTCCAACCTTTCGGTTGGGCTGGCACTCGCTCCCCACTCACTGGCGCAATCCCGTTACTACACGATGCGGGGACTTTTGCCTGCTCCGTTTCCGGCCTGGGCCGATCCGCCCCTCCTTAGTCGACCTGGTTAACCCGAGCTCCCCCAGATCAACCATATCGACACCGTGCTTAGCGCGGACGCCGGATCAACATGGGAAAGTCGAGGACAGAACCCCCAACCTCAAGCCATCCTCAGCCTTGACCTCCAGAGTGGCTGGATTACAGGACCACGCCAACGGCCCCAGTCGATCGGGAGTTTTTTCTCTGCTACATAAAGACGTAACAACACTTGAAATTCGAAGAATTTTTGACACTGCTTCAGTTTTCTCTGAAACTTAAAAGATTCTGGACACTATAAATTATATTTTTATAGCCAACTGTGCATTTGCTTTGATGGAAACAGTATAAAGATTATTGAACTGGTGGCGCCATCTAGTTGCGAAAAAATGCATTAAAAGTTCTTTTTCAAGAATCCGTTTAAAATATCGATTTTAGAACGTTTCTAATTTTTAAAATTTCACTGCAAAATCTGACAGCACGGAAGAGTACGAAGTTGAAGCCGACATTCATACAAAATCTCTTATCGTAAAATGCATTGATTTTAATTTCACTTGAAAAGAGACATTGTCCAACAATTAGTAGTAGTATTTGCGATTTTTTTTTTTTTAATATTGTTTTTCAATTTTTTTTTTTCATGCCCGTGGCTTGTTCGGTTTATTGAGAATTTTCTCATTTTTTTAAATTTTTATTGTTTGGGTTCCAATTTTTTTTCTGTTAATTTTTACAGGAATTTTTTTTAGTATTTTTCTCTTTAGCTGACGGTGCATGCTTGAAAGGCGGAATACGATTATATTTGAATAATGTTATTTTTTTAGTGTCTCATAATTGTGTAATGCTTTGTAAGTTTCTACCGTTTCTGATTTATTTAAAGTAGCATTTGGAACAGGTATCTTCCTTTCTAAATATATTATTAACACTCTGGCAGGAATGAATTTAAGTTGAAGAAAACGAATTGAAAAAACCCAGATTGTGAATAAAAATGAGGCTTTTTAATTGCATTGGCGAAAAAAGACTGAGTCCAACCTTTCGGTTGGGCTGGCACTCGCTCCCCACTCACTGGCGCAATCCCGTTACTACACGATGCGGGGACTTTTGCCTGCTCCGTTTCCGGCCTGGGCCGATCCGCCCCTCCTTAGTCGACCTGGTTAACCCGAGCTCCCCCAGATCAACCATATCGACACCGTGCTTAGCGCGGACGCCGGATCAACATGGGAAAGTCGAGGACAGAACCCCCAACCTCAAGCCATCCTCAGCCTTGACCTCCAGAGTGGCTGGATTACAGGACCACGCCAACGGCCCCAGTCGATCGGGAGTTTTTTCTCTGCTACATAAAGACGTAACAACACTTGAAATTCGAAGAATTTTTGACACTGCTTCAGTTTTCTCTGAAACTTAAAAGATTCTGGACACTATAAATTATATTTTTATAGCCAACTGTGCATTTGCTTTGATGGAAACAGTATAAAGATTATTGAACTGGTGGCGCCATCTAGTTGCGAAAAAATGCATTAAAAGTTCTTTTTCAAGAATCCGTTTAAAATATCGATTTTAGAACGTTTCTAATTTTTAAAATTTCACTGCAAAATCTGACAGCACGGAAGAGTACGAAGTTGAAGCCGACATTCATACAAAATCTCTTATCGTAAAATGCATTGATTTTAATTTCACTTGAAAAGAGACATTGTCCAACAATTAGTAGTAGTATTTGCGATTTTTTTTTTTTAATATTGTTTTTCAATTTTTTTTTTCATGCCCGTGGCTTGTTTGGTTTATTGAGAATTTTCTCATTTTTTTAAGTTTTTATTGTTTGGGTTCCAATTTTTTTTTCTGTTAATTTTTACAGGAATTTTTTTTAGTATTTTTCTCTTTAGCTGACGGTGCATGCTTGAAAGGCGGAATACGATTATATTTGAATAATGTTATTTTTTTAGTGTCTCATAATTGTGTAATGCTTTGTAAGTTTCTACCGTTTCTGATTTATTTAAAGTAGCATTTGGAACAGGTATCTTCCTTTCTAAATATATTATTAACACTCTGGCAGGAATGAATTTAAGTTGAAGAAAACGAATTGAAAAAACCCAGATTGTGAATAAAAATGAGGCTTTTTAATTGCATTGGCGAAAAAAGACTGAGTCCAACCTTTCGGTTGGGCTGGCACTCGCTCCCCACTCACTGGCGCAATCCCGTTACTACACGATGCGGGGACTTTTGCCTGCTCCGTTTCCGGCCTGGGCCGATCCGCCCCTCCTTAGTCGACCTGGTTAACCCGAGCTCCCCCAGATCAACCATATCGACACCGTGCTTAGCGCGGACGCCGGATCAATATGGGAAAGTCGAGGACAGAACCCCCAACCTCAAGCCATCCTCAGCCTTGACCTCCAGAGTGGCTGGATTACAGGACCACGCCAACGGCCCCAGTCGATCGGGAGTTTTTTCTCTGCTACATAAAGACGTAACAACACTTGAAATTCGAAGAATTTTTGACACTGCTTCAGTTTTCTCTGAAACTTAAAAGATTCTGGACACTATAAATTATATTTTTATAGCCAACTGTGCATTTGCTTTGATGGAAACAGTATAAAGATTATTGAACTGGTGGCGCCATCTAGTTGCGAAAAAATGCATTAAAAGTTCTTTTTCAAGAATCCGTTTAAAATATCGATTTTAGAACGTTTCTAATTTTTAAAATTTCACTGCAAAATCTGACAGCACGGAAGAGTACGAAGTTGAAGCCGACATTCATACAAAATCTCTTATCGTAAAATGCATTGATTTTAATTTCACTTGAAAAGAGACATTGTCCAACAATTAGTAGTAGTATTTGCGATTTTTTTTTTTTTAATATTGTTTTTCAATTTTTTTTTTTCATGCCCGTGGCTTGTTCGGTTTATTGAGAATTTTCTCATTTTTTTAAATTTTTATTGTTTGGGTTCCAATTTTTTTTCTGTTAATTTTTACAGGAATTTTTTTTAGTATTTTTCTCTTTAGCTGACGGTGCATGCTTGAAAGGCGGAATACGATTATATTTGAATAATGTTATTTTTTTAGTGTCTCATAATTGTGTAATGCTTTGTAAGTTTCTGCCGTTTCTGATTTATTTAAAGTAGCATTTGGAACAGGTATCTTCCTTTCTAAATATATTATTAACACTCTGGCAGGAATGAATTTAAGTTGAAGAAAACGAATTGAAAAAACCCAGATTGTGAATAAAAATGAGGCTTTTTAATTGCATTGGCGAAAAAAGACTGAGTCCAACCTTTCGGTTGGGCTGGCACTCGCTCCCCACTCACTGGCGCAATCCCGTTACTACACGATGCGGGGACTTTTGCCTGCTCCGTTTCCGGTCTGGGCCGATCCGCCCCTCCTTAGTCGACCTGGTTAACCCGAGCTCCCCCAGATCAACCATATCGACACCGTGCTTAGCGCGGACGCAAGAACAACATGGGAAAGTCGAGGACAGTTCCCCCAACCTCAAGCCATCCTCAGCCTTGACCTCCAGAGTGGCTGGATTACAGGACCACGCCAACGGCCCCAGTCGGTCGGGAGCTTTTTCTCTGCTACATAAAGACGTAACAACACTTGAAATTCGAAGAATTTTTGACACTGCTTCAGTTTTCTCTGAAACTTAAAAGATTCTGGACACTATAAATTATATTTTTATAGCCAACTGTGCATTTGCTTTGATGGAAACAGTATAAAGATTATTGAACTGGTGGCGCCATCTAGTTGCGAAAAAATGCATTAAAAGTTCTTTTTCAAGAATCCGTTTAAAATATCGATTTTAGAACGTTTCTAATTTTTAAAATTTCACTGCAAAATCTGACAGCACGGAAGAGTACGAAGTTGAAGCCGACATTCATACAAAATCTCTTATCGTAAAATGCATTGATTTTAATTTCACTTGAAAAGAGACATTGTCCAACAATTAGTAGTAGTATTTGCGATTTTTTTTTTAATATTGTTTTTCAATTTTTTTTTTCATGCCCGTGGCTTGTTCGGTTTATTGAGAATTTTCTCATTTTTTTAAGTTTTTATTGTTTGGGTTCCAATTTTTTTTTCTGTTAATTTTTACAGGAATTTTTTTTAGTATTTTTCTCTTTAGCTGACGGTGCATGCTTGAAAGGCGGAATACGATTATATTTGAATAATGTTATTTTTTTAGTGTCTCATAATTGTGTAATGCTTTGTAAGTTTCTACCGTTTCTGATTTATTTAAAGTAGCATTTGGAACAGGTATCTTCCTTTCTAAATATATTATTAACACTCTGGCACGAATGAATTTAAGTTGAAGAAAACGAATTGAAAAAACCCAGATTGTGAATAAAAATGAGGCTTTTTAATTGCATTGGCGAAAAAAGACTGAGTCCAACCTTTCGGTTGGGCTGGCACTCGCTCCCCACTCACTGGCGCAATCCCGTTACTACACGATGCGGGGACTTTTGCCTGCTCCGTTTCCGGCCTGGGCCGATCCGCCCCTCCTTAGTCGACCTGGTTAACCCGAGCTCCCCCAGATCAACCATATCGACACCGTGCTTAGCGCGGACGCCGGATCAACATGGGAAAGTCGAGGACAGAACCCCCAACCTCAAGCCATCCTCAGCCTTGACCTCCAGAGTGGCTGGATTACAGGACCACGCCAACGGCCCCAGTCGATCGGGAGTTTTTTCTCTGCTACATAAAGACGTAACAACACTTGAAATTCGAAGAATTTTTGACACTGCTTCAGTTTTCTCTGAAACTTAAAAGATTCTGGACACTATAAATTATATTTTTATAGCCAACTGTGCATTTGCTTTGATGGAAACAGTATAAAGATTATTGAACTGGTGGCGCCATCTAGTTGCGAAAAAATGCATTAAAAGTTCTTTTTCAAGAATCCGTTTAAAATATCGATTTTAGAACGTTTCTAATTTTTAAAATTTCACTGCAAAATCTGACAGCACGGAAGAGTACGAAGTTGAAGCCGACATTCATACAAAATCTCTTATCGTAAAATGCATTGATTTTAATTTCACTTGAAAAGAGACATTGTCCAACAATTAGTAGTAGTATTTGCGATTTTTTTTTTTTTTAATATTGTTTTTCAATTTTTTTTTTCATGCCCGTGGCTTGTTCGGTTTATTGAGAATTTTCTCATTTTTTTAAATTTTTATTGTTTGGGTTCCAATTTTTTTTTCTGTTAATTTTTACAGGAATTTGTTTTAGTATTTTTCTCTTTAGCTGACGGTGCATGCTTGAAAGGCGGAATACGATTATATTTGAATAATGTTATTTTTTTAGTGTCTCATAATTGTGTAATGCTTTGTAAGTTTCTACCGTTTCTGATTTATTTAAAGTAGCATTTGGAACAGGTATCTTCCTTTCTAAATATTTTATTAACACTCTGGCAGAAATGAATTTAAGTTGAAGAAAACGAATTGAAAAAACCCAGATTGTGAATAAAAATGAGGCTTTTTAATTGCATTGGCGAAAAAAGACTGAGTCCAACCTTTCGGTTGGGCTGGCACTCGCTCCCCACTCACTGGCGCAATCCCGTTACTACACGATGCTGGGACTTTTGCCTGCTCCGTTTCCGGCCTGGGCCGATCCGCCCCTCCTTAGTCGACCTGGTTAACCCGAGCTCCCCCAGATCAACCATATCGACACCGTGCTTAGCGCGGACGCCGGATCAACATGGGAAAGTCGAGGACAGAACCCCCAACCTCAAGCCATCCTCAGCCTTGACCTCCAGAGTGGCTGGATTACAGGACCACGCCAACGGCCCCAGTCGATCGGGAGTTTTTTCTCTGCTACATAAAGACGTAACAACACTTGAAATTCGAAGAATTTTTGACACTGCTTCAGTTTTCTCTGAAACTTAAAAGATACTGGACACTATAAATTATATTTTTATAGCCAACTGTGCATTTGCTTTGATGGAAACAGTATAAAGATTATTGAACTGGTGGCGCAATCTAGTTGCGAAAAAATGCATTAAAAGTTCTTTTTCAAGAATTCGTTTAAAATATCGATTTTAGAACGTTTCTAATTTTTAAAATTTCACTGCAAAATCTGACAGCACGGAAGAGTACGAAGTTGAAGCCGACATTCATACAAAATCTCTTATCGTAAAATGCATTGATTTTAATTTCACTTGAAAAGAGACATTGTTCAACAATTAGTAGTAGTATTTAGGATTTTTTTTTTTTTTTTTTTTTAATATTGTTTTTCAATTTTTTTTTTCATGCCCGTGGCTTGTTCGGTTTATTGAGAATTTTCTCATTTTTTTAAATTTTTATTGTTTGGGTTCCAATTTTTTTTCTGTTAATTTTTACAGGAATTTTTTTTAGTATTTTTCTCTTTAGCTGACGGTGCATGCTTGAAAGGCGAAATACGATTATATTTGAATAATGTTATTTTTTTAGTGTCTCATAATTGTGTAATGCTTTGTAAGTTTCTACCGTTTCTGATTTATTTAAAGTAGCATTTGGAACAGGTATCTTCCTTTCTAAATATTTTGTTAACACTCTGGCAGGAATGAATTTAAGTTGAAGAAAACGAATTGAAAAAACCCAGATTGTGAATAAAAATGAGGCTTTTTAATTGCATTGGCGAAAAAAGACTGAGTCCAACCTTTCGGTTGGGCTGGCACTCGCTCCCCACTCACTGGCGCAATCCCGTTACTACACGATGCTGGGACTTTTTCCTGCTCCGTTTCCGGCCTGGGCCGATCCGCCCCTCCTTAGTCGACCTGGTTAACCCGAGCTCCCCCAGATCAACCATATCGACACCGTGCTTAGCGCGGACGCCGGATCAACATGGGAAAGTCGAGGACAGAACCCCCAACCTCAAGCCATCCTCAGCCTTGACCTCCAGAGTGGCTGGATTACAGGACCACGCCAACGGCCCCAGTCGATCGGGAGTTTTTTCTCTGCTACATAAAGACGTAACAACACTTGAAATTCGAAGAATTTTTGACACTGCTTCAGTTTTCTCTGAAACTTAAAAGATACTGGACACTATAAATTATATTTTTATAGCCAACTGTGCATTTGCTTTGATGGAAACAGTATAAAGATTATTGAACTGGTGGCGCAATCTAGTTGCGAAAAAATGCATTAAAAGTTCTTTTTCAAGAATTCGTTTAAAATATCGATTTTAGAACGTTTCTAATTTTTAAAATTTCACTGCAAAATCTGACAGCACGGAAGAGTACGAAGTTGAAGCCGACATTCATACAAAATCTCTTATCGTAAAATGCATTGATTTTAATTTCACTTGAAAAGAGACATTGTTCAACAATTAGTAGTAGTATTTAGGATTTTTTTTTTTTTTTTTTAATATTGTTTTTCAATTTTTTTTTTTCATGCCCGTGGCTTGTTCGGTTTATTGAGAATTTTCTCATTTTTTTAAATTTTTATTGTTTGGGTTCCAATTTTTTTTCTGTTAATTTTTACAGGAATTTTTTTTAGTATTTTTCTCTTTAGCTGACGGTGCATGCTTGAAAGGCGAAATACGATTATATTTGAATAATTTTATTTTTTTAGTGTCTCATAATTGTGTAATGCTTTGTAAGTTTCTACCGTTTCTGATTTATTTAAAGTAGCATTTGGAACAGGTATCTTCCTTTCTAAATATTTTATTAACACTCTGGCAGAAATGAATTTAAGTTGAAGAAAACGAATTGAAAAAACCCAGATTGTGAATAAAAATGAGGCTTTTTAATTGCATTGGCGAAAAAAGACTGAGTCCAACCTTTCGGTTGGGCTGGCACTCGCTCCCCACTCACTGGCGCAATCCCGTTACTACACGATGCTGGGACTTTTGCCTGCTCCGTTTCCGGCCTGGGCCGATCCGCCCCTCCTTAGTCGACCTGGTTAACCCGAGCTCCCCCAGATCAACCATATCGACACCGTGCTTAGCGCGGACGCCGGATCAACATGGGAAAGTCGAGGACAGAACCCCCAACCTCAAGCCATCCTCAGCCTTGACCTCCAGAGTGGCTGGATTACAGGACCACGCCAACGGCCCCAGTCGATCGGGAGTTTTTTCTCTGCTACATAAAGACGTAACAACACTTGAAATTCGAAGAATTTTTGACACTGCTTCAGTTTTCTCTGAAACTTAAAAGATACTGGACACTATAAATTATATTTTTATAGCCAACTGTGCATTTGCTTTGATGGAAACAGTATAAAGATTATTGAACTGGTGGCGCAATCTAGTTGCGAAAAAATGCATTAAAAGTTCTTTTTCAAGAATTCGTTTAAAATATCGATTTTAGAACGTTTCTAATTTTTAAAATTTCACTGCAAAATCTGACAGCACGGAAGAGTACGAAGTTGAAGCCGACATTCATACAAAATCTCTTATCGTAAAATGCATTGATTTTAATTTCACTTGAAAAGAGACATTGTTCAACAATTAGTAGTAGTATTTAGGATTTTTTTTTTTTTTTTTTTTTAATATTGTTTTTCAATTTTTTTTTTCATGCCCGTGGCTTGTTCGGTTTATTGAGAATTTTCTCATTTTTTTAAATTTTTATTGTTTGGGTTCCAATTTTTTTTCTGTTAATTTTTACAGGAATTTTTTTTAGTATTTTTCTCTTTAGCTGACGGTGCATGCTTGAAAGGCGAAATACGATTATATTTGAATAATGTTATTTTTTTAGTGTCTCATAATTGTGTAATGCTTTGTAAGTTTCTACCGTTTCTGATTTATTTAAAGTAGCATTTGGAACAGGTATCTTCCTTTCTAAATATTTTGTTAACACTCTGGCAGGAATGAATTTAAGTTGAAGAAAACGAATTGAAAAAACCCAGATTGTGAATAAAAATGAGGCTTTTTAATTGCATTGGCGAAAAAAGACTGAGTCCAACCTTTCGGTTGGGCTGGCACTCGCTCCCCACTCACTGGCGCAATCCCGTTACTACACGATGCTGGGACTTTTTCCTGCTCCGTTTCCGGCCTGGGCCGATCCGCCCCTCCTTAGTCGACCTGGTTAACCCGAGCTCCCCCAGATCAACCATATCGACACCGTGCTTAGCGCGGACGCCGGATCAACATGGGAAAGTCGAGGACAGAACCCCCAACCTCAAGCCATCCTCAGCCTTGACCTCCAGAGTGGCTGGATTACAGGACCACGCCAACGGCCCCAGTCGATCGGGAGTTTTTTCTCTGCTACATAAAGACGTAACAACACTTGAAATTCGAAGAATTTTTGACACTGCTTCAGTTTTCTCTGAAACTTAAAAGATACTGGACACTATAAATTATATTTTTATAGCCAACTGTGCATTTGCTTTGATGGAAACAGTATAAAGATTATTGAACTGGTGGCGCAATCTAGTTGCGAAAAAATGCATTAAAAGTTCTTTTTCAAGAATTCGTTTAAAATATCGATTTTAGAACGTTTCTAATTTTTAAAATTTCACTGCAAAATCTGACAGCACGGAAGAGTACGAAGTTGAAGCCGACATTCATACAAAATCTCTTATCGTAAAATGCATTGATTTTAATTTCACTTGAAAAGAGACATTGTTCAACAATTAGTAGTAGTATTTAGGATTTTTTTTTTTTTTTTTTAATATTGTTTTTCAATTTTTTTTTTTCATGCCCGTGGCTTGTTCGGTTTATTGAGAATTTTCTCATTTTTTTAAATTTTTATTGTTTGGGTTCCAATTTTTTTTCTGTTAATTTTTACAGGAATTTTTTTTAGTATTTTTCTCTTTAGCTGACGGTGCATGCTTGAAAGGCGAAATACGATTATATTTGAATAATTTTATTTTTTTAGTGTCTCATAATTGTGTAATGCTTTGTAAGTTTCTACCGTTTCTGATTTATTTAAAGTAGCATTTGGAACAGGTATCTTCCTTTCTAAATATTTTGTTAACACTCTGGCAGGAATGAATTTAAGTTGAAGAAAACGAATTGAAAAAACCCAGATTGTGAATAAAAATGAGGCTTTTTAATTGCATTGGCGAAAAAAGACTGAGTCCAACCTTTCGGTTGGGCTGGCACTCGCTCCCCACTCACTGGCGCAATCCCGTTACTACACGATGCGGGGACTTTTGCTTGCTCCGTTTCCGGCCTGGGCCGATCCGCCCCTCCTTAGTCGACCTGGTTAACCCGAGCTCCCCCAGATCAACCATATCGACACCGTGCTTAGCGCGGACGCCGGATCAACATGGGAAAGTCGAGGACAGAACCCCCAACCTCAAGCCATCCTCAGCCTTGACCTCCAGAGTGGCTGGATTACAGGACCACGCCAACGGCCCCAGTCGATCGGGAGCTTTTTCTCTGCTACATAAAGACGTAACAACACTTGAAATTCGAAGAATTTTTGACAGTGCTTCAGTTTTCTCTGAAACTTAAAAGATTCTGGACACTAAAAATTATATTTTTATAGCCAACTGTGCATTTGCTTTGATGGAAACAGTATAAAGATTATTGAACTGGTGGCGCCATCTAGTTGCGAAAAAATGCATTAAAAGTTCTTTTTCAAGAATCCGTTTAAAATATCGATTTTAGAACGTTTCTAATTTTTAAAATTTCACTGCAAAATCTGACAGCACGGAAGAGTACGAAGTTGAAGCCGACATTCATACAAAATCTCTTATCGTAAAATGCATTGATTTTAATTTCACTTGAAAAGAGACATTGTTCAACAATTAGTAGTACTATTTGCGATTTTTTTTTTAATATTGTTTTTCAATTTTTTTTTTCATGCCCGTGGCTTGTTCGGTTTATTGAGAGTTTTCTCATTTTTTTAAATTTTTATTGTTTGGGTTCCTATTTTTTTTTCTGTTAATTTTTACAGGAATTTTTTTTAGTATTTTTCTCTTTAGCTGACGGTGCATGCTTGAAAGACGAAATACGATTATATTTGAATAATGTTATTTTTTTAGTGTCTCATAATTGTGTAATGCTTTGTAAGTTTCTACCGTTTCTGATTTATTTAAAGTAGCATTTGGAACAGGTATCTTCCTTTCTAAATATTTTGTTAACACTCTGGCAGGAATGAATTTAAGTTGAAGAAAACGAATTGAAAAAACCCAGATTGTGAATAAAAATGAGGCTTTTTAATTGCATTGGCGAAAAAAGACTGAGTCCAACCTTTCGGTTGGGCTGGCACTCGCTCCCCACTCACTGGCGCAATCCCGTTACTACACGATGCGGGGACTTTTGCCGGCTCTGTTTCCGGCCTGGGCCGATCCGCCCCTCCTTAGTCGACCTGGTTAACCCGAGCTCCCCCAGATCAACCATATCGACACCGTGCTTAGCGCGGACGCCGGATCAACATGGGAAAGTCTAGGACAGAACCCCCAACCTCAAGCCATCCTCAGCCTTGACCTCCAGAGTGGCTGGATTACAGGACCACGCCAACGGCCCCAGTCGATCGGGAGCTTTTTCTCTGCTACATAAAGACGTAACAACACTTGAAATTCGAAGAATTTTTGACACTGCTTCAGTTTTCTCTGAAACTTAGAAGATTCTGGACACTATAAATTATATTTTTATAGCCAACTGTGCATTTGCTTTGATGGAAACAGTATAAAGATTATTGAACTGGTGGCGCCATCTAGTTGCGAAAAAATGCATTAAAAGTTCTTTTTCAAGAATCCGTTTAAAATATCGATTTTAGAACGTTTCTAATTTTTAAAATTTCACTGCAAAATCTGACAGCACGGAAGAGTACGAAGTTGAAGCCGACATTCATACAAAATCTCTTATCGTAAAATGCATTGATTTTAATTTCACTTGAAACGAGACATTGTTCAACAATTAGTAGTAGTATTTAGGATTTTTTTTTTAATATTGTTTTTTAATTTTTTTTTTCATGCCCGTGGCTTGTTCGGTTTATTGAGAATTTTCTCATTTTTTTAAATTTTTATTGTTTGGGTTCCAATTTTTTTTCTGTTAATTTTTACAGGAATTTTTTTTAGTATTTTTCTCTTTAGCTGACGGTGCATGCTTGAAAGGCGAAATACGATTATATTTGAATAATGTTATTTTTTTAGTGTCTCATATTTGTGTAATGCTTTGTAAGTTTCTACCGTTTCTGATTTATTTAAAGTAGCATTTGGAACAGGTATCTTCCTTTCTAAATATTTTGTTAACACTCTGGCAGGAATGAATTTAAGTTGAAGAAAACGAATTGAAAAAACCCAGATTGTGAATAAAAATGAGGCTTTTTAATTGCATTGGCGAAAAAAGACTGAGTCCAACCTTTCGGTTGGGCTGGCACTCGCTCCCCACTCACTGGCGCAATCCCGTTACTACACGATGCGGGGACTTTTGCCTGCTCCGTTTCCGGCCTGGGTCGATCCGCCCCTCCTTAGTCGACCTGGTTAACCCGAGCTCCCCCAGATCAACCATATCGACACCGTGCTTAGAGCGGACGCCGGATCAACATGGGAAAGTCGAGGACAGAACCCCCAACCTCAAGCCATCCTCAGCCTTGACCTCCAGAGTGGCTGGATTACAGGACCACGCCAACGGCCCCAGTCGATCGGGAGCTTTTTCTCTGCTACATAAAAACGTAACAACACTTGAAATTCGAAGAATTTTTGACACTGCTTCAGTTTTCTCTGAAACTTAAAAGATTCTGGACACTAAAAATTATATTTTTATAGCCAACTGTGCATTTGCTTTGATGGAAACAGTATAAAGATTATTGAACTGGTGGCGCCATCTAGTTGCGAAAAAATGCAATAAAAGTTCTTTTTCAAGAATCCGTTTAAAATATCGATTTTAGAACGTTTCTAATTTTTAAAATTTCACTGCAAAATCTGACAGCACGGAAGAGTACGAAGTTGAAGCCGACATTCATACAAAATCTCTTATCGTAAAATGCATTGATTTTAATTTTACTTGAAAAGAGACATTGTTCAACAATTAGTAGTAGTATTTGCGATTTTTTTTTTTTAATATTGTTTTTCAATTTTTTTTTTCATGCCCGTGGCTTGTTCGGTTTATTGAGAGTTTTCTCATTTTTTTAAATTTTTATTGTTTGGGTTCCTATTTTTTTTTCTGTTAATTTTTACAGGAATTTTTTTTAGTATTTTTCTCTTTAGCTGACGGTGCATGCTTGAAAGACGAAATACGATTATATTTGAATAATGTTATTTTTTTAGTGTCTCATAATTGTGTAATGCTTTGTAAGTTTCTACCGTTTCTGATTTATTTAAAGTAGCATTTGGAACAGGTATCTTCCTTTCTAAATATTTTGTTAACACTCTGGCAGGAATGAATTTAAGTTGAAGAAAACGAATTGAAAAAACCCAGATTGTGAATAAAAATGAGGCTTTTTAATTGCATTGGCGAAAAAAGACTGAGTCCAACCTTTCGGTTGGGCTGGCACTCGCTCCCCACTCACTGGCGCAATCCCGTTACTACACGATGCGGGGACTTTTGCCTGCTCTGTTTCCGGCCTGGGCCGATCCGCCCCTCCTTAGTCGACCTGGTTAACCCGAACTCCCCCAGATCAACCATATCGACACCGTGCTTAGCGCGGACGCCGGATCAACATGGGAAAGTCGAGGACAGAACCCCCAACCTCAAGCCATCCTCAGCCTTGACCTCCAGAGTGGCTGGATTACAGGACCACGCCAACGGCCCCAGTCGATCGGGAGCTTTTTCTCTGCTACATAAAGACGTAACAACACTTGAAATTCGAAGAATTTTTGACACTGCTTCAGTTTTCTCTGAAACTTAGAAGATTCTGGACACTATAAATTATATTTTCATAGCCAACTGTGCATTTGCTTTGATGGAAACAGTATAAAGATTATTGAACTGGTGGCGCAATCTAGTTGCGAAAAAATGCATTAAAAGTTCTTTTTCAAGAATTCGTTTAAAATATCGATTTTAGAACGTTTCTAATTTTTAAAATTTCACTGCAAAATCTGACAGCACGGAAGAGTACGAAGTTGAAGCCGACATTCATACAAAATCTCTTATCGTAAAATGCATTGATTTTAATTTCACTTGAAAAGAGACATTGTTCAACAATTAGTAGTAGTATTTAGGATTTTTTTTTTTTTTTTTAATATTGTTTTTCAATTTTTTTTTTTCATGCCCGTGGCTTGTTCGGTTTATTGAGAATTTTCTCATTTTTTTAAATTTTTATTGTTTGGGTTCCAATTTTTTTTCTGTTAATTTTTACAGGAATTTTTTTTAGTATTTTTCTCTTTAGCTGACGGTGCATGCTTGAAAGGCGAAATACGATTATATTTGAATAATTTTATTTTTTTAGTGTCTCATAATTGTGTAATGCTTTGTAAGTTTCTACCGTTTCTGATTTATTTAAAGTAGCATTTGGAACAGGTATCTTCCTTTCTAAATATTTTGTTAACACTCTGGCAGGAATGAATTTAAGTTGAAGAAAACGAATTGAAAAAACCCAGATTGTGAATAAAAATGAGGCTTTTTAATTGCATTGGCGAAAAAAGACTGAGTCCAACCTTTCGGTTGGGCTGGCACTCGCTCCCCACTCACTGGCGCAATCCCGTTACTACACGATGCGGGGACTTTTGCTTGCTCCGTTTCCGGCCTGGGCCGATCCGCCCCTCCTTAGTCGACCTGGTTAACCCGAGCTCCCCCAGATCAACCATATCGACACCGTGCTTAGCGCGGACGCCGGATCAACATGGGAAAGTCGAGGACAGAACCCCCAACCTCAAGCCATCCTCAGCCTTGACCTCCAGAGTGGCTGGATTACAGGACCACGCCAACGGCCCCAGTCGATCGGGAGCTTTTTCTCTGCTACATAAAGACGTAACAACACTTGAAATTCGAAGAATTTTTGACAGTGCTTCAGTTTTCTCTGAAACTTAAAAGATTCTGGATACTAAAAATTATATTTTTATAGCCAACTGTGCATTTGCTTTGATGGAAACAGTATAAAGATTATTGAACTGGTGGCGCCATCTAGTTGCGAAAAAATGCATTAAAAGTTCTTTTTCAAGAATCCGTTTAAAATATCGATTTTAGAACGTTTCTAATTTTTAAAATTTCACTGCAAAATCTGACAGCACGGAAGAGTACGAAGTTGAAGCCGACATTCATACAAAATCTCTTATCGTAAAATGCATTGATTTTAATTTCACTTGAAAAGAGACATTGTTCAACAATTAGTAGTACTATTTGCGATTTTTTTTTTAATATTGTTTTTCAATTTTTTTTTTCATGCCCGTGGCTTGTTCGGTTTATTGAGAGTTTTCTCATTTTTTTAAATTTTTATTGTTTGGGTTCCTATTTTTTTTTCTGTTAATTTTTACAGGAATTTTTTTTAGTATTTTTCTCTTTAGCTGACGGTGCATGCTTGAAAGACGAAATACGATTATATTTGAATAATGTTATTTTTTTAGTGTCTCATAATTGTGTAATGCTTTGTAAGTTTCTACCGTTTCTGATTTATTTAAAGTAGCATTTGGAACAGGTATCTTCCTTTCTAAATATTTTGTTAACACTCTGGCAGGAATGAATTTAAGTTGAAGAAAACGAATTGAAAAAACCCAGATTGTGAATAAAAATGAGGCTTTTTAATTGCATTGGCGAAAAAAGACTGAGTCCAACCTTTCGGTTGGGCTGGCACTCGCTCCCCACTCACTGGCGCAATCCCGTTACTACACGATGCGGGGACTTTTGCCGGCTCTGTTTCCGGCCTGGGCCGATCCGCCCCTCCTTAGTCGACCTGGTTAACCCGAGCTCCCCCAGATCAACCATATCGACACCGTGCTTAGCGCGGACGCCGGATCAACATGGGAAAGTCTAGGACAGAACCCCCAACCTCAAGCCATCCTCAGCCTTGACCTCCAGAGTGGCTGGATTACAGGACCACGCCAACGGCCCCAGTCGATCGGGAGCTTTTTCTCTGCTACATAAAGACGTAACAACACTTGAAATTCGAAGAATTTTTGACACTGCTTCAGTTTTCTCTGAAACTTAGAAGATTCTGGACACTATAAATTATATTTTTATAGCCAACTGTGCATTTGCTTTGATGGAAACAGTATAAAGATTATTGAACTGGTGGCGCCATCTAGTTGCGAAAAAATGCATTAAAAGTTCTTTTTCAAGAATCCGTTTAAAATATCGATTTTAGAACGTTTCTAATTTTTAAAATTTCACTGCAAAATCTGACAGCACGGAAGAGTACGAAGTTGAAGCCGACATTCATACAAAATCTCTTATCGTAAAATGCATTGATTTTAATTTCACTTGAAACGAGACATTGTTCAACAATTAGTAGTAGTATTTAGGATTTTTTTTTTAATATTGTTTTTTAATTTTTTTTTTCATGCCCGTGGCTTGTTCGGTTTATTGAGAATTTTCTCATTTTTTTAAATTTTTATTGTTTGGGTTCCAATTTTTTTTCTGTTAATTTTTACAGGAATTTTTTTTAGTATTTTTCTCTTTAGCTGACGGTGCATGCTTGAAAGGCGAAATACGATTATATTTGAATAATGTTATTTTTTTAGTGTCTCATATTTGTGTAATGCTTTGTAAGTTTCTACCGTTTCTGATTTATTTAAAGTAGCATTTGGAACAGGTATCTTCCTTTCTAAATATTTTGTTAACACTCTGGCAGGAATGAATTTAAGTTGAAGAAAACGAATTGAAAAAACCCAGATTGTGAATAAAAATGAGGCTTTTTAATTGCATTGGCGAAAAAAGACTGAGTCCAACCTTTCGGTTGGGCTGGCACTCGCTCCCCACTCACTGGCGCAATCCCGTTACTACACGATGCGGGGACTTTTGCCTGCTCCGTTTCCGGCCTGGGTCGATCCGCCCCTCCTTAGTCGACCTGGTTAACCCGAGCTCCCCCAGATCAACCATATCGACACCGTGCTTAGAGCGGACGCCGGATCAACATGGGAAAGTCGAGGACAGAACCCCCAACCTCAAGCCATCCTCAGCCTTGACCTCCAGAGTGGCTGGATTACAGGACCACGCCAACGGCCCCAGTCGATCGGGAGCTTTTTCTCTGCTACATAAAAACGTAACAACACTTGAAATTCGAAGAATTTTTGACACTGCTTCAGTTTTCTCTGAAACTTAAAAGATTCTGGACACTAAAAATTATATTTTTATAGCCAACTGTGCATTTGCTTTGATGGAAACAGTATAAAGATTATTGAACTGGTGGCGCCATCTAGTTGCGAAAAAATGCAATAAAAGTTCTTTTTCAAGAATCCGTTTAAAATATCGATTTTAGAACGTTTCTAATTTTTAAAATTTCACTGCAAAATCTGACAGCACGGAAGAGTACGAAGTTGAAGCCGACATTCATACAAAATCTCTTATCGTAAAATGCATTGATTTTAATTTTACTTGAAAAGAGACATTGTTCAACAATTAGTAGTAGTATTTGCGATTTTTTTTTTTTAATATTGTTTTTCAATTTTTTTTTTCATGCCCGTGGCTTGTTCGGTTTATTGAGAGTTTTCTCATTTTTTTAAATTTTTATTGTTTGGGTTCCTATTTTTTTTTCTGTTAATTTTTACAGGAATTTTTTTTAGTATTTTTCTCTTTAGCTGACGGTGCATGCTTGAAAGACGAAATACGATTATATTTGAATAATGTTATTTTTTTAGTGTCTCATAATTGTGTAATGCTTTGTAAGTTTCTACCGTTTCTGATTTATTTAAAGTAGCATTTGGAACAGGTATCTTCCTTTCTAAATATTTTGTTAACACTCTGGCAGGAATGAATTTAAGTTGAAGAAAACGAATTGAAAAAACCCAGATTGTGAATAAAAATGAGGCTTTTTAATTGCATTGGCGAAAAAAGACTGAGTCCAACCTTTCGGTTGGGCTGGCACTCGCTCCCCACTCACTGGCGCAATCCCGTTACTACACGATGCGGGGACTTTTGCCTGCTCTGTTTCCGGCCTGGGCCGATCCGCCCCTCCTTAGTCGACCTGGTTAACCCGAACTCCCCCAGATCAACCATATCGACACCGTGCTTAGCGCGGACGCCGGATCAACATGGGAAAGTCGAGGACAGAACCCCCAACCTCAAGCCATCCTCAGCCTTGACCTCCAGAGTGGCTGGATTACAGGACCACGCCAACGGCCCCAGTCGATCGGGAGCTTTTTCTCTGCTACATAAAGACGTAACAACACTTGAAATTCGAAGAATTTTTGACACTGCTTCAGTTTTCTCTGAAACTTAGAAGATTCTGGACACTATAAATTATATTTTCATAGCCAACTGTGCATTTGCTTTGATGGAAACAGTATAAAGATTATTGAACTGGTGGCGCCATCTAGTTGCGAAAAAATGCATTAAAAGTTCTTTTTCAAGAATCCGTTTAAAATATCGATTTTAGAACGTTTCTAATTTTTAAAATTTCACTGCAAAATCTGACAGCACGGAAGAGTACGAAGTTGAAGCCGACATTCATACAAAATCTCTTATCGTAAAATGCATTGATTTTAATTTCACTTGAAAAGAGACATTGTCCAACAATTAGTAGTAGTATTTGCGATTTTTTTTTTTTAATATTGTTTTTCAATTATTTTTTTTCATGCCCGTGGCTTGTTCGGTTTATTGAGAATTTTCTCATTTTTTAAAATTTTTATTGTTTGGGTTCCAATTTTTTTTTCTGTTAATTTTTACAGGAATTTTTTTTAGTATTTTTCTCTTTAGCTGACGGTGCATGCTTGAAAGGCGGGATACGACTATATTTGAATAATGTTATTTTTTTAGTGTCTCATAATTGTGTAATGCTTTGTAAGTTTCTACCGTTTCTGATTTATTTAAAGTAGCATTTGGAACAGGTATCTTCCTTTCTAAATATTTTGTTAACACTCTGGCAGGAATGAATTTAAGTTGAAGAAAACGAATTGAAAAAACCCAGATTGTGAATAAAAATGAGGCTTTTTAATTGCATTGGCGAAAAAAGACTGAGTCCAACCTTTCTGTTGGGCTGGCACTCGCTCCCCACTCACTGGCGCAATCCCGTTACTACACGATGCGGGGACTTTTGCCTGCTCCGTTTCCGGCCTGGGCCGATCCGCCCCTCCTTAGTCGACCTGGTTAACCCGAGCTCCCCCAGATCAACCATATCGACACCGTGCTTAGCGCGGACGCCGGATCAACATGGGAAAGTTGAGTACAGAACCCCCAACCTCAAGCCATCCTCAGCCTTAACCTCCAGAGTGGCTGGATTACAGGACCACGCCAATGGCCCCAGTCGATCGGGAGCTTTTTCTCTGCTACATAAAGACGTAACAACACTTGAAATTCGAAGAATTTTTGACACTGCTTCAGTTTTCTCTGAAACTTTAAAGATTCTGTACACTAAAAATTATATTTTTATAGCCAACTGTGCATTTGCTTTGATGGAAACAGTATAAAGATTATTGAACTGGTGGCGCCATCTAGTTGCGAAAAAATGCATTAAAAGTTCTTTTTCAAGAATCCGTTTAAAATATCGATTTTAGAACGTTTCTAATTTTTAAAATTTCACTGCAAAATCTGACAGCACGGAAGAGTACGAAGTTGAAGCCGACATTCATACAAAATCTCTTATCGTAAAATGCATTGATTTTAATTTCACTTGAAAAGAGACATTGTCCAACAATTAGTAGTAGTATTTGCGATTTTTTTTTTTTAATATTGTTTTTCAATTTTTTTTTTCATGCCCGTGGCTTGTTCGGTTTATTGAGAATTTTCTCATTTTTTTAAATTTTTATTGTTTGGGTTCCAATTTTTTTTTCTGTTAATTTTTACAGGAATTTTTTTTAGTATTTTTCTCTTTAGCTGACGGTGCATGCTTGAAAGGCGGAATACGATTATATTTGAATAATGTTATTTTTTTAGTGTCTCATAATTGTGTAATGCTTTGTAAGTTTCTACCGTTTCTGATTTATTTAAAGTAGCATTTGGAACAGGTATCTTCCTTTCTAAATATTTTGTTAACACTCTGGCAGGAATGAATTTAAGTTGAAGAAAACGAATTGAAAAAACTCAGATTGTGAATAAAAATGAGGCTTTTTAATTGCATTGGCGAAAAAAGACTGAGTCCAACCTTTCGGTTGGGCTGGCACTCGCTCCCCACTCACTGGCGCAATCCCGTTACTACACGATGCGGGGACTTTTGCCTGCTCCGTTTCCGGCCTGGGCCGATCCGCCCCTCCTTAGTCGACCTGGTTAACCCGAGCTCCCCCAGATCAACCATATCGACACCGTGCTTAGTGCGGATGCCGGATCAACATGGGAAAGTGGAGGACAGAACCCCCAACCTCA
Organism: Argiope bruennichi; assembly: GCF_947563725.1. NCBI lineage: Eukaryota > Metazoa > Arthropoda > Arachnida > Araneae > Araneidae > Argiope > Argiope bruennichi. The sequence continues at coordinate 57,909,716 of NC_079153.1, read as the reverse complement.
AGCCATCCTCAGCCTTGACCTCCAGAGTGGCTGGATTACAGGACCACGCCAACGGCCCCAGTCGATCGGGAGCTTTTTCTCTGCTACATAAAGACGTAACAACACTTGAAATTCGAAGAATTTTTGACACTGCTTCAGTTTTCTCTGAAACTTAAAAGATTCTGGACACTATAAATTATATTTTTATTGCCAACTGTGCATTTGCTTTGATGGAAACAGTATAAAGATTATTGAACTGGTGGCGCCATCTAGTTGCGAAAAAATGCATTAAAAGTTCTTTTTCAAGAATCCGTTTAAAATATCGATTTTAGAACGTTTCTAATTTTTAAAATTTCACTGCAAAATCTGACAGCACGGAAGAGTACGAAGTTGAAGCCGACATTCATACAAAATCTCTTATCGTAAAATGCATTGATTTTAATTTCACTTGAAAAGAGACATTGTCCAACAATTAGTAGTAGTATTTGCGATTTTTTTTTTTTTTAATATTGTTTTTCAATTTTTTTTTTCATGCCCGTGGCTTGTTCGGTTTATTGAGAATTTTCTCATTTTTTTAAATTTTTATTGTTTGGGTTCCAATTTTTTTTTCTGTTAATTTTTACAGGAATTTTTTTAGTATTTTTCTCTTTAGCTGACGGTGCATGCTTGAAAGGCGGAATACGATTATATTTGAATAATGTTATTTTTTTAGTGTCTCATAATTGTGTAATGCTTTGTAAGTTTCTACCGTTTCTGATTTATTTAAATTAGCATTTGGAACAGGTATCTTCCTTTCTAAATATTTTGTTAACACTCTGGCAGGAATGAATTTAAGTTGAAGAAAACGAATTGAAAAAACCCAGATTGTGAATAAAAATGAGGCTTTTTAATTGCATTGGCGAAAAAGGACTGAGTCCAACCTTTCGGTTGGGCTGGCACTCGCTCCCCACTCACTGGCGCAATCCCGTTACTACACGATGCGGGGACTTTTGCCTGCTCCGTTTCCGGCCTGGGCCGATCCGCCCCTCCTTAGTCGACCTGGTTAACCCGAGCTCCCCCAGATCAACCATATCGACACCGTGCTTAGCGCGGACGCCGGATCAGCATGGGAAAGTCGAGGACAGAACCCCCAACCTCAAGCCATCCTCAGCCTTGACCTCCAGAGTGGCTGGATAACAGGACCACGCCAACGGCCCCAGTCGATCGGGAGCTTTTTCTCTGCTACATAAAGACGTAACAACACTTGAAATTCGAAGAATTTTTGACACTGCTTCAGTTTTCTCTGAAACTTAGAAGATTCTGGACACTATAAATTATATTTTTATAGCCAACTGTGCATTTGCTTTGATGGAAACAGTATAAAGATTATTGAACTGGTGGCGCCATCTAGTTGCGAAAAAATGCATTAAAAGTTCTTTTTCAAGAATCCGTTTAAAATATCGATTTTAGAACGTTTCTAATTTTTAAAATTTCACTGCAAAATCTGACAGCACGGAAGAGTACGAAGTTGAAGCCGACATTCATACAAAATCTCTTATCGTAAAATGCATAGATTTTAATTTCACTTGAAAAGAGACATTGTCCAACAATTAGTAGTAGTATTTGCGATTTTTTTTTTTTTTAATATTGTTTTTCAATTTTTTTTTTCATGCCCGTGGCTTGTTCGGTTTATTGAGAATTTTCTCATTTTTTTAAATTTTTATTGTTTGGGTTCCAATTTTTTTTTCTGTTAATTTTTACAGGAATTTTTTTTAGTATTTTTCTCTTTAGCTGACGGTGCATGCTTGAAAGGCGGAATACGATTATATTTGAATAATGTTATTTTTTTAGTGTCTCATAATTGTGTAATGCTTTGTAAGTTTCTACCGTTTCTGATTTATTTAAAGTAGCATTTGGAACAGGTATCTTCCTTTCTAAATATTTTGTTAACACTCTGGCAGGAATGAATTTAAGTTGAAGAAAACGAATTGAAAAAACCCAGATTGTGAATAAAAATGAGGCTTTTTAATTGCATTGGCGAAAAAGGACTGAGTCCAACCTTTCGGTTGGGCTGGCACTCGCTCCCCACTCACTGGCGCAATCCCGTTACTACACGATGCGGGGACTTTTGCCTGCTCCGTTTCCGGCCTGGGCCGATCCGCCCCTCCTTAGTCGACCTGGTTAACCCGAGCTCCCCCAGATCAACCATATCGACACCGTGCTTAGCGCGGACGCCGGATCAGCATGGGAAAGTCGAGGACAGAACCCCCAACCTCAAGCCATCCTCAGCCTTGACCTCCAGAGTGGCTGGATAACAGGACCACGCCAACGGCCCCAGTCGATCGGGAGCTTTTTCTCTGCTACATAAAGACGTAACAACACTTGAAATTCGAAGAATTTTTGACACTGCTTCAGTTTTCTCTGAAACTTAAAAGATTCTGGACACTATAAATTATATTTTTATAGCCAACTGTGCATTTGCTTTGATGGAAACAGTATAAAGATTATTGAACTGGTGGCGCCATCTAGTTGCGAAAAAATGCATTAAAAGTTCTTTTTCAAGAATCCGTTTAAAATATCGATTTTAGAACGTTTCTAATTTTTAAAATTTCACTGCAAAATCTGACAGCACGGAAGAGTACGAAGTTGAAGCCGACATTCATACAAAATCTCTTATCGTAAAATGCATTGATTTTAATTTCACTTGAAAAGAGACATTGTCCAACAATTAGTAGTAGTATTTGCGATTTTTTTTTTTTTTTAATATTGTTTTTCAATTTTTTTTTTCATGCCCGTGGCTTGTTCGGTTTATTGAGAATTTTCTCATTTTTTTAAATTTTTATTGTTTGGGTTCCAATTTTTTTTTCTGTTAATTTTTACAGGAATTTTTTTAGTATTTTTCTCTTTAGCTGACGGTGCATGCTTGAAAGGCGGAATACGATTATATTTGAATAATGTTATTTTTTTAGTGTCTCATAATTGTGTAATGCTTTGTAAGTTTCTACCGTTTCTGATTTATTTAAAGTAGCATTTGGAACAGGTATCTTCCTTTCTAAATATTTTGTTAACACTCTGGCAGGAATGAATTTAAGTTGAAGAAAACGAATTGAAAAAACCCAGATTGTGAATAAAAATGAGGCTTTTTAATTGCATTGGCGAAAAAGGACTGAGTCCAACCTTTCGGTTGGGCTGGCACTCGCTCCCCACTCACTGGCGCAATCCCGTTACTACACGATGCGGGGACTTTTGCCTGCTCCGTTTCCGGCCTGGGCCGATCCGCCCCTCCTTAGTCGACCTGGTTAACCCGAGCTCCCCCAGATCAACCATATCGACACCGTGCTTAGCGCGGACGCCGGATCAGCATGGGAAAGTCGAGGACAGAACCCCCAACCTCAAGCCATCCTCAGCCTTGACCTCCAGAGTGGCTGGATAACAGGACCACGCCAACGGCCCCAGTCGATCGGGAGCTTTTTCTCTGCTACATAAAGACGTAACAACACTTGAAATTCGAAGAATTTTTGACACTGCTTCAGTTTTCTCTGAAACTTAAAAGATTCTGGACACTATAAATTATATTTTTATAGCCAACTGTGCATTTGCTTTGATGGAAACAGTATAAAGATTATTGAACTGGTGGCGCCATCTAGTTGCGAAAAAATGCATTAAAAGTTCTTTTTCAAGAATCCGTTTAAAATATCGATTTTAGAACGTTTCTAATTTTTAAAATTTCACTGCAAAATCTGACAGCACGGAAGAGTACGAAGTTGAAGCCGACATTCATACAAAATCTCTTATCGTAAAATGCATTGATTTTAATTTCACTTGAAAAGAGACATTGTCCAACAATTAGTAGTAGTATTTGCGATTTTTTTTTTTTTTTAATATTGTTTTTCAATTTTTTTTTTCATGCCCGTGGCTTGTTCGGTTTATTGAGAATTTTCTCATTTTTTTAAATTTTTATTGTTTGGGTTCCAATTTTTTTTTCTGTTAATTTTTACAGGAATTTTTTTAGTATTTTTCTCTTTAGCTGACGGTGCATGCTTGAAAGGCGGAATACGATTATATTTGAATAATGTTATTTTTTTAGTGTCTCATAATTGTGTAATGCTTTGTAAGTTTCTACCGTTTCTGATTTATTTAAAGTAGCATTTGGAACAGGTATCTTCCTTTCTAAATATTTTGTTAACACTCTGGCAGGAATGAATTTAAGTTGAAGAAAACGAATTGAAAAAACCCAGATTGTGAATAAAAATGAGGCTTTTTAATTGCATTGGCGAAAAAGGACTGAGTCCAACCTTTCGGTTGGGCTGGCACTCGCTCCCCACTCACTGGCGCAATCCCGTTACTACACGATGCGGGGACTTTTGCCTGCTCCGTTTCCGGCCTGGGCCGATCCGCCCCTCCTTAGTCGACCTGGTTAACCCGAGCTCCCCCAGATCAACCATATCGACACCGTGCTTAGCGCGGACGCCGGATCAGCATGGGAAAGTCGAGGACAGAACCCCCAACCTCAAGCCATCCTCAGCCTTGACCTCCAGAGTGGCTGGATAACAGGACCACGCCAACGGCCCCAGTCGATCGGGAGCTTTTTCTCTGCTACATAAAGACGTAACAACACTTGAAATTCGAAGAATTTTTGACACTGCTTCAGTTTTCTCTGAAACTTAAAAGATTCTGGACACTATAAATTATATTTTTATAGCCAACTGTGCATTTGCTTTGATGGAAACAGTATAAAGATTATTGAACTGGTGGCGCCATCTAGTTGCGAAAAAATGCATTAAAAGTTCTTTTTCAAGAATCCGTTTAAAATATCGATTTTAGAACGTTTCTAATTTTTAAAATTTCACTGCAAAATCTGACAGCACGGAAGAGTACGAAGTTGAAGCCGACATTCATACAAAATCTCTTATCGTAAAATGCATTGATTTTAATTTCACTTGAAAAGAGACATTGTCCAACAATTAGTAGTAGTATTTGCGATTTTTTTTTTTTTTAATATTGTTTTTCAATTTTTTTTTTCATGCCCGTGGCTTGTTCGGTTTATTGAGAATTTTCTCATTTTTTTAAATTTTTATTGTTTGGGTTCCAATTTTTTTTTCTGTTAATTTTTACAGGAATTTTTTTTAGTATTTTTCTCTTTAGCTGACGGTGCATGCTTGAAAGGCGGAATACGATTATATTTGAATAATGTTATTTTTTTAGTGTCTCATAATTGTGTAATGCTTTGTAAGTTTCTACCGTTTCTGATTTATTTAAAGTAGCATTTGGAACAGGTATCTTCCTTTCTAAATATTTTGTTAACACTCTGGCAGGAATGAATTTAAGTTGAAGAAAACGAATTGTAAAAACCCAGATTGTGAATAAAAATGAGGCTTTTTAATTGCATTGGCGAAAAAGGACTGAGTCCAACCTTTCGGTTGGGCTGGCACTCGCTCCCCACTCACTGGCGCAATCCCGTTACTACACGATGCGGGGACTTTTGCCTGCTCCGTTTCCGGCCTGGGCCGATCCGCCCCTCCTTAGTCGACCTGGTTAACCCGAGCTCCCCCAGATCAACCATATCGACACCGTGCTTAGCGCGGACGCCGGATCAACATGGGAAAGTTGAGGACAGAACCCCCAACCTCAAGCCATCCTCAGCCTTGACCTCCAGAGTGGCTGGATAACAGGACCACGCCAACGGCCCCAGTCGATCGGGAGCTTTTTCTCTGCTACATAAAGACGTAACAACACTTGAAATTCGAAGAATTTTTGACACTGCTTCAGTTTTCTCTGAAACTTAAAAGATTCTGGACACTATAAATTATATTTTTATAGCCAACTGTGCATTTGCTTTGATGGAAACAGTATAAAGATTATTGAACTGGTGGCGCCATCTAGTTGCGAAAAAATGCATTAAAAGTTCTTTTTCAAGAATCCGTTTAAAATATCGATTTTAGAACGTTTCTAATTTTTAAAATTTCACTGCAAAATCTGAAAGCACGGAAGAGTACGAAGTTGAAGCCGACATTCATACTAAATCTCTTATCGTAAAATGCATTGATTTTAATTTCACTTGAAAAGAGACATTGTCCAACAATTAGTAGTAGTATTTGCGATTTTTTATTTAATATTGTTTTTCAATTTTTTTTTTCATGCCCGTGGCTTGTTCGGTTTATTGAGAATTTTATCATTTTTTTAAATTTTTATTGTTTGGGTTCCAATTTTTTTTTCTGTTAATTTTTACAGGAATTTTTTTTAGTATTTTTCTCTTTAGCTGACGGTGCATGCTTGAAAGGCGGAATACGATTATATTTGAATAATGTTATTTTTTTAGTGTCTCATAATTGTGTAATGCTTTGTAAGTTTCTACCGTTTCTGATTTATTTAAAGTAGCATTTGGAACAGGTATCTTCCTTTCTAAATATTTTGTTAACACTCTGGCAGGAATGAATTTAAGTAGAAGAAAACGAATTGTAAAAACCCAGATTGTGAATAAAAATGAGGCTTTTTAATTGCATTGGCGAAAAAAGACTGAGTCCAACCTTTCGGTTTGGCTGGCACTCGCTCCCCACTCACTGGCGCAATCCCGTTACAACACGATGCGGGGACTTTTGCCTGCTCCGTTTCCGGCGTGGGCCGATCCGCCCCTCCTTAGTCGACCTGGTTAACCCGAGCTCCCCCAGATCAATCATATCGACACCGTGCTTAGCGCGGACGCCGGATCAACATGGGAAAGTCGAGGACAGAACCCCCAACCTCAAGCCATCCTCAGCCTTGACCTCCAGAGTGGCTGGATTACAGGACCACGCCAACGGCCCCAGTCGATCGGGAGCTTTTTCTCTGCTACATAAAGACGTAACAACACTTGAAATTCGAAGAATTTTTGACACTGCTTCAGTTTTCTCTGAAACTTAAAAGATTCTGGACACTATAAATTATATTTTTATAGCCAACTGTGCATTTGCTTTGATGGAAACAGTATAAAGATTATTGAACTGGTGGCGCCATCTAGTTGCGAAAAAATGCATTAAAAGTTCTTTTTCAAGAATCCGTTTAAAATATCGATTTTAGAACGTTTCTAATTTTTAAAATTTCACTGCAAAATCTGACAGCACGGAAGAGTACGAAGTTGAAGCCGACATTCATACAATATCTCTTATCGTAAAATGCATTGATTTTAATTTCACTTGAAAAGAGACATTGTCCAACAATTAGTAGTAGTATTTGCGATTTTTTTTTTTCTAATATTGTTTTTCAATTTTTTTTTTTCATGCCCGTGGCTTGTTCGGTTTATTGAGAATTTTCTCATTTTTTTAAATTTTTATTGTTTGGGTTCCAATTTTTTTTTCTGTTAATTTTTACAGGAATTTTTTTTAGTATTTTTCTCTTTAGCTGACGGTGCATGCTTGAAAGGCGGGATACGATTATATTTGAATAATGTTATTTTTTTAGTGTCTCATAATTGTGTAATGCTTTGTAAGTTTCTACCGTTTCTGATTTATTTAAAGTAGCATTTGGAACAGGTATCTTCCTTTCTAAATATTTTGTTAACACTCTGGCAGGAATGAATTTAAGTTGAAGAAAACGAATTGAATAAACCCTGATTGTGAATAAAAATGAGGCTTTATAATTGCATTGGCGAAAAAAGACCGAGTCCAACCTTTCGGTTGGGCTGGCACTCGCTCCCCACTCACTGGCGCAATCCCGATACTACAAGATGCGGGGACTTTTGCCTGCTCCGTTTCCGGCCTGGGCCGATCCGCCCCTCCTTAGTCGACCTGGTTAACCCGAGCTCCCCCAGATCAACCATATCGACACCGTGCTTAGCGCGGACGCCGGATCAACATGGGAAAGTCGAGGACAGAACCCCCAACCTCAAGCCATCCTCAGCCTTGACCTCCAGAGTGGCTGGATTACAGGACCACGCCAACGGCCCCAGTCGATCGGGAGCTTTTTCTCTGCTACATAAAGACGTAACAACACTTGAAATTCGAAGAATTTTTGACACTGCTTCAGTTTTCTCTGAAACTTAAAAGATTCTGGACACTAAAAATTATATTTTTATAGCCAACTGTGCATTTGCTTTGATGGAAACAGTATAACGATTATTGAACTGGTGGCGCCATCTAGTTGCGAAAAAATGCATTAAAAGTTCTTTTTCAAGAATCCGTTTAAAATATCGATTTTAGAACGTTTCTAATTTTTAAAATTTCACTGCAAAATCTGACAGCACGGAAGAGTACGAAGTTGAAGCCGACATTCATACAAAATCTCTTATCGTAAAATGCATTGATTTTAATTTCACTTGAAAAGAGACATTGTCCAACAATTAGTAGTAGTATTTGCGATTTTTTTTTTTTAATATTGTTTTTCAATTATTTTTTTTCATGCCCGTGGCTTGTTCGGTTTATTGAGAATTTTCTCATTTTTTTAAATTTTTATTGTTTGGGTTCCAATTTTTTTTTCTGTTAATTTTTACAGGAATTTTTTTTAGTATTTTTCTCTTTAGCTGACGGTGCATGCTTGAAAGGCGGGATACGATTATATTTGAATAATGTTATTTTTTTAGTGTCTCATAATTGTGTAATGCTTTGTAAGTTTCTACCGTTTCTGATTTATTTAAAGTAGCATTTGGAACAGGTATCTTCCTTTCTAAATATTTTGTTAACACTCTGGCAGGAATGAATTTAAGTTGAAGAAAACGAATTGAAAAAACCCAGATTGTGAATAAAAATGAGGCTTTTTAATTGCATTGGCGAAAAAAGACTGAGTCCAACCTTTCGGTTGGGCTGGCACTCGCTCCCCACTCACTGGCGCAATCCCGTTACTACACGATGCGGGGACTTTTGCCTGCTCCGTTTCCGGCCTGGGCCGATCCGCCCCTCCTTAGTCGACCTGGTTAACCCGAGCTCCCCCAGATCAACCATATCGACACCGTGCTTAGCGCGGACGCCGGATCAACATGGGAAAGTTGAGGACAGAACCCCCAACCTCAAGCCATCCTCAGCCTTAACCTCCAGAGTGGCTGGATTACAGGACCACGCCAATGGCCCCAGTCGATCGGGAGCTTTTTCTCTGCTACATAAAGACGTAACAACACTTGAAATTCGAAGAATTTTTGACACTGCTTCAGTTTTCTCTGAAATTTAAAGATTCTGTACACTAAAAATTATATTTTTATAGCCAACTGTGCATTTGCTTTGATGGAAACAGTATAAAGATTATTGAACTGGTGGCGCCATCTAGTTGCGAAAAAATGCATTAAAAGTTCTTTTTCAAGAATCCGTTTAAAATATCGATTTTAGAACGTTTCTAATTTTTAAAATTTCACTGCAAAATCTGACAGCACGGAAGAGTACGAAGTTGAAGCCGACATTCATACAAAATCTCTTATCGTAAAATGCATTGATTTTAATTTCACTTGAAAAGAGACATTGTCCAACAATTAGTAGTAGTATTTGCGATTTTTTTTTTTAATATTGTTTTTCAATTTTTTTTTTCATGCCCGTGGCTTGTTCGGTTTATTGAGAATTTTCTCATTTTTTTAAATTTTTATTGTTTGGGTTCCAATTTTTTTTTCTGTTAATTTTTACAGGAATTTTTTTTAGTATTTTTCTCTTTAGCTGACGGTGCATGCTTGAAAGGCGGAATACGATTATATTTGAATAATGTTATTTTTTTAGTGTCTCATAATTGTGTAATGCTTTGTAAGTTTCTACCGTTTCTGATTTATTTAAAGTAGCATTTGGAACAGGTATCTTCCTTTCTAAATATTTTGTTAACACTCTGGCAGGAATGAATTTAAGTTGAAGAAAACGAATTGAAAAAACCCAGATTGTGAATAAAAATGAGGCTTTTTAATTGCATTGGCGAAAAAAGACTGAGTCCAACCTTTCGGTTGGGCTGGCACTCGCTCCCCACTCACTGGCGCAATCCCGTTACTACACGATGCGGGGACTTTTGCCTGCTCCGTTTCCGGCCTGGGCCGATCCGCCCCTCCTTAGTCGACCTGGTTAACCCGAGCTCCCCCAGATCAACCATATCGACACCGTGCTTAGCGCGGACGCCGGATCAACATGGGAAAGTCGAGGACAGAACCCCCAACCTCAAGCCATCCTCAGCCTTGACCTCCAGAGTGGCTGGATTACAGGACCACGCCAACGGCCCCAGTCGATCGGGAGCTTTTTCTCTGCTACATAAAGACGTAACAACACTTGAAATTCGAAGAATTTTTGACACTGCTTCAGTTTTCTCTGAAACTTAAAAGATTCTGGACACTATAAATTATATTTTTATAGCCAACTGTGCATTTGCTTTGATGGAAACAGTATAAAGATTATTGAACTGGTGGCGCCATCTAGTTGCGAAAAAATGCATTAAAAGTTCTTTTTCAAGAATCCGTTTAAAATATCGATTTTAGTACGTTTCTAATTTTTAAAATTTCACTGCAAAATCTGACAGCACGGAAGAGTACGAAGTTGAAGCCGACATTCATACAAAATCTCTTATCGTAAAATGCATTGATTTTAATTTCACTTGAAAAGAGACATTGTCCAACAATTAGTAGTAGTATTTGCGATTTTTTTTTTTAATATTGTTTTTCAATTTTTTTTTTCATGCCCGTGGCTTGTTCGGTTTATTGAGAATTTTCTCATTTTTTTAAATTTTTATTGTTTGGGTTCCAATTTTTTTTTCTGTTAATTTTTACAGGAATTTTTTTTAGTATTTTTCTCTTTAGCTGACGGTGCATGCTTGAAAGGCGGAATACGATTATATTTGAATAATGTTATTTTTTTAGTGTCTCATAATTGTGTAATGCTTTGTAAGTTTCTACCGTTTCTGATTTATTTAAAGTAGCATTTGGAACAGGTATCTTCCTTTCTAAATATTTTGTTAACACTCTGGCAGGAATGAATTTAAGTTGAAGAAAACGAATTGAAAAAACCCAGATTGTGAATAAAAATTAGGCTTTTTAATTGCATTGGCGAAAAAAGACTGAGTCCAACCTTTCGGTTGGGCTGGCACTCGCTCCCCACTCACTGGCGCAATCCCGTTACTACACGATGCGGGGACTTTTGCCTGCTCCGTTTCCGGCCTGGGCCGATCCGCCCATCCTTAGTCGACCTGGTTAACCCGAGCTCCCCCAGATCAACCATATCGACACCGTGCTTAGCGCGGACGCCGGATCAACATGGGAAAGTCGAGGACAGAACCCCCAACCTCAAGCCATCCTCAGCCTTGACCTCCAGAGTGGCTGGATTACAGGACCACGCCAACGGCCCCAGTCGATCGGGAGCTTTTTCTCTGCTACATAAAGACGTAACAACACTTGAAATTCGAAGAATTTTTGACACTGCTTCAGTTTTCTCTGAAACTTAAAAGATTCTGGACACTATAAATTATATTTTTATAGCCAACTGTGCATTTGCTTTGATGGAAACAGTATAAAGATTATTGAACTGGTGGCGCCATCTAGTTGCGAAAAAATGCATTAAAAGTTCTTTTTCAAGAATCCGTTTAAAATATCGATTTTAGTACGTTTCTAATTTTTAAAATTTCACTGCAAAATCTGACAGCACGGAAGAGTACGAAGTTGAAGCCGACATTCATACAAAATCTCTTATCGTAAAATGCATTGATTTTAATTTCACTTGAAAAGAGACATTGTCCAACAATTAGTAGTAATATTTGCGATTTTTTTTTTTTTAATATTGTTTTTCAATTTTTTTTTTTTCATGCCCGTGGCTTGTTCGGTTTATTGAGAATTTTCTCATTTTTTTAAATTTTTATTGTTTGGGTTCCAATTTTTTTTTCTGTTAATTTTTACAGGAATTTTTTTTAGTATTTTTCTCTTTAGCTGACAGTGCATGCTTGAAAGGCGGAATACGATTATATTTGAATAATGTTATTTTTTTAGTGTCTCATAATTGTGTAATGCTTTGTAAGTTTCTACCGTTTCTGATTTATTTAAAGTAGCATTTGGAACAGGTATCTTCCTTTCTAAATATTTTGTTAACACTCTGGCAGGAATGAATTTAAGTTGAAGAAAACGAATTGTAAAAACCCAGATTGTGAATAAAAATGAGGCTTTTTAATTGCATTGGCGAAAAAAGACTGAGTCCAACCTTTCGGTTGGGCTGGCACTCGCTCCCCACTCACTGGCGCAATCCCGTTACAACACGATGCGGGGACTTTTGCCTGCTCCGTTTCCGGCCTGGGCCGATCCGCCCATCCTTAGTCGACCTGGTTAACCCGAGCTCCCCCAGATCAACCATATCGACACCGTGCTTAGCGCGGACGCCGGATCAACATGGGAAAGTCGAGGACAGAACCCCCAACCTCAAGCCATCCTCAGCCTTGACCTCCAGAGTGGCTGGATTACAGGACCACGCCAACGGCCCCAGTCGATCGGGAGCTTTTTCTCTGCTACATAAAGACGTAACAACACTTGAAATTCGAAGAATTTTTGACACTGCTTCAGTTTTCTCTGAAACTTAAAAGATTCTGGACACTATAAATTATATTTTTATAGCCAACTGTGCATTTGCTTTGATGGAAACAGTATAAAGATTATTGAACTGGTGGCGCCATCTAGTTGCGAAAAAATGCATTAAAAGTTCTTTTTCAAGAATCCGTTTAAAATATCGATTTTAGAACGTTTCTAATTTTTAAAATTTCACTGCAAAATCTGACAGCACGGAAGAGTACGAAGTTGAAGCCGACATTCATACAAAATCTCTTATCGTAAAATGCATTGATTTTAATTTCACTTGAAAAGAGACATTGTCCAACAATTAGTAGTAGTATTTGCGATTTTTTTTTTTTTAATATTGTTTTTCAATTTTTTTTTTCATGCCCGTGGCTTGTTCGGTTTATTGAGAATTTTCTCATTTTTTTAAATTTTTATTGTTTGGGTTCCAATTTTTTTTTCTGTTAATTTTTACAGGAATTTTTTTTAGTATTTTTCTCTTTAGCTGACGGTGCATGCTTGAAAGGCGGAATACGATTATATTTGAATAATGTTATTTTTTTAGTGTCTCATAATTGTGTAATGCTTTGTAAGTTTCTACCGTTTCTGATTTATTTAAAGTAGCATTTGGAACAGGTATCTTCCTTTCTAAATATTTTGTTAACACTCTGGCAGGAATGAATTTAAGTTGAAGAAAACGAATTGAAAAAACCCAGATTGTGAATAAAAATGAGGCTTTTTAATTGCATTGGCGAAAAAAGACTGAGTCCAACCTTTCGGTTGGGCTGGCACTCGCTCCCCACTCACTGGCGCAATCCCGTTACTACACGATGCGGGGACTTTTGCCTGCTCCGTTTCCGGCCTGGGCCGATCCGCCCCTCCTTAGTCGACCTGGTTAACCCGAGCTCCCCCAAAACAATCATATCGACACCGTGCTTAGCGCGGACGCCGGATCAACATGGGAAAGTCGAGGACAGAACCCCCAACCTCAAGCCATCCTCAGCCTTGACCTCCAGAGTGGCTGGATTACAGGACCACGCCAACGGCCTCAGTCGATCGGGAGCTTTTTCTCTGCTACATAAAGACGTAACAACACTTGAAATTCGAAGAATTTTTGACACTGCTTCAGATTTCTCTGAAACTTAAAAGATTCTGGACACTATAAATTATATTTTTATAGCCAACTGTGCATTTGCTTTGATGGAAACAGTATAAAGATTATTGAACTGGTGGCGCCATCTAGTTGCGAAAAAATGCATTAAAAGTTATTTTTCAAGAATCCGTTTAAAATATCGATTTTAGAACGTTTCTAATTTTTAAAATTTCACTGCAAAATCTGACAGCACGGAAGAGTACGAAGTTGAAGCCGACATTCATACAAAATCTCTTATCGTAAAATGCATTGATTTTAATTTCACTTGAAAAGAGACATTGTCCAACAATTAGTAGTAGTATTTGCGATTTTTTTTTTTTAATATTGTTTTTCAATTTTTTTTTTCATGCCCGTGGCTTGTTCGGTTTATTGAGAATTTTCTCATTTTTTTAAATTTTTATTGTTTGGGTTCCAATTTTTTTTTCTGTTAATTTTTACAGGAATTTTTTTTAGTATTTTTCTCTTTAGCTGACGGTGCATGCTTGAAAGGCGGAATACGATTATATTTGAATAATGTTATTTTTTTAGTGTCTCATAATTGTGTAATGCTTTGTAAGTTTCTACCGTTTCTGATTTATTTAAAGTAGCATTTGGAACAGGTATCTTCCTTTCTAAATATTTTGTTAACACTCTGGCAGGAATGAATTTAAGTTGAAGAAAACGAATTGAAAAAACCCAGATTGTGAATAAAAATGAGGCTTTTTAATTGCATTGGCGAAAAAGGACTGAGTCCAACCTTTAGGTTGGGCTGGCACTCGCTCTCCACTCACTGGCGCACTCCCGTTACTACACGATGCGGGGACTTTTGCCTGCTCCGTTTCCGGCCTGGGCCGATCCGCCCCTCCTTAGTCGACCTGGTTAACCCGAGCTCCCCCAGATCAACCATATCGACACCGTGCTTAGCGCGGACGCCGGATCAACATGGGAAAGTCGAGGACAGAACCCCCAACCTCAAGCCATCCTCAGCCTTGACCTCCAGAGTGGCTGGATTACAGGACCACGCCAACGGCCCCAGTCGATCGGGAGCTTTTTCTCTGCTACATAAAGACGTAACAACACTTGAAATTCGAAGAATTTTTGACACTGCTTCAGTTTTCTCTGAAACTTAAAAGATTCTGGACACTATAAATTATATTTTTATAGCCAACTGTGCATTTGCTTTGATGGAAACAGTATAAAGATTATTGAACTGGTGGCGCCATCTAGTTGCGAAAAAATGCATTAAAAGTTCTTTTTCAAGAATCCGTTTAAAATATCGATTTTAGAACGTTTCTAATTTTTAAAATTTCACTGCAAAATCTGACAGCACGGAAGAGTACGAAGTTGAAGCCGACATTCATACAAAATTTCTTATCGTAAAATGCATTGATTTTAATTTCACTTGAAAGAGACATTGTTCAACAATTAGTAGTAGTATTTGCGATTTTTTTTTTTTAATATTATTTTTCAATTTTTTTTATTTTTTTCATGCCCGTGGCTTGTTCGGTTTATTGAGAATTTTCTCATTTTTTTTAATTTTTATTGTTTGGGTTCCAATTTTTTTTTCTGTTAATTTTTACAGGAATTTTTTTTAGTATTTTTCTCTTTAGCTGACGGTGCATGCTTGAAAGGCGAAATACGATTATATTTGAATAATGTTATTTTTTTAGTGTCTCATAATTGTGTAATGCTTTGTAAGTTTCTACCGTTTCTGATTTATTTAAAGTAGCATTTGGAACAGGTATCTTCCTTTCTAAATATTTTGTTAACACTCTGGCAGGAATGAATTTAAGTTGAAGAAAACGAATTGAAAAAACCCTGATTGTGAATAAAAATGAGGCTTTATAATTGCATTGGCGAAAAAAGACCGAGTCCAACCTTTCGGTTGGGCTGGCACTCGCTCCCCACTCACTGGCGCAATCCCGATACTACACGATGCGGGGACTTTTGCCTGCTCCGTTTCCGGCCTGGGCCGATCCGTCCCTCCTTAGTCGACCTGGTTAACCCGAGCTCCCCCAGATCAACCATATCGACACCGTGCTTAGCGCGGACGCCGGATCAACATGGGAAAGTCGAGGACAGAACCCCCAACCTCAAGCCATCCTCAGCCTTGACCTCCAGAGTGGCTGGATTACAGGACCACGCCAACGGCCCCAGTCGATCGGGAGCTTTTTCTCTGCTACATAAAGACGTAACAACACTTGAAATTCGAAGAATTTTTGACACTGCTTCAGTTTTCTCTGAAACTTAAAAGATTCTGGACACTATAAATTATATTTTTATAGCCAACTGTGCATTTGCTTTGATGGAAACAGTATAAAGATTATTGAACTGGTGGCGCCATCTAGTTGCGAAAAAATGCATTAAAAGTTCTTTTTCAAGAATCCGTTTAAAATATCGATTTTAGAACGTTTCTAATTTTTAAAATTTCACTGCAAAATCTGACAGCACGGAAGAGTACGAAGTTGAAGCCGACATTCATACAAAATTTCTTATCGTAAAATGCATTGATTTTAATTTCACTTGAAAGAGACATTGTTCAACAATTAGTAGTAGTATTTGCGATTTTTTTTTTTTAATATTATTTTTCAATTTTTTTTATTTTTTTCATGCCCGTGGCTTGTTCGGTTTATTGAGAATTTTCTCATTTTTTTTAATTTTTATTGTTTGGGTTCCAATTTTTTTTTCTGTTAATTTTTACAGGAATTTTTTTTAGTATTTTTCTCTTTAGCTGACGGTGCATGCTTGAAAGGCGAAATACGATTATATTTGAATAATGTTATTTTTTTAGTGTCTCATAATTGTGTAATGCTTTGTAAGTTTCTACCGTTTCTGATTTATTTAAAGTAGCATTTGGAACAGGTATCTTCCTTTCTAAATATTTTGTTAACACTCTGGCAGGAATGAATTTAAGTTGAAGAAAACGAATTGAAAAAACCCTGATTGTGAATAAAAATGAGGCTTTATAATTGCATTGGCGAAAAAAGACCGAGTCCAACCTTTCGGTTGGGCTGGCACTCGCTCCCCACTCACTGGCGCAATCCCGATACTACACGATGCGGGGACTTTTGCCTGCTCCGTTTCCGGCCTGGGCCGATCCGTCCCTCCTTAGTCGACCTGGTTAACCCGAGCTCCCCCAGATCAACCATATCGACACCGTGCTTAGCGCGGACGCCGGATCAACATGGGAAAGTCGAGGACAGAACCCCCAACCTCAAGCCATCCTCAGCCTTGACCTCCAGAGTGGCTGGATTACAGGACCACGCCAACGGCCCCAGTCGATCGGGAGCTTTTTCTCTGCTACATAAAGACGTAACAACACTTGAAATTCGAAGAATTTTTGACACTGCTTCAGTTTTCTCTGAAACTTAAAAGATTCTGGACACTATAAATTATATTTTTATAGCCAACTGTGCATTTGCTTTGATGGAAACAGTATAAAGATTATTGAACTGGTGGCGCCATCTAGTTGCGAAAAAATGCATTAAAAGTTCTTTTTCAAGAATCCGTTTAAAATATCGATTTTAGAACGTTTCTAATTTTTAAAATTTCACTGCAAAATCTGACAGCACGGAAGAGTACGAAGTTGAAGCCGACATTCATACAAAATCTCTTATCGTAAAATGCATTGATTTTAATTTCACTTGAAAAGAGACATTGTTCAACAATTAGTAGTAGTATTTGCAATTTTTTTTTTTTTAATATTGTTTTTCAATTTTTTTTTTCATGCCCGTGGCTTGTTCGGTTTATTGAGAATTTTCTCATTTTTTTAAATTTTTATTGTTTGGGTTCCAATTTTTTTTCTGTTAATTTTTACAGGAATTTTTTTTAGTATTTTTCTCTTTAGCTGACGGTGCATGCTTGAAAGGCGAAATACGATTATATTTGAATAATGTTATTTTTTTAGTGTCTCATAATTGTGTAATGCTTTGTAAGTTTCTACCGTTTCTGATTTATTTAAAGTAGCATTTGGAACAGGTATATTCCTTTCTAAATATTTTGTTAACACTCTGGCAGGAATGAATTTAAGTTGAAGAAAACGAATTGAAAAAACCCAGATTGTGAATAAAAATGAGGCTTTTTAATTGCATTGGCGAAAAAAGACTGAGTCCAACCTTTCGGTTGGGCTGGCACTCGCTCCCCACTCACTGGCGCAATCCCGTTACTACACGATGCGGGGACTTTTGCCTGCTCCGTTTCCGGCCTGGGCCGATCCGCCCCTCCTTAGTCGACCTGGTTAACCCGAGCTCCCCCAGATCAACCATATCGACACCGTGCTTAGCGCGGACGCCGGATCAACATGGGAAAGTCGAGGACAGAACCCCCAACCTCAAGCCATCCTCAGCCTTGACCTCCAGAGTGGCTGGATTACAGGACCACGCCAACGGCCCCAGTCGATCGGGAGCTTTTTCTCTGCTACATAAAGACGTAACAACACTTGAAATTCGAAGAATTTTTGACACTGCTTCAGTTTTCTCTGAAACTTAAAAGATTCTGGACACTATAAATTATATTTTTATAGCCAACTGTGCATTTGCTTTGATGGAAACAGTATAAAGATTATTGAACTGGTGGCGCCATCTAGTTGCGAAAAAATGCATTAAAAGTTCTTTTTCAAGAATCCGTTTAAAATATCGATTTTAGAACGTTTCTAATTTTTAAAATTTCACTGCAAAATCTGACAGCACGGAAGAGTACGAAGTTGAAGCCGACATTCATACAAAATCTCTTATCGTAAAATGCATTGATTTTAATTTCACTTGAAAAGAGACATTGTTCAACAATTAGTAGTAGTATTTGCGATTTTTTTTTTTAATATTGTTTTTCAATTTTTTTTTCATGCCCGTGGCTTGTTCGGTTTATTGAGAATTTTCTCATTTTTTTAAATTTTTATTGTTTGGGTTCCAATTTTTTTTTCTGTTAATTT
Source organism: Argiope bruennichi (assembly GCF_947563725.1). Lineage (NCBI taxonomy): Eukaryota > Metazoa > Arthropoda > Arachnida > Araneae > Araneidae > Argiope > Argiope bruennichi. The sequence goes on along the minus strand of NC_079153.1, from coordinate 57,891,245 downwards.
TTACAGGAATTTTTTTTAGTACTTTTCTCTTTAGCTGACGGTGCATGCTTGAAAGGCGGAATACGATTATATTTGAATAATGTTATTTTTTTAGTGTCTCATAATTGTGTAATGTTTTGTAAGTTTCTACCGTTTCTGATTTATTTAAAGTAGCATTTGGAACAGGTATCTTCCTTTCTAAATATTTTGTTAACACTCTGGCAGGAATGAATTTAAGTTGAAGAAAACGAATTGAAAAAACCCAGATTGTGAATAAAAATGAGGCTTTTTAATTGCATTGGCGAAAAAAGACTGACTCCAACCTTTCGGTTGGGCTGGCACTCGCTCCCCACTCACTGGCGCAATCCCGTTACTACACGATGCGGGGACTTTTGCCTGCTCCGTTTCCGGCCTGGGCCGATCCGCCCCTCCTTAGTCGACCTGGTTAACCCGAGCTCCCCCAGATCAACCATATCGACACCGTGCTTAGCGCGGACGCCGGATCAACATGGGAAAGTCGAGGACAGAACCCCCAACCTCAAGCCATCCTCAGCCTTGACCTCCAGAGTGGCTGGATTACAGGACCACGCCAACGGCCCCAGTCGATCGGGAGCTTTTTCTCTGCTACATAAAGACGTAACAACACTTGAAATTCGAAGAATTTTTGACACTGCTTCAGTTTTCTCTGAAACTTAAAAGATTCTGGACACTATAAATTATATTTTTATAGCCAACTGTGCATTTGCTTTGATGGAAATAGTATAAAGATTATTGAACTGGTGGCGCCATCTAGTTGCGAAAAAATGCATTAAAAGTTCTTTTTCAAGAATCCGTTTAAAATATCGATTTTAGAACGTTTCTAATTTTTAAAATTTCACTGCAAAATCTGACAGCACGGAAGAGTACGAAGTTGAAGCCGACATTCATACAAAATCTCTTATCGTAAAATGCATTGATTTTAATTTCACTTGAAAAGAGACATTGTTCAACAATTAGTAGTAGTATTTGCGATTTTTTTTTTTATATTGTTTTTCAATTTTTTTTTCATGCCCGTGGCTTGTTCGGTTTATTGAGAATTTTCTCATTTTTTTAAATTTTTATTGTTTGGGTTCCAATTTTTTTTTCTGTTAATTTTTACAGGAATTTTTTTTAGTACTTTTCTCTTTAGCTGACGGTGCATGCTTGAAAGGCGGAATACGATTATATTTGAATAATGTTATTTTTTTAGTGTCTCATAATTGTGTAATGCTTTGTAAGTTTCTACCGTTTCTGATTTATTTAAAGTAGCATTTGGAACAGGTATCTTCCTTTCTAAATATTTTGTTAACACTCTGGCAGGAATGAATTTAAGTTGAAGAAAACGAATTGAAAAAACCCAGATTGTGAATAAAAATGAGGCTTTTTAATTGCATTGGCGAAAAAAGACTGAGTCCAACCTTTCGGTTGGGCTGGCACTCGCTCCCCACTCACTGGCGCAATCCCGTTACTACACGATGCGGGGACTTTTGCCTGCTCCGTTTCCGGCCTGGGCCGATCCGCCCCTCCTTAGTCGACCTGGTTAACCCGAGCTCCCCCAGATCAACCATATCGACACCGTGCTTAGCGCGGACGCCGGATCAACATGGGAAAGTCGAGGACAGAACCCCCAACCTCAAGCCATCCTCAGCCTTGACCTCCAGAGTGGCTGGATTACAGGACCACGCCAACGGCCCCAGTCGATCGGGAGCTTTTTCTCTGCTACATAAAGACGTAACAACACTTGAAATTCGAAGAATTTTTGACACTGCTTCAGTTTTCTCTGAAACTTAAAAGATTCTGGACACTATAAATTATATTTTTATAGCCAACTGTGCATTTGCTTTGATGGAAATAGTATAAAGATTATTGAACTGGTGGCGCCATCTAGTTGCGAAAAAATGCATTAAAAGTTCTTTTTCAAGAATCCGTTTAAAATATCGATTTTAGAACGTTTCTAATTTTTAAAATTTCACTGCAAAATCTGACAGCACGGAAGAGTACGAAGTTGAAGCCGACATTCATACAAAATCTCTTATCGTAAAATGCATTGATTTTAATTTCACTTGAAAAGAGACATTGTTCAACAATTAGTAGTAGTATTTGCGATTTTTTTTTTTTATATTGTTTTTCAATTTTTTTTTCATGCCCGTGGCTTGTTCGGTTTATTGAGAATTTTCTCATTTTTTTAAATTTTTATTGTTTGGGTTCCAATTTTTTTTTCTGTTAATTTTTACAGGAATTTTTTTTAGTACTTTTCTCTTTAGCTGACGGTGCATGCTTGAAAGGCGGAATACGATTATATTTGAATAATGTTATTTTTTTAGTGTCTCATAATTGTGTAATGCTTTGTACGTTTCTACCGTTTCTGATTTATTTAAAGTAGCATTTGGAACAGGTATCTTCCTTTCTAAATATTTTGTTAACACTCTGGCAGGAATGAATTTAAGTTGAAGAAAACGAATTGAAAAAACCCAGATTGTGAATAAAAATGAGGCTTTTTAATTGCATTGGCGAAAAAAGACTGAGTCCAACCTTTCGGTTGGGCTGGCACTCGCTCCCCACTCACTGGCGCAATCCCGTTACTACACGATGCGGGGACTTTTGCCTGCTCCGTTTCCGGCCTGGGCCGATCCGCCCCTCCTTAGTCGACCTGGTTAACCCGAGCTCCCCCAGATCAACCATATCGACACCGTGCTTAGCGCGGACGCCGGATCAACATGGGAAAGTCGAGGACAGAACCCCCAACCTCAAGCCATCCTCAGCCTTGACCTCCAGAGTGGCTGGATTACAGGACCACGCCAACGGCCCCAGTCGATCGGGAGCTTTTTCTCTGCTACATAAAGACGTAACAACACTTGAAATTCGAAGAATTTTTGACACTGCTTCAGTTTTCTCTGAAACTTAAAAGATTCTGGACACTATAAATTATATTTTTATAGCCAACTGTGCATTTGCTTTGATGGAAACAGTATAAAGATTATTGAACTGGTGGCGCCATCTAGTTGCGAAAAAATGCATTAAAAGTTCTTTTTCAAGAATCCGTTTAAAATATCGATTTTAGAACGTTTCTAATTTTTAAAATTTCACTGCAAAATCTGACAGCACGGAAGAGTACGAAGTTGAAGCCGACATTCATACAAAATTTCTTATCGTAAAATGCATTGATTTTAATTTCACTTGAAAAGAGACATTGTTCAACAATTAGTAGTAGTATTTGCGATTTTTTTTTTAATATTATTTTTCAATTTTTTTTATTTTTTTCATGCCCGTGGCTTGTTCGGTTTATTGAGAATTTTCTCATTTTTTTTATTTTTTATTGTTTGGGTTCCAATTTTTTTTTCTGTTAATTTTTACAGGAATTTTTTTTAGTATTTTTCTCTTTAGCTGACGGTGCATGCTTGAAAGGCGAAATACGATTATATTTGAATAATGTTATTTTTTTAGTGTCTCATAATTGTGTAATGCTTTGTAAGTTTCTACCGTTTCTGATTTATTTAAAGTAGCATTTGGAACAGGTATCTTCCTTTCTAAATATTTTGTTAACACTCTGGCAGGAATGAATTTAAGTTGAAGAAAACGAATTGAAAAAACCCAGATTGTGAATAAAAATGAGGCTTTTTAATTGCATTGGCGAAAAAAGACTGAGTCCAACCTTTCGGTTGGGCTGGCACTCGCTCCCCACTCACTGGCGCAATCCCGTTACTACACGATGCGGGGACTTTTGCCTGCTCCGTTTCCGGCCTGGGCCGATCCGCCCCTCCTTAGTCGACCTGGTTAACCCGAGCTCCCCCAGATCAACCATATCGACACCGTGATTAGCGCGGACGCTGGATCAACATGGGAAAGTCGAGGACAGAACCCCCAACCTCAAGCCATCCTCAGCCTTGACCTCCAGAGTGGCTGGATTACAGGACCACGCCAACGGCCCCAGTCGATCGGGAGCTTTTTCTCTGCTACATAAAGACGTAACAACACTTGAAATTCGAAGAATTTTTGACACTGCTTCAGTTTTCTCTGAAACTTAAAAGATTCTGGACACTATAAATTATATTTTTATAGCCAACTGTGCATTTGCTTTGATGGAAACAGTATAAAGATTATTGAACTGGTGGCGCCATCTAGTTGCGAAAAAATGCATTAAAAGTTCTTTTTCAAGAATCCGTTTAAAATATCGATTTTAGAACGTTTCTAATTTTTAAAATTTCACTGCAAAATCTGACAGCACGGAAGAGTACGAAGTTGAAGCCGACATTCATACAAAATCTCTTATCGTAAAATGCATTGATTTTAATTTCACTTGAAAAGAGACATTGTCCAACAATTAGTAGTAGTATTTGCGATTTTTTTTTTTAATAATGTTTTTCAATTTTTTTTTTCATGCCCATGGCTTGTACGGTTTATTGAGAATTTTCTCATTTTTTTAAATTTTTATTGTTTGGGTTCCAATTTTTTTTTCTGTTAATTTTTACAGGAATTTTTTTTAGTATTTTTCTCTTTAGCTGACGGTGCATGCTTGAAAGGCGGAATACGATTATATTTGAATAATGTTATTTTTTTAGTGTCTCATAATTGTGTAATGCTTTGTAAGTTTCTACCGTTTCTGATTTATTTAAAGTAGCATTTGGAACAGGTATCTTCCTTTCTAAATATTTTGTTAACACTCTGGCAGGAATGAATTTAAGTTGAAGAAAACGAATTGAAAAAACCCAGATTGTGAATAAAAATGAGGCTTTTTAATTGCATTGGCGAAAAAAGACTGAGTCCAACCTTTCGGTTGGGCTGGCACTCGCTCCCCACTCACTGGCGCAATCCCGTTACTACACGATGCGGGGACTTTTGCCTACTCCGTTTCCGGCCTGAACCGATCCGCCCCTCCTTAGTCGACCTGGATAACCCGAGCTCCCCCAGATCAACCATATCGACACCGTGCTTAGCGCGGACGCCGGATCAACATGGGAAAGTCGAGGACAGAACCCCCAACCTCAAGCCATCCTCAGCCTTGACCTCCAGAGTGGCTGGATTACAGGACCACGCCAACGGCCCCAGTCGATCGGGAGCTTTTTCTCTGCTACATAAAGACGTAACAACACTTGAAATTCGAAGAATTTTTGACACTGCTTCAGTTTTCTCTGAAACTTAAAAGATTCTGGACACTATAAATTATATTTTTATAGCCAACTGTGCATTTGCTTTGATGGAAACAGTATAAAGATTATTGAACTGGTGGCGCCATCTAGTTGCGAAAAAATGCATTAAAAGTTCTTTTTCAAGAATCCGTTTAAAATATCGATTTTAGAACGTTTCTAATTTTTAAAATTTCACTGCAAAATCTGACAGCACGGAAGAGTACGAAGTTGAAGCCGACATTCATACAAAATCTCTTATCGTAAAATGCATTGATTTTAATTTCACTTGAAAAGAGACATTGTTCAACAATTAGTAGTAGTATTTGCGATTTTTTTTTTTTAATATTGTTTTTCAATTTTTTTTTTTTCATGCCCGTGGCTTGTTCGGTTTATTGAGAATTTTCTCATTTTTTTAAATTTTTATTGTTTGGGTTCCAATTTTTTTTTCTGTTAATTTTTACAGGAATTTTTTTTTAGTATTTTTCTCTTTAGCTGACGGTGCATGCTTGAAAGGCGGAATACGATTATATTTGAATAATGTTATTTTTTTAGTGTCTCATAATTGTGTAATGCTTTGTAACTTTCTACCGTTTCTGATTTATTTAAAGTAGCATTTGGAACAGGTATCTTCCTTTCTAAATATTTTGTTAACACTCTGGCAGGAATGAATTTAAGTTGAAGAAAACGAATTGAAAAAACCCAGATTGTGAATAAAAATGAGGCTTTTTAATTGCATTGTCGAAAAAAGACTGAGTCCAACCTTTCGGTTGGGCTGGCACTCGCTCCCCACTCACTGGCGCAATCCCGTTACTACACTATGCGGGGACTTTTGCCTGCTCCGTTTCCGGCCTGGGCCGATCCGCCCCTCCTTAGTCGACCTGGTTAACCCGAGCTCCCCCAGATCAACCATATCGACACCGTGCTTAGCGCGGACGCCGGATCAACATGGGAAAGTCGAGGACAGAACCCCCAACCTCAAGCCATCCTCAGCCTTGACCTCCAGAGTGGCTGGATTACAGGACCACGCCAACGGCCCCAGTCGATCGGGAGCTTTTTCTCTGCTACATAAAGACGTAACAACACTTGAAATTCGAAGAATTTTTGACACTGCTTCAGTTTTCTCTGAAACTTAAAAGATTCTGGACACTATAAATTATATTTTTATAGCCAACTGTGCATTTGCTTTGATGGAAACAGTATAAAGATTATTGAACTGGTGGCGCCATCTAGTTGCGAAAAAATGCATTAAAAGTTCTTTTTCAAGAATCCGTTTAAAATATCGATTTTAGAACGTTTCTAATTTTTAAAATTTCACTGCAAAATCTGACAGCACGGAAGAGTACGAAGTTGAAGCCGACATTCATACAAAATCTCTTATCGTAAAATGCATTGATTTTAATTTCACTTGAAAAGAGACATTGTTCAACAATTAGTAGTAGTATTTGCGATTTTTTTTTTTTAATATTGTTTTTCAATTTTTTTTTTTCATGCTCGTGGCTTGTTCGGTTTATTGAGAATTTTCTCATTTTTTTAAATTTTTATTGTTTGGGTTCCAATTTTTTTTTCTGTTAATTTTTACAGGAATTTTTTTTTAGTATTTTTCTCTTTAGCTGACGGTGCATGCTTGAAAGGCGGAATACGATTATATTTGAATAATGTTATTTTTTTAGTGTCTCATAATTGTGTAATGCTTTGTAAGTTTCTACCGTTTCTGATTTATTTAAAGTAGCATTTGGAACAGGTATCTTCCTTTCTAAATATTTTGTTAACACTCTGGCAGGAATGAATTTAAGTTGAAGAAAACGAATTGAAAAAACCCAGATTGTGAATAAAAATGAGGCTTTTTAATTGCATTGGCGAAAAAAGACTGAGTCCAACCTTTCGGTTGGGCTGGCACTCGCTCCCCACTCACTGGCGCAATCCTGTTACTACACTATGCGGGGACTTTTGCCTGCTCCGTTTCCGGCCTGGGCCGATCCGCCCATCCTTAGTCGACCTGGTTAACCCGAGCTCCCCCAGATCAACCATATCGACACCGTGCTTAGCGCGGACGCCGGATCAACATGGGAAAGTCGAGGACAGAACCCCCAACCTCAAGCCATCCTCAGCCTTGACCTCCAGAGTGGCTGGATTACAGGACCACGCCAACGGCCCCAGTCGATCGGGAGCTTTTTCTCTGCTACATAAAGACGTAACAACACTTGAAATTCGAAGAATTTTTGACACTGCTTCAGTTTTCTCTGAAACTTAAAAGATTCTGGACACTATAAATTATATTTTTATAGCCAACTGTGCATTTGCTTTGATGGAAACAGTATAAAGATTATTGAACTGGTGGCGCCATCTAGTTGCGAAAAAATGCATTAAAAGTTCTTTTTCAAGAATCCGTTTAAAATATCGATTTTAGAACGTTTCTAATTTTTAAAATTTCACTGCAAAATCTGACAGCACGGAAGAGTACGAAGTTGAAGCCGACATTCATACAAAATCTCTTATCGTAAAATGCATTGATTTTAATTTCACTTGAAAAGAGACATTGTCCAACAATTAGTAGTAGTATTTGCGATTTTTTTTTTTTAATATTGTTTTTCAATTTTTTTTTTCATGCCCGTGGCGTGTTCGGTTTATTGAGAATTTTCTCATTTTTTTAAATTTTTATTGTTTGGGTTTCAATTTTTTTTTCTGTTAATTTTTACAGGAATTTTTTTTAGTATTTTTCTCTTTAGCTGACGGTGCATGCTTGAAAGGCGGAATACGATTATATTTGAATAATGTTATTTTTTTAGTGTCTCATAATTGTGTAATGCTTTGTAAGTTTCTACCGTTTCTGATTTATTTAAAGTAGCATTTGGAACAGGTATCTTCCTTTCTAAATATTTTGTTAACACTCTGGCAGGAATGAATTTAAGTTGAAGAAAACGAATTGAAAAAACCCAGATTGTGAATAAAAATGAGGCTTTTTAATTGCATTGGCGGAAAAAGACTGAGTCCAACCTTTCGGTTGGGCTGGCACTCGCTCCCCACTCACTGGCGCAATCCCGTTACTACACGATGCGGGGACTTTTGCCTGCTCCGTTTCCGGCCTGGGCCGATCCGCCCCTCCTTAGTCGACCTGGTTAACCCGAGCTCCCCCAGATCAACCATATCGACACCGTGCTTAGCGCGGACGCCGGATCAACATGGGAAAGTCGAGGACAGAACCCCCAACCTCAAGCCATCCTCAGCCTTGACCTCCAGAGTGGCTGGATTACAGGACCACGCCAACGGCCCCAGTCGATCGGGAGCTTTTTCTCTGCTACATAAAGACGTAACAACACTTGAAATTCGAAGAATTTTTGACACTGCTTCAGTTTTCTCTGAAACTTAAAAGATTCTGGACACTATAAATTATATTTTTATAGCCAACTGTGCATTTGCTTTGATGGAAACAGTATAAAGATTATTGAACTGGTGGCGCCATCTAGTTGCGAAAAAATGCATTAAAAGTTCTTTTTCAAGAATCCGTTTAAAATATCGATTTTAGAACGTTTCTAATTTTTAAAATTTCACTGCAAAATCTGACAGCACGGAAGAGTACGAAGTTGAAGCCGACATTCATACAAAATCTCTTATCGTAAAATGCATTGATTTTAATTTGACTTGAAAAGAGACATTGTCCAACAATTAGTAGTAGTATTTGCGATTTTTTTTTTTTTAATATTGTTTTTCAATTTTTTTTTTCATGCCCGTGGCTTGTACGGTTTATTGAGAATTTTCTCATTTTTTTAAATTTTTATTGTTTGGGTTCCAATTTTTTTTTCTGTTAATTATTACAGGAATTTTGTTTAGTATTTTTCTCTTTAGCTGACGGTGCATGCTTGAAAGGCGGAATACGATTATATTTGAATAATGTTATTTTTTTAGTGTCTCATAATTGTGTAATGCTTTGTAAGTTTCTACCGTTTCTGATTTATTTAAAGTAGCATTTGGAACAGGTATCTTCCTTTCTAAATATTTTCTTAACACTCTGGCAGGAATGAATTTAAGTTGAAGAAAACGAATTGAAAAAACCCAGATTGTGAATAAAAATGAGGCTTTTTAATTGCATTGGCGAAAAAAGACTGAGTCCAACCTTTCGGTTGGGCTGGCACTCGCTCCCCACTCACTGGCGCAATCCCGTTACTACACGATGCGGGGACTTTTGCCTGCTCCGTTTCCGGCCTGGGCCGATCCGCCCCTCCTTAGTCGACCTGGTTAACCCGAGCTCCCCCAGATCAACCATATCGACACCGTGCTTAGCGCGGATGCCGGATCAACATGGGAAAGTCGAGGACAGAACCCCCAACCTCAAGCCATCCTCAGCCTTGACCTCCAGAGTGGCTGGATTACAGGACCACGCCAACGGCCCCAGTCGATCGGGAGCTTTTTCTCTGCTACACAAAGACGTAACAACACTTGAAATTCGAAGAATTTTTGACACTGCTTCAGTTTTCTCTGAAACTTAAAAGATTCTGGACACTATAAATTATATTTTTATAGCCAACTGTGCATTTGCTTTGATGGAAACAGTATAAAGGTTATTGAACTGGTGGCGCCATCTAGTTGCGAAAAAATGCATTAAAAGTTCTTTTTCAAGAATCCGTTTAAAATATCGATTTTAGAACGTTTCTAATTTTTAAAATTTTACTGCAAAATCTGACAGCACGGAAGAGTACGAAGTTGAAGCCGACATTCATACAAAATCTCTTATCGTAAAATGCATTGATTTTAATTTCACTTGAAAAGAGACATTGTCCAACAATTAGTAGTAGTATTTGCGATTTTTTTTTTTAATATTGTTTTTCAATTTTTTTTTTCATGCCCGTGGCGTGTTCGGTTTATTGAGAATTTTCTCATTTTTTTAAATTTTTATTGTTTGGGTTTCAATTTTTTTTTCTGTTAATTTTTACAGGAATTTTTTTTAGTATTTTTCTCTTTAGCTGACGGTGCATGCTTGAAAGGCGGAATACGATTATATTTGAATAATGTTATTTTTTTAGTGTCTCATAATTGTGTAATGCTTTGTAAGTTTCTACCGTTTCTGATTTATTTAAAGTAGCATTTGGAACAGGTATCTTCCTTTCTAAATATTTTGTTAACACTCTGGCAGGAATGAATTTAAGTTGAAGAAAACGAATTGAAAAAACCCAGATTGTGAATAAAAATGAGGCTTTTTAATTGCATTGGCGGAAAAAGTCTGAGTCCAACCTTTCGGTTGGGCTGGCACTCGCTCCCCACTCACTGGCGCAATCCCGTTACTACACGATGCGGGGACTTTTGCCTGCTCCGTTTCCGGCCTGGGCCGATCCGCCCCTCCTTAGTCGACCTGGTTAACCCGAGCTCCCCCAGATCAACCATATCGACACCGTGCTTAGCGCGGACGCCGGATCAACATGGGAAAGTCGAGGACAGAACCCCCAACCTCAAGCCATCCTCAGCCTTGACCTCCAGAGTGGCTGGATTACAGGACCACGCCAACGGCCCCAGTCGATCGGGAGCTTTTTCTCTGCTACATAAAGACGTAACAACACTTGAAATTCGAAGAATTTTTGACACTGCTTCAGTTTTCTCTGAAACTTAAAAGATTCTGGACACTATAAATTATATTTTTATAGCCAACTGTGCATTTGCTTTGATGGAAACAGTATAAAGATAATTGAACTGGTGGCGCCATCTAGTTGCGAAAAAATGCATTAAAAGTTCTTTTTCAAGAATCCGTTTAAAATATCGATTTTAGAACGTTTCTAATTTTTAAAATTTCACTGCAAAATCTGACAGCACGGAAGAGTACGAAGTTGAAGCCGACATTCATACAAAATCTCTTATCGTAAAATGCATTGATTTTAATTTCACTTGAAAAGAGACATTGTCCAACAATTAGTAGTAGTATTTGCGATTTTTTTTTTTAATATTGTTTTTCAATTTTTTTTTCATGCCCGTGGCTTGTTCGGTTTATTGAGAATTTTCTCATTTTTTTTTAATTTTTATTGTTTGGGTTCCAATTTTTTTTTCTGTTAATTTTTACAGGAATTTTTTTTAGTATTTTTCTCTTTAGCTGACGGTGCATGCTTGAAAGGCGAAATACGATTATATTTGAATAATGTTATTTTTTTAGTGTCTCATAATTGTGTAATGCTTTGTAAGTTTCTACCGTTTCTGATTTATTTAAAGTAGCATTTGGAACAGGTATCTTCCTTTCTAAATATTTTGTTAACACTCTGGCAGGAATGAATTTAAGTTGAAGAAAACGAATTGAAAAAACCCAGATTGTGAATAAAAATGAGGCTTTTTAATTGCATTGGCGAAAAAAGACCGAGTCCAACCTTTCGGTTGGGCTGGCACTCGCTCCCCACTCACTGGCGCAATCCCGTTACTACACGATGCGGGGACTTTTGCCTGCTCCGTTTCCGGCCTGGGCCGATCCGCCCCTCCTTAGTCGACCTGGTTAACCCGAGCTCCCCCAGATCAACCATATCGACACCGTGCTTAGCGCGGACGCCGGATCAACATGGGAAAGTCGAGGACAGAACCCCCAACCTCAAGCCATCCTCAGCCTTGACCTCCAGAGTGGCTGGATTACAGTACCACGCCAACGGCCCCAGTCGATCGGGAGCTTTTTCTCTGCTACATAAAGGCGTAACAACACTTGAAATCCGAAGAATTTTTGACACTGCTTCAGTTTTTTCTGAAACTTAAAAGATTCTGGACACTATAAATTATATTTTTATAGCCAACTGTGCATTTGCTTTGATGGAAACAGTATAAAGATTATTAAACTGGTGGCGCCATCTAGTTGCGAAAAAATGCATTAAAAGTTCTTTTTCAAGAATCCGTTTAAAATATCGATTTTAGAACGTTTCTAATTTTTAAAATTTCACTGCAAAATCTGACAGCACGGAAGAGTACGAAGTTGAAGCCGACATTCATGCAAAATCTCTTATCGTAAAATGCATTGATTTTAATTTCACTTGAAAAGAGACATTGTCCAACAATTAGTAGTAGTATTTGCGATTTTTTTTTTTAATATTGTTTTTCAATTTTTTTTTCATGCCCGTGGCTTGTTCGGTTTATTGAGAATTTTCTCATTTTTTTTTAATTTTTATTGTTTGGGTTCCAATTTTTTTTTCTGTTAATTTTTACAGGAATTTTTTTTAGTATTTTTCTCTTTAGCTGACGGTGCATGCTTGAAAGGCGAAATACGATTATATTTGAATAATGTTATTTTTTTAGTGTCTCATAATTGTGTAATGCTTTGTAAGTTTCTACCGTTTCTGATTTATTTAAAGTAGCATTTGGAACAGGTATCTTCCTTTCTAAATATTTTGTTAACACTCTGGCAGGAATGAATTTAAGTTGAAGAAAACGAATTGAAAAAACCCAGATTGTGAATAAAAATGAGGCTTTTTAATTGCATTGGCGAAAAAAGACCGAGTCCAACCTTTCGGTTGGGCTGGCACTCGCTCCCCACTCACTGGCGCAATCCCGTTACTACACGATGCGGGGACTTTTGCCTGCTCCGTTTCCGGCCTGGGCCGATCCGCCCCTCCTTAGTCGACCTGGTTAACCCGAGCTCCCCCAGATCAACCATATCGACACCGTGCTTAGCGCGGACGCCGGATCAACATGGGAAAGTCGAGGACAGAACCCCCAACCTCAAGCCATCCTCAGCCTTGACCTCCAGAGTGGCTGGATTACAGTACCACGCCAACGGCCCCAGTCGATCGGGAGCTTTTTCTCTGCTACATAAAGGCGTAACAACACTTGAAATCCGAAGAATTTTTGACACTGCTTCAGTTTTTTCTGAAACTTAAAAGATTCTGGACACTATAAATTATATTTTTATAGCCAACTGTGCATTTGCTTTGATGGAAACAGTATAAAGATTATTAAACTGGTGGCGCCATCTAGTTGCGAAAAAATGCATTAAAAGTTCTTTTTCAAGAATCCGTTTAAAATATCGATTTTAGAACGTTTCTAATTTTTAAAATTTCACTGCAAAATCTGACAGCACGGAAGAGTACGAAGTTGAAGCCGACATTCATGCAAAGTCTCTTATCGTAAAATGCATTGATTTTAATTTCACTTGAAAAGAGACATTGTCCAACAATTAGTAGTAGTATTTGCGATTTTTTTTTTTTTAATATTGTTTTTCAATTTTTTTTTCATGCCCGTGGCTTGTTCGGTTTATTGAGAATTTTCTCATTTTTTTAAATTTTTATTGTTTGGGTTTCAATTTTTTTTTCTGTTAATTTTTACAGGAATTTTTTTTAGTATTTTTCTCTTTAGCTGACGGTGCATGCTTGAAAGGCGGAATACGATTATATTTGAATAATGTTATTTTTTTAGTGTCTCATAATTGTGTAATGCTTTGTAAGTTTCTACCGTTTCTGATTTATTTAAAGTAGCATTTGGAACAGGTATCTTCCTTTCTAAATATTTTGTTAACACTCTGGCAGGAATGAATTTAAGTTGAAGAAAACGAATTGAAAAAACCCAGATTGTGAATAAAAATGAGGCTTTTTAATTGCATTGGCGAAAAAAGACTGACTCCAACCTTTCGGTTGGGCTGGCACTCGCTCCCCACTCACTGGCGCAATCCCGTTACTACACGATGCGGGGACTTTTGCCTGCTCCGTTTCCGGCCTGGACCGATCCGCCCCTCCTTAGTCGACCTGGTTAACCTGAGCTCCCCCAGATCAACCATATCGACACCGTGCTTAGCGCGGACGCCGGATCAACATGGGAAAGTCGAGGACAGAACCCCCAACCTCAAGCCATCCTCAGCCTTGACCTCCAGAGTGGCTGGATTACAGGACCACGCCAACGGCCCCAGTCGATCGGGAGCTTTTTCTCTGCTACATAAAGACGTAACAACACTTGAAATTCGAAGAATTTTTGACACTGCTTCAGTTTTCTCTGAAACTTAAAAGATTCTGGACACTATAAATTATATTTTTATAGCCAACTGTGCATTTGCTTTGATGGAAACAGTATAAAGATTATTGAACTGGTGGCGCCATCTAGTTGCGAAAAAATGCATTAAAAGTTCTTTTTCAAGAATCCGTTTAAAATATCGATTTTAGAACGTTTCTAATTTTTAAAATTTCACTGCAAAATCTGACAGCACGGAAGAGTACGAAGTTGAAGCCGACATTCATACAAAATCTCTTATCGTAAAATGCATTGATTTTAATTTCACTTGAAAAGAGACATTGTCCAACAATTAGTAGTAGTATTTGCGATTTTTTTTTTTTAATATTGTTTTTCAATTTTTTTTTTCATGCCCGTGGCTTGTTCGGTTTATTGAGAATTTTCTCATTTTTTTAAATTTTTATTGTTTGGGTTTCAATTTTTTTTTCTGTTAATTTTTACAGGAATTTTTTTTAGTATTTTTCTCTTTAGCTGACGGTGCATGCTTGAAAGGCGGAATACGATTATATTTGAATAATGTTATTTTTTTAGTGTCTCATAATTGTGTAATGCTTTGTAAGTTTCTACCGTTTCTGATTTATTTAAAGTAGCATTTGGAACAGGTATCTTCCTTTCTAAATATTTTGTTAACACTCTGGCAGGAATGAATTTAAGTTGAAGAAAACGAATTGAAAAAACCCAGATTGTGAATAAAAATGAGGCTTTTTAATTGCATTGGCGAAAAAAGACTGACTCCAACCTTTCGGTTGGGCTGGCACTCGCTCCCCACTCACTGGCGCAATCCCGTTACTACACGATGCGGGGACTTTTGCCTGCTCCGTTTCCGGCCTGGACCGATCCGCCCCTCCTTAGTCGACCTGGTTAACCCGAGCTCCCCCAGATCAACCATATCGACACCGTGCTTAGCGCGGACGCCGGATCAACATGGGAAAGTCGAGGACAGAACCCCCAACCTCAAGCCATCCTCAGCCTTGACCTCCAGAGTGGCTGGATTACAGGACCACGCCAACGGCCCCAGTCGATCGGGAGCTTTTTCTCTGCTACATAAAGACGTAACAACACTTGAAATTCGAAGAATTTTTGACACTGCTTCAGTTTTCTCTGAAACTTAAAAGATTCTGGACACTATAAATTATATTTTTATAGCCAACTGTGCATTTGCTTTGATGGAAACAGTATAAAGATTATTGAACTGGTGGCGCCATCTAGTTGCGAAAAAATGCATTAAAAGTTCTTTTTCAAGAATCCGTTTAAAATATCGATTTTAGAACGTTTCTAATTTTTAAAATTTCACTGCAAAATCTGACAGCACGGAAGAGTACGAAGTTGAAGCCGACATTCATACAAAATCTCTTATCGTAAAATGCATTGATTTTAATTTCACTTGAAAAGAGACATTGTCCAACAATTAGTAGTAGTATTTGCGATTTTTTTTTTTTAATATTGTTTTTCAATTTTTTTTTTTCATGCCCGTGGCTTGTTCGGTTTATTGAGAATTTTCTCATTTTTTTAAATTTTTATTGTTTGGGTTCCAATTTTTTTTTCTGTTAATTTTTACAGGAATTTTTTTTAGTATTTTTCTCTTTAGCTGACGGTGCATGCTTGAAAGGCGAAATACGATTATATTTGAATAATGTTATTTTTTTAGTGTCTCATAATTGTGTAATGCTTTGTAAGTTTCTACCGTTTCTGATTTATTTAAAGTAGCATTTGGAACAGGTATCTTCCTTTCTAAATATTTTGTTAACACTCTGGCAGGAATGAATTTAAGTTGAAGAAAACGAATTGAAAAAACCCAGATTGTGAATAAAAATGAGGCTTTTTAATTGCATTGGCGAAAAAAGACCGAGTCCAACCTTTCGGTTGGGCTGGCACTCGCTCCCCACTCACTGGCGCAATCCCGTTACTACACGATGCGGGGACTTTTGCCTGCTCCGTTTCCGGCCTGGGCCGATCCGCCCCTCCTTAGTCGACCTGGTTAACCCGAGCTCCCCCAGATCAACCATATCGACACCGTGCTTAGCGCGGACGCCGGATCAACATGGGAAAGTCGAGGACAGAACCCCCAACCTCAAGCCATCCTCAGCCTTGACCTCCAGAGTGGCTGGATTACAGGACCACGCCAACGGCCCCAGTCGATCGGGAGCTTTTTCTCTGCTACATAAAGACGTAACAACACTTGAAATTCGAAGAATTTTTGACACTGCTTCAGTTTTTTCTGAAACTTAAAAGATTCTGGACACTATAAATTATATTTTTATAGATAACTGTGCATTTGCTTTGATGGAAACAGTATAAAGATTATTGAACTGGTGGCGCCATCTAGTTCCGAAAAAATGCATTAAAAGTTCTTTTTCATGAATCCGTTTAAAATATCGATTTTAGAACGTTTCTAATTTTTAAAATTTCACTGCAAAATCTGACAGCACGGAAGAGTACGAAGTTGAAGCCGACATTCATACAAAATCTCTTATCGTAAAATGCATTGATTTTAATTTCACTTGAAAAGAGACATTGTCCAACAATTAGTAGTAGTATTTGCGATTTTTTTTTTTAATATTGTTTTTCAATTTTTTTTTTTCATGCCCGTGGCTTGTTCGGTTTATTGAGAATTTTCTCATTTTTTTAAATTTTTATTGTTTGGGTTCCAATTTTTTTTTCTGTTAATTTTTACAGGAATTTTTTTTAGTATTTTTCTCTTTAGCTGACGGTGCATGCTTGAAAGGCGAAATACGATTATATTTGAATAATGTTATTTTTTTAGTGTCTCATAATTGTGTAATGCTTTGTAAGTTTCTACCGTTTCTGATTTATTTAAAGTAGCATTTGGAACAGGTATCTTCCTTTCTAAATATTTTGTTAACACTCTGGCAGGAATGAATTTAAGTTGAAGAAAACGAATTGAAAAAACCCAGATTGTGAATAAAAATGAGGCTTTTTAATTGCATTGGCGAAAAAAGACCGAGTCCAACCTTTCGGTTGGGCTGGCACTCGCTCCCCACTCACTGGCGCAATCCCGTTACTACACGATGCGGGGACTTTTGCCTGCTCCGTTTCCGGCCTGGGCCGATCCGCCCCTCCTTAGTCGACCTGGTTAACCCGAGCTCCCCCAGATCAACCATATCGACACCGTGCTTAGCGCGGACGCCGGATCAACATGGGAAAGTCGAGGACAGAACCCCCAACCTCAAGCCATCCTCAGCCTTGACCTCCAGAGTGGCTGGATTACAGGACCACGCCAACGGCCCCAGTCGATCGGGAGCTTTTTCTCTGCTACATAAAGACGTAACAACACTTGAAATTCGAAGAATTTTTGACACTGCTTCAGTTTTCTCTGAAACTTAAAAGATTCTGGACACTATAAATTATATTTTTATAGCCAACTGTGCATTTGCTTTGATGGAAACAGTATAAAGATTATTGAACTGGTGGCGCCATCTAGTTGCGAAAAAATGCATTAAAAGTTCTTTTTCAAGAATCCGTTTAAAATATCGATTTTAGAACGTTTCTAATTTTTAAAATTTCACTGCAAAATCTGACAGCACGGAAGAGTACGAAGTTGAAGCCGACATTCATACAAAATCTCTTATCGTAAAATGCATTGATTTTAATTTGACTTGAAAAGAGACATTGTCCAACAATTAGTAGTAGTATTTGCGATTTTTTTTTTTTTAATATTGTTTTTCAATTTTTTTTTTCATGCCCGTGGCTTGTACGGTTTATTGAGAATTTTCTCATTTTTTTTAAATTTTTATTGTTTGGGTTCCAATTTTTTTTTCTGTTAATTATTACAGGAATTTTGTTTAGTATTTTTCTCTTTAGCTGACGGTGCATGCTTGAAAGGCGGAATACGATTATATTTGAATAATGTTATTTTTTTAGTGTCTCATAATTGTGTAATGCTTTGTAAGTTTCTACCGTTTCTGATTTATTTAAAGTAGCATTTGGAACAGGTATCTTCCTTTCTAAATATTTTCTTAACACTCTGGCAGGAATGAATTTAAGTTGAAGAAAACGAATTGAAAAAACCCAGATTGTGAATAAAAATGAGGCTTTTTAATTGCATTGGCGAAAAAAGACTGAGTCCAACCTTTCGGTTGGGCTGGCACTCGCTCCCCACTCACTGGCGCAATCCCGTTACTACACGATGCGGGGACTTTTGCCTGCTCCGTTTCCGGCCTGGGCCGATCCGCCCCTCCTTAGTCGACCTGGTTAACCCGAGCTCCCCCAGATCAACCATATCGACACCGTGCTTAGCGCGGATGCCGGATCAACATGGGAAAGTCGAGGACAGAACCCCCAACCTCAAGCCATCCTCAGCCTTGACCTCCAGAGTGGCTGGATTACAGGACCACGCCAACGGCCCCAGTCGATCGGGAGCTTTTTCTCTGCTACACAAAGACGTAACAACACTTGAAATTCGAAGAATTTTTGACACTGCTTCAGTTTTCTCTGAAACTTAAAAGATTCTGGACACTATAAATTATATTTTTATAGCCAACTGTGCATTTGCTTTGATGGAAACAGTATAAAGGTTATTGAACTGGTGGCGCCATCTAGTTGCGAAAAAATGCATTAAAAGTTCTTTTTCAAGAATCCGTTTAAAATATCGATTTTAGAACGTTTCTAATTTTTAAAATTTTACTGCAAAATCTGACAGCACGGAAGAGTACGAAGTTGAAGCCGACATTCATACAAAATCTCTTATCGTAAAATGCATTGATTTTAATTTCACTTGAAAAGAGACATTGTCCAACAATTAGTAGTAGTATTTGCGATTTTTTTTTTTAATATTGTTTTTCAATTTTTTTTTTCATGCCCGTGGCGTGTTCGGTTTATTGAGAATTTTCTCATTTTTTTAAATTTTTATTGTTTGGGTTTCAATTTTTTTTTCTGTTAATTTTTACAGGAATTTTTTTTAGTATTTTTCTCTTTAGCTGACGGTGCATGCTTGAAAGGCGGAATACGATTATATTTGAATAATGTTATTTTTTTAGTGTCTCATAATTGTGTAATGCTTTGTAAGTTTCTACCGTTTCTGATTTATTTAAAGTAGCATTTGGAACAGGTATCTTCCTTTCTAAATATTTTGTTAACACTCTGGCAGGAATGAATTTAAGTTGAAGAAAACGAATTGAAA
The DNA here is from genome assembly GCF_947563725.1 of Argiope bruennichi. Taxonomy (NCBI): domain Eukaryota; kingdom Metazoa; phylum Arthropoda; class Arachnida; order Araneae; family Araneidae; genus Argiope; species Argiope bruennichi. Next base: position 57,872,033 of record NC_079153.1, on the reverse strand, counting down.
AAACCCAGATTGTGAATAAAAATGAGGCTTTTTAATTGCATTGGCGGAAAAAGTCTGAGTCCAACCTTTCGGTTGGGCTGGCACTCGCTCCCCACTCACTGGCGCAATCCCGTTACTACACGATGCGGGGACTTTTGCCTGCTCCGTTTCCGGCCTGGGCCGATCCGCCCCTCCTTAGTCGACCTGGTTAACCCGAGCTCCCCCAGATCAACCATATCGACACCGTGCTTAGCGCGGACGCCGGATCAACATGGGAAAGTCGAGGACAGAACCCCCAACCTCAAGCCATCCTCAGCCTTGACCTCCAGAGTGGCTGGATTACAGGACCACGCCAACGGCCCCAGTCGATCGGGAGCTTTTTCTCTGCTACATAAAGACGTAACAACACTTGAAATTCGAAGAATTTTTGACACTGCTTCAGTTTTCTCTGAAACTTAAAAGATTCTGGACACTATAAATTATATTTTTATAGCCAACTGTGCATTTGCTTTGATGGAAACAGTATAAAGATAATTGAACTGGTGGCGCCATCTAGTTGCGAAAAAATGCATTAAAAGTTCTTTTTCAAGAATCCGTTTAAAATATCGATTTTAGAACGTTTCTAATTTTTAAAATTTCACTGCAAAATCTGACAGCACGGAAGAGTACGAAGTTGAAGCCGACATTCATACAAAATCTCTTATCGTAAAATGCATTGATTTTAATTTCACTTGAAAAGAGACATTGTCCAACAATTAGTAGTAGTATTTGCGATTTTTTTTTTTAATATTGTTTTTCAATTTTTTTTTCATGCCCGTGGCTTGTTCGGTTTATTGAGAATTTTCTCATTTTTTTTTAATTTTTATTGTTTGGGTTCCAATTTTTTTTTCTGTTAATTTTTACAGGAATTTTTTTTAGTATTTTTCTCTTTAGCTGACGGTGCATGCTTGAAAGGCGAAATACGATTATATTTGAATAATGTTATTTTTTTAGTGTCTCATAATTGTGTAATGCTTTGTAAGTTTCTACCGTTTCTGATTTATTTAAAGTAGCATTTGGAACAGGTATCTTCCTTTCTAAATATTTTGTTAACACTCTGGCAGGAATGAATTTAAGTTGAAGAAAACGAATTGAAAAAACCCAGATTGTGAATAAAAATGAGGCTTTTTAATTGCATTGGCGAAAAAAGACCGAGTCCAACCTTTCGGTTGGGCTGGCACTCGCTCCCCACTCACTGGCGCAATCCCGTTACTACACGATGCGGGGACTTTTGCCTGCTCCGTTTCCGGCCTGGGCCGATCCGCCCCTCCTTAGTCGACCTGGTTAACCCGAGCTCCCCCAGATCAACCATATCGACACCGTGCTTAGCGCGGACGCCGGATCAACATGGGAAAGTCGAGGACAGAACCCCCAACCTCAAGCCATCCTCAGCCTTGACCTCCAGAGTGGCTGGATTACAGTACCACGCCAACGGCCCCAGTCGATCGGGAGCTTTTTCTCTGCTACATAAAGGCGTAACAACACTTGAAATCCGAAGAATTTTTGACACTGCTTCAGTTTTTTCTGAAACTTAAAAGATTCTGGACACTATAAATTATATTTTTATAGCCAACTGTGCATTTGCTTTGATGGAAACAGTATAAAGATTATTAAACTGGTGGCGCCATCTAGTTGCGAAAAAATGCATTAAAAGTTCTTTTTCAAGAATCCGTTTAAAATATCGATTTTAGAACGTTTCTAATTTTTAAAATTTCACTGCAAAATCTGACAGCACGGAAGAGTACGAAGTTGAAGCCGACATTCATGCAAAATCTCTTATCGTAAAATGCATTGATTTTAATTTCACTTGAAAAGAGACATTGTCCAACAATTAGTAGTAGTATTTGCGATTTTTTTTTTTTAATATTGTTTTTCAATTTTTTTTTCATGCCCGTGGCTTGTTCGGTTTATTGAGAATTTTCTCATTTTTTTAAATTTTTATTGTTTGGGTTTCAATTTTTTTTTCTGTTAATTTTTACAGGAATTTTTTTTAGTATTTTTCTCTTTAGCTGACGGTGCATGCTTGAAAGGCGGAATACGATTATATTTGAATAATGTTATTTTTTTAGTGTCTCATAATTGTGTAATGCTTTGTAAGTTTCTACCGTTTCTGATTTATTTAAAGTAGCATTTGGAACAGGTATCTTCCTTTCTAAATATTTTGTTAACACTCTGGCAGGAATGAATTTAAGTTGAAGAAAACGAATTGAAAAAACCCAGATTGTGAATAAAAATGAGGCTTTTTAATTGCATTGGCGAAAAAAGACTGACTCCAACCTTTCGGTTGGGCTGGCACTCGCTCCCCACTCACTGGCGCAATCCCGTTACTACACGATGCGGGGACTTTTGCCTGCTCCGTTTCCGGCCTGGACCGATCCGCCCCTCCTTAGTCGACCTGGTTAACCTGAGCTCCCCCAGATCAACCATATCGACACCGTGCTTAGCGCGGACGCCGGATCAACATGGGAAAGTCGAGGACAGAACCCCCAACCTCAAGCCATCCTCAGCCTTGACCTCCAGAGTGGCTGGATTACAGGACCACGCCAACGGCCCCAGTCGATCGGGAGCTTTTTCTCTGCTACATAAAGACGTAACAACACTTGAAATTCGAAGAATTTTTGACACTGCTTCAGTTTTCTCTGAAACTTAAAAGATTCTGGACACTATAAATTATATTTTTATAGCCAACTGTGCATTTGCTTTGATGGAAACAGTATAAAGATAATTGAACTGGTGGCGCCATCTAGTTGCGAAAAAATGCATTAAAAGTTCTTTTTCAAGAATCCGTTTAAAATATCGATTTTAGAACGTTTCTAATTTTTAAAATTTCACTGCAAAATCTGACAGCACGGAAGAGTACGAAGTTGAAGCCGACATTCATACAAAATCTCTTATCGTAAAATGCATTGATTTTAATTTCACTTGAAAAGAGACATTGTCCAACAATTAGTAGTAGTATTTGCGATTTTTTTTTTTAATATTGTTTTTCAATTTTTTTTTCATGCCCGTGGCTTGTTCGGTTTATTGAGAATTTTCTCATTTTTTTTTAATTTTTATTGTTTGGGTTCCAATTTTTTTTTCTGTTAATTTTTACAGGAATTTTTTTTAGTATTTTTCTCTTTAGCTGACGGTGCATGCTTGAAAGGCGAAATACGATTATATTTGAATAATGTTATTTTTTTAGTGTCTCATAATTGTGTAATGCTTTGTAAGTTTCTACCGTTTCTGATTTATTTAAAGTAGCATTTGGAACAGGTATCTTCCTTTCTAAATATTTTGTTAACACTCTGGCAGGAATGAATTTAAGTTGAAGAAAACGAATTGAAAAAACCCAGATTGTGAATAAAAATGAGGCTTTTTAATTGCATTGGCGAAAAAAGACTGACTCCAACCTTTCGGTTGGGCTGGCACTCGCTCCCCACTCACTGGCGCAATCCCGTTACTACACGATGCGGGGACTTTTGCCTGCTCCGTTTCCGGCCTGGACCGATCCGCCCCTCCTTAGTCGACCTGGTTAACCTGAGCTCCCCCAGATCAACCATATCGACACCGTGCTTAGCGCGGACGCCGGATCAACATGGGAAAGTCGAGGACAGAACCCCCAACCTCAAGCCATCCTCAGCCTTGACCTCCAGAGTGGCTGGATTACAGGACCACGCCAACGGCCCCAGTCGATCGGGAGCTTTTTCTCTGCTACATAAAGACGTAACAACACTTGAAATTCGAAGAATTTTTGACACTGCTTCAGTTTTCTCTGAAACTTAAAAGATTCTGGACACTATAAATTATATTTTTATAGCCAACTGTGCATTTGCTTTGATGGAAACAGTATAAAGATAATTGAACTGGTGGCGCCATCTAGTTGCGAAAAAATGCATTAAAAGTTCTTTTTCAAGAATCCGTTTAAAATATCGATTTTAGAACGTTTCTAATTTTTAAAATTTCACTGCAAAATCTGACAGCACGGAAGAGTACGAAGTTGAAGCCGACATTCATACAAAATCTCTTATCGTAAAATGCATTGATTTTAATTTCACTTGAAAAGAGACATTGTCCAACAATTAGTAGTAGTATTTGCGATTTTTTTTTTTAATATTGTTTTTCAATTTTTTTTTCATGCCCGTGGCTTGTTCGGTTTATTGAGAATTTTCTCATTTTTTTTTAATTTTTATTGTTTGGGTTCCAATTTTTTTTTCTGTTAATTTTTACAGGAATTTTTTTTAGTATTTTTCTCTTTAGCTGACGGTGCATGCTTGAAAGGCGAAATACGATTATATTTGAATAATGTTATTTTTTTAGTGTCTCATAATTGTGTAATGCTTTGTAAGTTTCTACCGTTTCTGATTTATTTAAAGTAGCATTTGGAACAGGTATCTTCCTTTCTAAATATTTTGTTAACACTCTGGCAGGAATGAATTTAAGTTGAAGAAAACGAATTGAAAAAACCCAGATTGTGAATAAAAATGAGGCTTTTTAATTGCATTGGCGAAAAAAGACCGAGTCCAACCTTTCGGTTGGGCTGGCACTCGCTCCCCACTCACTGGCGCAATCCCGTTACTACACGATGCGGGGACTTTTGCCTGCTCCGTTTCCGGCCTGGGCCGATCCGCCCCTCCTTAGTCGACCTGGTTAACCCGAGCTCCCCCAGATCAACCATATCGACACCGTGCTTAGCGCGGACGCCGGATCAACATGGGAAAGTCGAGGACAGAACCCCCAACCTCAAGCCATCCTCAGCCTTGACCTCCAGAGTGGCTGGATTACAGTACCACGCCAACGGCCCCAGTCGATCGGGAGCTTTTTCTCTGCTACATAAAGGCGTAACAACACTTGAAATCCGAAGAATTTTTGACACTGCTTCAGTTTTTTCTGAAACTTAAAAGATTCTGGACACTATAAATTATATTTTTATAGCCAACTGTGCATTTGCTTTGATGGAAACAGTATAAAGATTATTAAACTGGTGGCGCCATCTAGTTGCGAAAAAATGCATTAAAAGTTCTTTTTCAAGAATCCGTTTAAAATATCGATTTTAGAACGTTTCTAATTTTTAAAATTTCACTGCAAAATCTGACAGCACGGAAGAGTACGAAGTTGAAGCCGACATTCATGCAAAATCTCTTATCGTAAAATGCATTGATTTTAATTTCACTTGAAAAGAGACATTGTCCAACAATTAGTAGTAGTATTTGCGATTTTTTTTTTTTAATATTGTTTTTCAATTTTTTTTTCATGCCCGTGGCTTGTTCGGTTTATTGAGAATTTTCTCATTTTTTTAAATTTTTATTGTTTGGGTTTCAATTTTTTTTTCTGTTAATTTTTACAGGAATTTTTTTTAGTATTTTTCTCTTTAGCTGACGGTGCATGCTTGAAAGGCGGAATACGATTATATTTGAATAATGTTATTTTTTTAGTGTCTCATAATTGTGTAATGCTTTGTAAGTTTCTACCGTTTCTGATTTATTTAAAGTAGCATTTGGAACAGGTATCTTCCTTTCTAAATATTTTGTTAACACTCTGGCAGGAATGAATTTAAGTTGAAGAAAACGAATTGAAAAAACCCAGATTGTGAATAAAAATGAGGCTTTTTAATTGCATTGGCGAAAAAAGACTGACTCCAACCTTTCGGTTGGGCTGGCACTCGCTCCCCACTCACTGGCGCAATCCCGTTACTACACGATGCGGGGACTTTTGCCTGCTCCGTTTCCGGCCTGGACCGATCCGCCCCTCCTTAGTCGACCTGGTTAACCTGAGCTCCCCCAGATCAACCATATCGACACCGTGCTTAGCGCGGACGCCGGATCAACATGGGAAAGTCGAGGACAGAACCCCCAACCTCAAGCCATCCTCAGCCTTGACCTCCAGAGTGGCTGGATTACAGGACCACGCCAACGGCCCCAGTCGATCGGGAGCTTTTTCTCTGCTACATAAAGACGTAACAACACTTGAAATTCGAAGAATTTTTGACACTGCTTCAGTTTTCTCTGAAACTTAAAAGATTCTGGACACTATAAATTATATTTTTATAGCCAACTGTGCATTTGCTTTGATGGAAACAGTATAAAGATTATTGAACTGGTGGTGCCATCTAGTTGCGAAAAAATGCATTAAAAGTTCTTTTTCAAGAATCCGTTTAAAATATCGATTTTAGAACGTTTCTAATTTTTAAAATTTCACTGCAAAATCTGACAGCACGGAAGAGTACGAAGTTGAAGCCGACATTCATACAAAATCTCTTATCGTAAAATGCATTGATTTTAATTTCACTTGAAAAGAGACATTGTCCAACAATTAGTAGTAGTATTTGCGATTTTTTTTTTTTAATATTGTTTTTCAATTTTTTTTTTCATGCCCGTGGCTTGTTCGGTTTATTGAGAATTTTCTCATTTTTTTAAATTTTTATTGTTTGGGTTTCAATTTTTTTTTCTGTTAATTTTTACAGGAATTTTTTTTAGTATTTTTCTCTTTAGCTGACGGTGCATGCTTGAAAGGCGGAATACGATTATATTTGAATAATGTTATTTTTTTAGTGTCTCATAATTGTGTAATGCTTTGTAAGTTTCTACCGTTTCTGATTTATTTAAAGTAGCATTTGGAACAGGTATCTTCCTTTCTAAATATTTTGTTAACACTCTGGCAGGAATGAATTTAAGTTGAAGAAAACGAATTGAAAAAACCCAGATTGTGAATAAAAATGAGGCTTTTTAATTGCATTGGCGAAAAAAGACTGACTCCAACCTTTCGGTTGGGCTGGCACTCGCTCCCCACTCACTGGCGCAATCCCGTTACTACACGATGCGGGGACTTTTGCCTGCTCCGTTTCCGGCCTGGACCGATCCGCCCCTCCTTAGTCGACCTGGTTAACCCGAGCTCCCCCAGATCAACCATATCGACACCGTGCTTAGCGCGGACGCCGGATCAACATGGGAAAGTCGAGGACAGAACCCCCAACCTCAAGCCATCCTCAGCCTTGACCTCCAGAGTGGCTGGATTACAGGACCACGCCAACGGCCCCAGTCGATCGGGAGCTTTTTCTCTGCTACATAAAGACGTAACAACACTTGAAATTCGAAGAATTTTTGACACTGCTTCAGTTTTCTCTGAAACTTAAAAGATTCTGGACACTATAAATTATATTTTTATAGCCAACTGTGCATTTGCTTTGATGGAAACAGTATAAAGATTATTGAACTGGTGGCGCCATCTAGTTGCGAAAAAATGCATTAAAAGTTCTTTTTCAAGAATCCGTTTAAAATATCGATTTTAGAACGTTTCTAATTTTTAAAATTTCACTGCAAAATCTGACAGCACGGAAGAGTACGAAGTTGAAGCCGACATTCATACAAAATCTCTTATCGTAAAATGCATTGATTTTAATTTCACTTGAAAAGAGACATTGTCCAACAATTAGTAGTAGTATTTGCGATTTTTTTTTTTAATATTGTTTTTCAATTTTTTTTTTTCATGCCCGTGGCTTGTTCGGTTTATTGAGAATTTTCTCATTTTTTTAAATTTTTATTGTTTGGGTTCCAATTTTTTTTTCTGTTAATTTTTACAGGAATTTTTTTTAGTATTTTTCTCTTTAGCTGACGGTGCATGCTTGAAAGGCGAAATACGATTATATTTGAATAATGTTATTTTTTTAGTGTCTCATAATTGTGTAATGCTTTGTAAGTTTCTACCGTTTCTGATTTATTTAAAGTAGCATTTGGAACAGGTATCTTCCTTTCTAAATATTTTGTTAACACTCTGGCAGGAATGAATTTAAGTTGAAGAAAACGAATTGAAAAAACCCAGATTGTGAATAAAAATGAGGCTTTTTAATTGCATTGGCGAAAAAAGACCGAGTCCAACCTTTCGGTTGGGCTGGCACTCGCTCCCCACTCACTGGCGCAATCCCGTTACTACACGATGCGGGGACTTTTGCCTGCTCCGTTTCCGGCCTGGGCCGATCCGCCCCTCCTTAGTCGACCTGGTTAACCCGAGCTCCCCCAGATCAACCATATCGACACCGTGCTTAGCGCGGACGCCGGATCAACATGGGAAAGTCGAGGACAGAACCCCCAACCTCAAGCCATCCTCAGCCTTGACCTCCAGAGTGGCTGGATTACAGGACCACGCCAACGGCCCCAGTCGATCGGGAGCTTTTTCTCTGCTACATAAAGACGTAACAACACTTGAAATTCGAAGAATTTTTGACACTGCTTCAGTTTTTTCTGAAACTTAAAAGATTCTGGACACTATAAATTATATTTTTATAGATAACTGTGCATTTGCTTTGATGGAAACAGTATAAAGATTATTGAACTGGTGGCGCCATCTAGTTCCGAAAAAATGCATTAAAAGTTCTTTTTCATGAATCCGTTTAAAATATCGATTTTAGAACGTTTCTAATTTTTAAAATTTCACTGCAAAATCTGACAGCACGGAAGAGTACGAAGTTGAAGCCGACATTCATACAAAATCTCTTATCGTAAAATGCATTGATTTTAATTTCACTTGAAAAGAGACATTGTCCAACAATTAGTAGTAGTATTTGCGATTTTTTTTTTTAATATTGTTTTTCAATTTTTTTTTTTCATGCCCGTGGCTTGTTCGGTTTATTGAGAATTTTCTCATTTTTTTAAATTTTTATTGTTTGGGTTCCAATTTTTTTTTCTGTTAATTTTTACAGGAATTTTTTTTAGTATTTTTCTCTTTAGCTGACGGTGCATGCTTGAAAGGCGAAATACGATTATATTTGAATAATGTTATTTTTTTAGTGTCTCATAATTGTGTAATGCTTTGTAAGTTTCTACCGTTTCTGATTTATTTAAAGTAGCATTTGGAACAGGTATCTTCCTTTCTAAATATTTTGTTAACACTCTGGCAGGAATGAATTTAAGTTGAAGAAAACGAATTGAAAAAACCCAGATTGTGAATAAAAATGAGGCTTTTTAATTGCATTGGCGAAAAAAGACCGAGTCCAACCTTTCGGTTGGGCTGGCACTCGCTCCCCACTCACTGGCGCAATCCCGTTACTACACGATGCGGGGACTTTTGCCTGCTCCGTTTCCGGCCTGGGCCGATCCGCCCCTCCTTAGTCGACCTGGTTAACCCGAGCTCCCCCAGATCAACCATATCGACACCGTGCTTAGCGCGGACGCCGGATCAACATGGGAAAGTCGAGGACAGAACCCCCAACCTCAAGCCATCCTCAGCCTTGACCTCCAGAGTGGCTGGATTACAGGACCACGCCAACGGCCCCAGTCGATCGGGAGCTTTTTCTCTGCTACATAAAGACGTAACAACACTTGAAATTCGAAGAATTTTTGACACTGCTTCAGTTTTTTCTGAAACTTAAAAGATTCTGGACACTATAAATTATATTTTTATAGATAACTGTGCATTTTCTTTGATGGAAACAGTATAAAGATTATTGAACTGGTGGCGCCATCTAGTTCCGAAAAAATGCATTAAAAGTTCTTTTTCATGAATCCGTTTAAAATATCGATTTTAGAACGTTTCTAATTTTTAAAATTTCACTGCAAAATCTGACAGCACGGAAGAGTACGAAGTTGAAGCCGACATTCATACAAAATCTCTTATCGTAAAATGCATTGATTTTAATTTCACTTGAAAAGAGACATTGTCCAACAATTAGTAGTAGTATTTGCGATTTTTTTTTTTTAATATTGTTTTTCAATTTTTTTTTTCATGCCCGTGGCTTGTTCGGTTTATTGAGAATTTTCTCATTTTTTTAAATTTTTATTGTTTGGGTTTCAATTTTTTTTCTGTTAATTTTTACAGGAATTTTTTTTAGTATTTTTCTCTTTAGCTGACGGTGCATGCTTGAAAGGCGGAATACGATTATATTTGAATAATGTTATTTTTTTAGTGTCTCATAATTGTGTAATGCTTTGTAAGTTTCTACCGTTTCTGATTTATTTAAAGTAGCATTTGGAACAGGTATCTTCCTTTCTAAATATTTTTTTAACACTCTGGCAGGAATGAATTTAAGTTGAAGAAAACGAATTGAAAAAACCCAGATTGTGAATAAAAATGAGGCTTTTTAATTGCATTGGCGAAAAAAGACTGAGTCCAACCTTTCGGTTGGGCTGGCACTCGCTCCCCACTCACTGGCGCAATCCCGTTACTACACGATGCGGGGACTTTTGCCTGCTCCGTTTCCGGCCTGGGCCGATCCGCCCCTCCTTAGTCGACCTGGTTAAACCGAGCTCCCCCAGATCAACCATATCGACACCGTGCTTAGCGCGGACGCCGGATCACCATGGAAAGTCGAGGACAGAACCCCCAACCTCAAGCCATCCTCAGCCTTGACCTCCAGAGTGGCTGGATTACAGGACCACGCCAACGGCCCCAGTCGATCGGGAGCTTTTTCTCTGCTACATAAAGACGTAACAACACTTGAAATTCGAAGAATTTTTGACACTGCTTCAGTTTTCTCTGAAACTTAAAAGATTCTGGACACTATAAATTATATTTTTATAGCCAACTGTGCATTTGCTTTGATGGAAACAGTATAAAGATTATTGAACTGGTGGCGCCATCTAGTTGCGAAAAAATGCATTAAAAGTTCTTTTTCATGAATCCGTTTAAAATATCGATTTTAGAACGTTTCTAATTTTTAAAATTTCACTGCAAAATCTGACAGCACGGAAGAGTACGAAGTTGAAGCCGACATTCATACAAAATCTCTTATCGTAAAATGCATTGATTTTAATTTCACTTGAAAAGAGACATTGTCCAACAATTAGTAGTAGTATTTGCGATTTTTTTTTTTAATATTGTTTTTCAATTTTTTTTTTTCATGCCCGTGGCTTGTTCGGTTTATTGAGAATTTTCTCATTTTTTTAAATTTTTATTGTTTGGGTTCCAATTTTTTTTTCTGTTAATTTTTACAGGAATTTTTTTTAGTATTTTTCTCTTTAGCTGACGGTGCATGCTTGAAAGGCGAAATACGATTATATTTGAATAATGTTATTTTTTTAGTGTCTCATAATTGTGTAATGCTTTGTAAGTTTCTACCGTTTCTGATTTATTTAAAGTAGCATTTGGAACAGGTATCTTCCTTTCTAAATATTTTGTTAACACTCTGGCAGGAATGAATTTAAGTTGAAGAAAACGAATTGAAAAAACCCAGATTGTGAATAAAAATGAGGCTTTTTAATTGCATTGGCGAAAAAAGACCGAGTCCAACCTTTCGGTTGGGCTGGCACTCGCTCCCCACTCACTGGCGCAATCCCGTTACTACACGATGCGGGGACTTTTGCCTGCTCCGTTTCCGGCCTGGGCCGATCCGCCCCTCCTTAGTCGACCTGGTTAACCCGAGCTCCCCCAGATCAACCATATCGACACCGTGCTTAGCGCGGACGCCGGATCAACATGGGAAAGTCGAGGACAGAACCCCCAACCTCAAGCCATCCTCAGCCTTGACCTCCAGAGTGGCTGGATTACAGGACCACGCCAACGGCCCCAGTCGATCGGGAGCTTTTTCTCTGCTACATAAAGACGTAACAACACTTGAAATTCGAAGAATTTTTGACACTGCTTCAGTTTTTTCTGAAACTTAAAAGATTCTGGACACTATAAATTATATTTTTATAGATAACTGTGCATTTGCTTTGATGGAAACAGTATAAAGATTATTGAACTGGTGGCGCCATCTAGTTCCGAAAAAATGCATTAAAAGTTCTTTTTCATGAATCCGTTTAAAATATCGATTTTAGAACGTTTCTAATTTTTAAAATTTCACTGCAAAATCTGACAGCACGGAAGAGTACGAAGTTGAAGCCGACATTCATACAAAATCTCTTATCGTAAAATGCATTGATTTTAATTTCACTTGAAAAGAGACATTGTCCAACAATTAGTAGTAGTATTTGCGATTTTTTTTTTTTAATATTGTTTTTCAATTTTTTTTTCATGCCCGTGGCTTGTTCGGTTTATTGAGAATTTTCTCATTTTTTTAAATTTTTATTGTTTGGGTTTCAATTTTTTTTCTGTTAATTTTTACAGGAATTTTTTTTAGTATTTTTCTCTTTAGCTGACGGTGCATGCTTGAAAGGCGGAATACGATTATATTTGAATAATGTTATTTTTTTAGTGTCTCATAATTGTGTAATGCTTTGTAAGTTTCTACCGTTTCTGATTTATTTAAAGTAGCATTTGGAACAGGTATCTTCCTTTCTAAATATTTTTTTAACACTCTGGCAGGAATGAATTTAAGTTGAAGAAAACGAATTGAAAAAACCCAGATTGTGAATAAAAATGAGGCTTTTTAATTGCATTGGCGAAAAAAGACTGAGTCCAACCTTTCGGTTGGGCTGGCACTCGCTCCCCACTCACTGGCGCAATCCCGTTACTACACGATGCGGGGACTTTTGCCTGCTCCGTTTCCGGCCTGGGCCGATCCGCCCCTCCTTAGTCGACCTGGTTAAACCGAGCTCCCCCAGATCAACCATATCGACACCGTGCTTAGCGCGGACGCCGGATCACCATGGAAAGTCGAGGACAGAACCCCCAACCTCAAGCCATCCTCAGCCTTGACCTCCAGAGTGGCTGGATTACAGGACCACGCCAACGGCCCCAGTCGATCGGGAGCTTTTTCTCTGCTACATAAAGACGTAACAACACTTGAAATTCGAAGAATTTTTGACACTGCTTCAGTTTTCTCTGAAACTTAAAAGATTCTGGACACTATAAATTATATTTTTATAGCCAACTGTGCATTTGCTTTGATGGAAACAGTATAAAGATTATTGAACTGGTGGCGCCATCTAGTTGCGAAAAAATGCATTAAAAGTTCTTTTCATGAATCCGTTTAAAATATCGATTTTAGAAAAGTTTCTAATTTTTAAAATTTCACTGCAAAATCTGACAGCACGGAAGAGTACGAAGTTGAAGCCGACATTCATACAAAATCTCTTATCGTAAAATGCATTGATTTTAATTTCACTTGAAAAGAGACATTGTCCAACAATTAGTAGTAGTATTTGCGATTTTTTTTTTTTAATATTGTTTTTCAATTTTTTTTTTCATGCCCGTGGCTTGTTCGGTTTATTGAGAATTTTCTCATTTTTTTAAATTTTTATTGTTTGGGTTCCAATTTTTTTTCTGTTAAATTTTACAGGAATTTTTTTTAGTATTTTTCTCTTTAGCTGACGGTGCATGCTTGAAAGGCGAAATACGATTATATTTGAATTATGTTATTTTTTTAGTGTCTCATAATTGTGTAATGCTTTGTAAGTTTCTACCGTTTCTGATTTATTTAAAGTAGCATTTGGAACAGGTATCTTCCTTTCTAAATATTTTGTTAACACTCTGGCAGGAATGAATTTAAGTTGAAGAAAACGAATTGAAAAAACCCAGATTGTGAATAAAAATGAGGCTTTTTAATTGCATTGGCGAAAAAAGACGGAGTCCAACCTTTCGGTTGGGCTGGCACTCGCTCCCCACTCACTGGCGCAATCCCGTTACTACACGATGCGGGGACTTTTGCCTGCTCCGTTTCCGGCCTGGGCCGATCCGCCCCTCCTTAGTCGACCTGGTTAACCCGAGCTCCCCCAGATCAACCATATCGACACCGTGCTTAGCGCGGACGCCGGATCAACATGGGAAAGTCGAGGACAGAACCCCCAACCTCAAGCCATCCTTAGCCTTGACCTCCAGAGTGGCTGGATTACAGGACCACGCCAACGGCCCCAGTCGATCGGGAGCTTTTTCTCTGCTACATAAAGACGTAACAACACTTGAAATTCGAAGAAGTTTTGACACTGCTTCAGTTTTCTCTGAAACTTAAAAGATTCTGGACACTATAAATTATATTTTTATAGCCAACTGTGCATTTGCTTTGATGGAAACAGTATAAAGATTATTGAACTGGTGGCGCCATCTAGTTGCGAAAAAATGCATTAAAAGTTCTTTTTCAAGAATCCGTTTAAAATATCGATTTTAGAACGTTTCTAATTTTTAAAATTTCACTGCAAAATCTGACAGCACGGAAGAGTACGAAGTTGAAGCCGACATTCATACAAAATCTCTTATCGTAAAATGCATTGATTTTAATTTCACTTGAAAAGAGACATTGTCCAACAATTAGTAGTAGTATTTGCGATTTTTTTTTTTTAATATTGTTTTTCAATTTTTTTTTTCATGCCCGTGGCTTGTTCGGTTTATTGAGAATTTTCTCATTTTTTTAAATTTTTATTGTTTGGGTTTCAATTTTTTTTTCTGTTAATTTTTACAGGAATTTTTTTTAGTATTTTTCTCTTTAGCTGACGGTGCATGCTTGAAAGGCGGAATACGATTATATTTGAATAATGTTATTTTTTTAGTGTCTCATAATTGTGTAATGCTTTGTAAGTTTCTACCGTTTCTGATTTATTTAAAGTAGCATTTGGAACAGGTATCTTCCTTTCTAAATATTTTGTTAACACTCTGGCAGGAATGAATTTAAGTTGAAGAAAACGAATTGAAAAAACCCAGATTGTGAATAAAAATGAGGCTTTTTAATTGCATTGGCGAAAAAAGACTGACTCCAACCTTTCGGTTGGGCTGGCACTCGCTCCCCACTCACTGGCGCAATCCCGTTACTACACGATGCGGGGACTTTTGCCTGCTCCGTTTCCGGCCTGGACCGATCCGCCCCTCCTTAGTCGACCTGGTTAACCTGAGCTCCCCCAGATCAACCATATCGACACCGTGCTTAGCGCGGACGCCGGATCAACATGGGAAAGTCGAGGACAGAACCCCCAACCTCAAGCCATCCTCAGCCTTGACCTCCAGAGTGGCTGGATTACAGGACCACGCCAACGGCCCCAGTCGATCGGGAGCTTTTTCTCTGCTACATAAAGACGTAACAACACTTGAAATTCGAAGAATTTTTGACACTGCTTCAGTTTTCTCTGAAACTTAAAAGATTCTGGACACTATAAATTATATTTTTATAGCCAACTGTGCATTTGCTTTGATGGAAACAGTATAAAGATTATTGAACTGGTGGCGCCATCTAGTTGCGAAAAAATGCATTAAAAGTTCTTTTTCAAGAATCCGTTTAAAATATCGATTTTAGAACGTTTCTAATTTTTAAAATTTCACTGCAAAATCTGACAGCACGGAAGAGTACGAAGTTGAAGCCGACATTCATACAAAATCTCTTATCGTAAAATGCATTGATTTTAATTTCACTTGAAAAGAGACATTGTCCAACAATTAGTAGTAGTATTTGCGATTTTTTTTTTTTTTTAATATTGTTTTTCAATTTTTTTTTTTTTTCATGCCCGTGGCTTGTTCGGTTTATTGAGAATTTTCTCATTTTTTTAAATTTTTATTGTTTGGGTTTCAATTTTTTTTTCTGTTAATTTTTACAGGAATTTTTTTTAGTATTTTTCTCTTTAGCTGACGGTGCATGCTTGAAAGGCGGAATACGATTATATTTGAATAATGTTATTTTTTTAGTGTCTCATAATTGTGTAATGCTTTGTAAGTTTCTACCGTTTCTGATTTATTTAAAGTAGCATTTGGAACAGGTATCTTCCTTTCTAAATATTTTGTTAACACTCTGGCAGGAATGAATTTAAGTTGAAGAAAACGAATTGAAAAAACCCAGATTGTGAATAAAAATGAGGCTTTTTAATTGCATTGGCGAAAAAAGACCGAGTCCAACCTTTCGGTTGGGCTGGCACTCGCTCCCCACTCACTGGCGCAATCCCGTTACTACACGATGCGAGGACTTTTGCCTGCTCCGTTTCCGGCCTGGACCGATCCGCCCCTCCTTAGTCGACCTGGTTAACCCGAGCTCCCCCAGATCAACCATATCGACACCGTGCTTAGCGCGGACGCCGGATCAACATGGGAAAGTCGAGGACAGAACCCCCAACCTCAAGCCATCCTCAGCCTTGACCTCCAGAGTGGCTGGATTACAGGACCACGCCAACGGCCCCAGTCGATCGGGAGCTTTTTCTCTGCTACATAAAGACGTAACAACACTTGTAATTCGAAGAATTTTTGACACTGCTTCAGTTTTCTCTGAAACTTAAAAGATTCTGGACACTATAAATTATATTTTTATAGCCAACTGTGCATTTGCTTTGATGGAAACAGTATAAAGATTATTGAACTGGTGGCGCCATCTAGTTGCGAAAAAATGCATTAAAAGTTCTTTTTCAAGAATCCGTTTAAAATATCGATTTTAGAACGTTTCTAATTTTTAAAATTTCACTGCAAAATCTGACAGCACGGAAGAGTACGAAGTTGAAGCCGACATTCATACAAAATCTCTTATCGTAAAATGCATTGATTTTAATTTCACTTGAAAAGAGACATTGTCCAACAATTAGTAGTAGTATTTGCGATTTTTTTTTTAATATTGTTTTTCAATTTTTTTTTTCATGCCCGTGGCTTGTTCGGTTTATTGAGAATTTTCTCATTTTTTTAAATTTTTATTGTTTGGGTTCCAATTTTTTTTTCTGTTAATTTTTACAGGAATTTTTTTTAGTATTTTTCTCTTTAGCTGACGGTGCATGCTTGAAAGGCGAAATACGATTATATTTGAATAATGTTATTTTTTTAGTGTCTCATAATTGTGTAATGCTTTGTAAGTTTCTACCGTTTCTGATTTATTTAAAGTAGCATTTGGAACAGGTATCTTCCTTTCTAAATATTTTGTTAACACTCTGGCAGGAATGAATTTAAGTTGAAGAAAACGAATTGAAAAAACCCAGATTGTGAATAAAAATGAGGCTTTTTAATTGCATTGGCGAAAAAAGACTGAGTCCAACCTTTCGGTTGGGCTGGCACTCGCTCCCCACTCACTGGCGCAATCCCGTTACTACACGATGCGGGGACTTTTGCCTGCTCCGTTTCCGGCCTGGGCCGATCCGCCCCTCCTTAGTCGACCTGGTTAACCCGAGCTCCCCCAGATCAACCATATCGACACCGTGCTTAGCGCGGACGCCGGATCACCATGGAAAGTCGAGGACAGAACCCCCAACCTCAAGCCATCCTCAGCCTTGACCTCCAGAGTGGCTGGATTACAGGACCACGCCAACGGCCCCAGTCGATCGGGAGCTTTTTCTCTGCTACATAAAGACGTAACAACACTTGAAATTCGAAGAATTTTTGACACTGCTTCAGTTTTCTCTGAAACTTAAAAGATTCTGGACACTATAAATTATATTTTTATAGCCAACTGTGCATTTGCTTTGATGGAAACAGTATAAAGATTATTGAACTGGTGGCGCCATCTAGTTGCGAAAAAATGCATTAAAAGTTCTTTTTCATGAATCCGTTTAAAATATCGATTTTAGAACGTTTCTAATTTTTAAAATTTCACTGCAAAATCTGACAGCACGGAAGAGTACGAAGTTGAAGCCGACATTCATACAAAATCTCTTATCGTAAAATGCATTGATTTTAATTTCACTTGAAAAGAGACATTGTCCAACAATTAGTAGTAGTATTTGCGATTTTTTTTTTAATATTGTTTTTCAATTTTTTTTTTCATGCCCGTGGCTTGTTCGGTTTATTGAGAATTTTCTCATTTTTTTAAATTTTTATTGTTTGGGTTCCAATTTTTTTTCTGTTAAATTTTACAGGAATTTTTTTTAGTATTTTTCTCTTTAGCTGACGGTGCATGCTTGAAAGGCGAAATACGATTATATTTGAATTATGTTATTTTTTTAGTGTCTCATAATTGTGTAATGCTTTGTAAGTTTCTACCGTTTCTGATTTATTTAAAGTAGCATTTGGAACAGGTATCTTCCTTTCTAAATATTTTGTTAACACTCTGGCAGGAATGAATTTAAGTTGAAGAAAACGAATTGAAAAAACCCAGATTGTGAATAAAAATGAGGCTTTTTAATTGCATTGGCGAAAAAAGACTGAGTCCAACCTTTCGGTTGGGCTGGCACTTGCTCCCCACTCACTGGCGCAATCCCGTTACTACACGATGCGGGGACTTTTGCCTGCTCCGTTTCCGGCCTGGGCCGATCCGCCCCTCCTTAGTCGACCTGGTTATCCCGAGCTCCCCCAGATCAACCATATCGACACCGTGCTTAGCGCGGACGCCGGATCAACATGGGAAAGTCGAGGACAGAACCCCCAACCTCAAGCCATCCTTAGCCTTGACCTCCAGAGTGGCTGGATTACAGGACCACGCCAACGGCCCCAGTCGATCGGGAGCTTTTTCTCTGCTACATAAAGACGTAACAACACTTGAAATTCGAAGAAGTTTTGACACTGCTTCAGTTTTCTCTGAAACTTAAAAGATTCTGGACACTATAAATTATATTTTTATAGCCAACTGTGCATTTGCTTTGATGGAAACAGTATAAAGATTATTGAACTGGTGGCGCCATCTAGTTGAGAAAAAATGCATTAAAAGTTCTTTTTCAAGAATCCGTTTAAAATATCGATTTTAGAACGTTTCTAATTTTTAAAATTTCACTGCAAAATCTGACAGCACGGAAGAGTACGAAGTTGAAGCCGACATTCATACAAAATCTCTTATCGTAAAATGCATTGATTTTAATTTCACTTGAAAAGAGACATTGTCCAACAATTAGTAGTAGTATTTGCGATTTTTTTTTTTTTAATATTGTTTTTCAATTTTTTTTTTCATGCCCGTGGCTTGTTCGGTTTATTGAGAATTTTCTCATTTTTTTAAATTTTTAGTGTTTGGGTTTCAATTTTTTTTTCTGTTAATTTTTACAGGAATTTTTTTTAGTATTTTTCTCTTTAGCTGACGGTGCATGCTTGAAAGGCGGAATACGATTATATTTGAATAATGTTATTTTTTTAGTGTCTCATAATTGTGTAATGCTTTGTAAGTTTCTACCGTTTCTGATTTATTTAAAGTAGCATTTGGAACAGGTATCTTCCTTTCTAAATATTTTGTTAACACTCTGGCAGGAATGAATTTAAGTTGAAGAAAACGAATTGAAAAAACCCAGATTGTGAATAAAAATGAGGCTTTTTAATTGCATTGGCGAAAAAAGACTGACTCCAACCTTTCGGTTGGGCTGGCACTCGCTCCCCACTCACTGGCGCAATCCCGTTACTACACGATGCGAGGACTTTTGCCTGCTCCGTTTCCGGCCTGGACCGATCCGCCCCTCCTTAGTCGACCTGGTTAACCCGAGCTCCCCCAGATCAACCATATCGACACCGTGCTTAGCGCGGACGCCGGATCAACATGGGAAAGTCGAGGACAGAACCCCCAACCTCAAGCCATCCTCAGCCTTGACCTCCAGAGTGGCTGGATTACAGGACCACGCCAACGGCCCCAGTCGATCGGGAGCTTTTTCTCTGCTACATAAAGACGTAAAAACACTTGAAATTCGAAGAATTTTTGACACTGCTTCAGTTTTCTCTGAAACTTAAAAGATTCTGGACACTATAAATTATATTTTTATAGCCAACTGTGCATTTGCTTTGATGGAAACAGTATAAAGATTATTGAACTGGTGGCGCCATCTAGTTGCGAAAAAATGCATTAAAAGTTCTTTTTCAAGAATCCGTTTAAAATATCGATTTTAGAACGTTTCTAATTTTTAAAATTTCACTGCAAAATCTGACAGCACGGAAGAGTACGAAGTTGAAGCCGACATTCATACAAAATCTCTTATCGTAAAATGCATTGATTTTAATTTCACTTGAAAAGAGACATTGTCCAACAATTAGTAGTAGTATTTGCGATTTTTTTTTTTAATATTGTTTTTCAATTTTTTTTTTTTCATGCCCGTGGCTTGTTCGGTTTATTGAGAATTTTCTCATTTTTTTAAATTTTTATTGTTTGGGTTCCAATTTTTTTTTCTGTTAATTTTTACAGGAATTTTTTTTAGTATTTTTCTCTTTAGCTGACGGTGCATGCTTGAAAGGCGAAATACGATTATATTTGAATAATGTTATTTTTTTAGTGTCTCATAATTGTGTAATGCTTTGTAAGTTTCTACCGTTTCTGATTTATTTAAAGTAGCATTTGGAACAGGTATCTTCCTTTCTAAATATTTTGTTAACACTCTGGCAGGAATGAATTTAAGTTGAAGAAAACGAATTGAAAAAACCCAGATTGTGAATAAAAATGAGGCTTTTTAATTGCATTGGCGAAAAAAGACCGAGTCCAACCTTTCGGTTGGGCTGGCACTCGCTCCCCACTCACTGGCGCAATCCCGTTACTACACGATGCGGGGACTTTTGCCTGCTCCGTTTCCGGCCTGGGCCGATCCGCCCCTCCTTAGTCGACCTGGTTAACCCGAGCTCCCCCAGATCAACCATATCGACACCGTGCTTAGCGCGGACGCCGGATCAACATGGGAAAGTCGAGGACAGAACCCCCAACCTCAAGCCATCCTCAGCCTTGACCTCCAGAGTGGCTGGATTACAGGACCACGCCAACGGCCCCAGTCGATCGGGAGCTTTTTCTCTGCTACATAAAGACGTAACAACACTTGAAATTCGAAAAATTTTTGACACTGCTTCAGTTTTTTCTGAAACTTAAAAGATTCTGGACACTATAAATTATATTTTTATAGATAACTGTGCATTTGCTTTGATGGAAACAGTATAAAGATTATTGAACTGGTGGCGCCATCTAGTTCCGAAAAAATGCATTAAAAGTTCTTTTTCATGAATCCGTTTAAAATATCGATTTTAGAACGTTTCTAATTTTTAAAATTTCACTGCAAAATCTGACAGCACGGAAGAGTACGAAGTTGAAGCCGACATTCATACAAAATCTCTTATCGTAAAATGCATTGATTTTAATTTCACTTGAAAAGAGACATTGTCCAACAATTAGTAGTAGTATTTGCGATTTTTTTTTTTTAATATTGTTTTTCAATTTTTTTTTTTCATGCCCGTGGCTTGTTCGGTTTATTGAGAATTTTCTCATTTTTTTAAATTTTTATTGTTTGGGTTTCAATTTTTTTTCTGTTAATTTTTACAGGAATTTTTTTTAGTATTTTTCTCTTTAGCTGACGGTGCATGCTTGAAAGGCGGAATACGATTATATTTGAATAATGTTATTTTTTTAGTGTCTCATAATTGTGTAATGCTTTGTAAGTTTCTACCGTTTCTGATTTATTTAAAGTAGCATTTGGAACAGGTATCTTCCTTTCTAAATATTTTGTTAACACTCTGGCAGGAATGAATTTAAGTTGAAGAAAACGAATTGAAAAAACCCAGATTGTGAATAAAAATGAGGCTTTTTAATTGCATTGGCGAAAAAAGACTGAGTCCAACCTTTCGGTTGGGCTGGCACTCGATCCCCACTCACTGGCGCAATCCCGTTACTACACGATGCGGGGACTTTTGCCTGCTCCGTTTCCGGCCTGGGCCGATCCGCCCCTCCTTAGTCGACCTGGTTAACCCGAGCTCCCCCAGATCAACCATATCGACACCGTGCTTAGCGCGGACGCCGGATCACCATGGAAAGTCGAGGACAGAACCCCCAACCTCAAGCCATCCTCAGCCTTGACCTCCAGAGTGGCTGGATTACAGGACCACGCCAACGGCCCCAGTCGATCGGGAGCTTTTTCTCTGCTACATAAAGACGTAACAACACTTGAAATTCGAAGAATTTTTGACACTGCTTCAGTTTTCTCTGAAACTTAAAAGATTCTGGACACTATAAATTATATTTTTATAGATAACTGTGCATTTGCTTTGATGGAAACAGTATAAAGATTATTGAACTGGTGGCGCCATCTAGTTGCGAAAAAATGCATTAAAAGTTCTTTTTCATGAATCCGTTTAAAATATCGATTTTAGAACGTTTCTAATTTTTAAAATTTCACTGCAAAATCTGACAGCACGGAAGAGTACGAAGTTGAAGCCGACATTCATACAAAATCTCTTATCGTAAAATGCATTGATTTTAATTTCACTTGAAAAGAGACATTGTCCAACAATTAGTAGTAGTATTTGCGATTTTTTTTTTTTAATATTGTTTTTCAATTTTTTTTTTCATGCCCGTGGCTTGTTCGGTTTATTGAGAATTTTCTCATTTTTTTAAATTTTTATTGTTTGGGTTCCAATTTTTTTTCTGTTAAATTTTACAGGAATTTTTTTTAGTATTTTTCTCTTTAGCTGACGGTGCATGCTTGAAAGGCGAAATACGATTATATTTGAATAATGTTATTTTTTTAGTGTCTCATAATTGTGTAATGCTTTGTAAGTTTCTACCGTTTCTGATTTATTTAAAGTAGCATTTGGAACAGGTATCTTCCTTTCTAAATATTTTGTTAACACTCTGGCAGGAATGAATTTAAGTTGAAGAAAACGAATTGAAAAAACCCAGATTGTGAATAAAAATGAGGCTTTTTAATTGCATTGGCGAAAAAAGACTGAGTCCAACCTTTCGGTTGGGCTGGCACTCGCTCCCCACTCACTGGCGCAATTCCCGTTACTACACGATGCGGGGACTTTTGCCTGCTCCGTTTCCGGCCTGGGCCGATCCGCCCCTCCTTAGTCGACCTGGTTAACCCGAGCTCCCCCAGATCAACCATATCGACACCGTGCTTAGCGCGGACGCCGGATCAACATGGGAAAGTCGAGGACAGAACCCCCAACCTCAAGCCATCCTCAGCCTTGACCTCCAGAGTGGCTGGATTACAGGACCACGCCAACGGCCCCAGTCGATCGGGAGCTTTTTCTCTGCTACATAAAGACGTAACAACACTTGAAATTCGAAGAATTTTTGACACTGCTTCAGTTTTCTCTGAAACTTAAAAGATTCTGGACACTATAAATTATATTTTTATAGCCAACTGTGCATTTGCTTTGATGGAAACAGTATAAAGATTATTGAACTGGTGGCGCTATCTAGTTGCGAAAAAATGCATTAAAAGTTCTTTTTCAAGAATCCGTTTAAAATATCGATTTTAGAACGTTTCTAATTTTTAAAATTTCACTGCAAAATCTGACAGCACGGAAGAGTACGAAGTTGAAGCCGACATTCATACAAAATCTCTTATCGTAAAATGCATTGATTTTAATTTCACTTGAAAAGAGACATTGTCCAACAATTAGTAGTAGTATTTGCGATTTTTTTTTTAATATTGTTTTTCAATTTTTTTTTTCATGCCCGTGGCTTGTTCGGTTTATTGAGAATTTTCTCATTTTTTTAAATTTTTATTGTTTCTGTTCCAATTTTTTTTTCTGTTAATTTTTACAGGAATTTTTTTTAGTATTTTTCTCTTTAGCTGACGGTGCATGCTTGAAAGGCGAAATACGATTATATTTGAATAATGTTATTTTTTTAGTGTCTCATAATTGTGTAATGCTTTGTAAGTTTCTACCGTTTCTGATTTATTTAAAGTAGCATTTGGAACAGGTATCTTCCTTTCTAAATATTTTGTTAACACTCTGGCAGGAATGAATTTAAGTTGAAGAAAACGAATGGAAAAAACCCAGATTGTGAATAAAAATGAGGCTTTTTAATTGCATTGGCGAAAAAAGACCGAGTCCAACCTTTCGGTTGGGCTGGCACTCGCTCCCCACTCACTGGCGCAATCCCGTTACTACACGATGCGGGGACTTTTGCCTGCTCCGTTTCCGGCCTGGGCCGATCCGCCCCTCCTTAGTCGACCTGGTTAACCCGAGCTCCCCCAGATCAACCATATCGACACCGTGCTTAGCGCGGACGCCGGATCAACATGGGAAAGTCGAGGACAGAACCCCCAACCTCAAGCCATCCTCAGCCTTGACCTCCAGAGTGGCTGGATTACAGGACCACGCCAACGGCCCCAGTCGATCGGGAGCTTTTTCTCTGCTACATAAAGACGTAACAACACTTGAAATTCGAAGAATTTTTGACACTGCTTCAGTTTTTTCTGAAACTTAAAAGATTCTGGACACTATAAATTATATTTTTATAGATAACTGTGCATTTGCTTTGATGGAAACAGTATAAAGATTATTGAACTGGTGGCGCCATCTAGTTGCGAAAAAATGCATTAAAAGTTCTTTTTCATGAATCCGTTTAAAATATCGATTTTAGAACGTTTCTAATTTTTAAAATTTCACTGCAAAATCTGACAGCACGGAAGAGTACGAAGTTGAAGCCGACATTCATACAAAATCTCTTATCGTAAAATGCATTGATTTTAATTTCACTTGAAAAGAGACATTGTCCAACAATTAGTAGTAGTATTTGCGATTTTTTTTTTTTAATATTGTTTTTCAATTTTTTTTTTTCATGCCCGTGGCTTGTTCGGTTTATTGAAAATTTTCTCATTTTTTTAAATTTTTATTGTTTGGGTTTCAATTTTTTTTCTGTTAATTTTTACAGGAATTTTTTTTAGTATTTTTCTCTTTAGCTGACGGTGCATGCTTGAAAGGCGGAATACGATTATATTTGAATAATGTTATTTTTTTAGTGTCTCATAATTGTGTAATGCTTTGTAAGTTTCTACCGTTTCTGATTTATTTAAAGTAGCATTTGGAACAGGTATCTTCCTTTCTAAATATTTTGTTAACACTCTGGCAGGAATGAATTTAAGTTGAAGAAAACGAATTGAAAAAACCCAGATTGTGAATAAAAATGAGGCTTTTTAATTGCATTGGCGAAAAAAGACTGACTCCAACCTTTCGGTTGGGCTGGCACTCGCTCCCCACTCACTGGCGCAATCCCGTTACTACACGATGCGGGGACTTTTGCCTGCTCCGTTTCCGGCCTGGACCGATCCGCCCCTCCTTAGTCGACCTGGTTAACCCGAGCTCCCCCAGATCAACCATATCGACACCGTGCTTAGCGCGGACGCCGGATCAACATGGGAAAGTCGAGGACAGAACCCCCAACCTCAAGCCATCCTCAGCCTTGACCTCCAGAGCCGCTGGATTACAGGACCACGCCAACGGCCCCAGTCGATCGGGAGCTTTTTCTCTGCTACATAAAGACGTAAAAACACTTGAAATTCGAAGAATTTTTGACACTGCTTCAGTTTTCTCTGAAACTTAAAAGATTCTGGACACTATAAATTATATTTTTATAGCCAACTGTGCATTTGCTTTGATGGAAACAGTATAAAGATTATTGAACTGGTGGCGCCATCTAGTTGCGAAAAAATGCATTAAAAGTTCTTTTTCAAGAATCCGTTTAAAATATCGATTTTAGAACGTTTCTAATTTTTAAAATTTCACTGCAAAATCTGACAGCACGGAAGAGTACGAAGTTGAAGCCGACATTCATACAAAATCTCTTATCGTAAAATGCATTGATTTTAATTTCACTTGAAAAGAGACATTGTCCAACAATTAGTAGTAGTATTTGCGATTTTTTTTTTTAATATTGTTTTTCAATTTTTTTTTTCATGCCCGTGGCTTGTTCGGTTTATTGAGAATTTTCTCATTTTTTCAAATTTTTATTGTTTGGGTTTCAATTTTTTTTCTGTTAATTTTTACAGGAATTTTTTTTAGTATTTTTCTCTTTAGCTGACGGTGCATGCTTGAAAGGCGGAATACGATTATATTTGAATAATGTTATTTTTTTAGTGTCTCATAATTGTGTAATGCTTTGTAAGTTTCTACCGTTTCTGATTTATTTAAAGTAGCATTTGGAACAGGTATCTTCCTTTCTAAATATTTTGTTAACACTCTGGCAGGAATGAATTTAAGTTGAAGAAAACGAATTGAAAAAACCCAGATTGTGAATAAAAATGAGGCTTTTTAATTGCATTGGCGAAAAAAGACTGAGTCCAACCTTTCGGTTGGGCTGGCACTCGCTCCCCACTCACTGGCGCAATCCCGTTACTACACGATGCGGGGACTTTTGCCTGCTCCGTTTCCGGCCTGGGCCGATCCGCCCCTCCTTAGTCGACCTGGTTAACCCGAGCTCCCCCAGATCAACCATATCGACACCGTGCTTACCGCGGACGCCGGATCACCATGGAAAGTCGAGGACAGAACCCCCAACCTCAAGCCATCCTCAGCCTTGACCTCCAGAGTGGCTGGATTACAGGACCACGCCAACGGCCCCAGTCGATCGGGAGCTTTTTCTCTGCTACATAAAGACGTAACAACACTTGAAATTCGAAGAATTTTTGACACTGCTTCAGTTTTTTCTGAAACTTAAAAGATTCTGGACACTATAAATTATATTTTTATAGATAACTGTGCATTTGCTTTGATGGAAACAGTATAAAGATTATTGAACTGGTGGCGCCATCTAGTTGCGAAAAAATGCATTAAAAGTTCTTTTTCATGAATCCGTTTAAAATATCGATTTTAGAACGTTTCTAATTTTTAAAATTTCACTGCAAAATCTGACAGCACGGAAGAGTACGAAGTTGAAGCCGACATTCATACAAAATCTCTTATCGTAAAATGCATTGATTTTAATTTCACTTGAAAAGAGACATTGTCCAACAATTAGTAGTAGTATTTGCGATTTTTTTTTTTTAATATTGTTTTTCAATTTTTTTTTTTCATGCCCGTGGCTTGTTCGGTTTATTGAAAATTTTCTCATTTTTTTAAATTTTTATTGTTTGGGTTTCAATTTTTTTTCTGTTAATTTTTACAGGAATTTTTTTTAGTATTTTTCTCTTTAGCTGACGGTGCATGCTTGAAAGGCGGAATACGATTATATTTGAATAATGTTATTTTTTTAGTGTCTCATAATTGTGTAATGCTTTGTAAGTTTCTACCGTTTCTGATTTATTTAAAGTAGCATTTGGAACAGGTATCTTCCTTTCTAAATATTTTGTTAACACTCTGGCAGGAATGAATTTAAGTTGAAGAAAACGAATTGAAAAAACCCAGATTGTGAATAAAAATGAGGCTTTTTAATTGCATTGGCGAAAAAAGACTGACTCCAACCTTTCGGTTGGGCTGGCACTCGCTCCCCACTCACTGGCGCAATCCCGTTACTACACGATGCGGGGACTTTTGCCTGCTCCGTTTCCGGCCTGGACCGATCCGCCCCTCCTTAGTCGACCTGGTTAACCCGAGCTCCCCCAGATCAACCATATCGACACCGTGCTTAGCGCGGACGCCGGATCAACATGGGAAAGTCGAGGACAGAACCCCCAACCTCAAGCCATCCTCAGCCTTGACCTCCAGAGCCGCTGGATTACAGGACCACGCCAACGGCCCCAGTCGATCGGGAGCTTTTTCTCTGCTACATAAAGACGTAAAAACACTTGAAATTCGAAGAATTTTTGACACTGCTTCAGTTTTCTCTGAAACTTAAAAGATTCTGGACACTATAAATTATATTTTTATAGCCAACTGTGCATTTGCTTTGATGGAAACAGTATAAAGATTATTGAACTGGTGGCGCCATCTAGTTGCGAAAAAATGCATTAAAAGTTCTTTTTCAAGAATCCGTTTAAAATATCGATTTTAGAACGTTTCTAATTTTTAAAATTTCACTGCAAAATCTGACAGCACGGAAGAGTACGAAGTTGAAGCCGACATTCATACAAAATCTCTTATCGTAAAATGCATTGATTTTAATTTCACTTGAAAAGAGACATTGTCCAACAATTAGTAGTAGTATTTGCGATTTTTTTTTTTAATATTGTTTTTCAATTTTTTTTTTTCATGCCCGTGGCTTGTTCGGTTTATTGAGAATTTTCTCATTTTTTCAAATTTTTATTGTTTGGGTTTCAATTTTTTTTCTGTTAATTTTTACAGGAATTTTTTTTAGTATTTTTCTCTTTAGCTGACGGTGCATGCTTGAAAGGCGGAATACGATTATATTTGAATAATGTTATTTTTTTAGTGTCTCATAATTGTGTAATGCTTTGTAAGTTTCTACCGTTTCTGATTTATTTAAAGTAGCATTTGGAACAGGTATCTTCCTTTCTAAATATTTTGTTAACACTCTGGCAGGAATGAATTTAAGTTGAAGAAAACGAATTGAAAAAACCCAGATTGTGAATAAAAATGAGGCTTTTTAATTGCATTGGCGAAAAAAGACTGAGTCCAACCTTTCGGTTGGGCTGGCACTCGCTCCCCACTCACTGGCGCAATCCCGTTACTACACGATGCGGGGACTTTTGCCTGCTCCGTTTCCGGCCTGGGCCGATCCGCCCCTCCTTAGTCGACCTGGTTAACCCGAGCTCCCCCAGATCAACCATATCGACACCGTGCTTAGCGCGGACGCCGGATCACCATGGAAAGTCGAGGACAGAACCCCCAACCTCAAGCCATCCTCAGCCTTGACCTCCAGAGTGGCTGGATTACAGGACCACGCCAACGGCCCCAGTCGATCGGGAGCTTTTTCTCTGCTACATAAAGACGTAACAACACTTGAAATTCGAAGAATTTTTGACACTGCTTCAGTTTTCTCTGAAACTTAAAAGATTCTGGACACTATAAATTATATTTTTATAGATAACTGTGCATTTGCTTTGATGGAAACAGTATAAAGATTATTGAACTGGTGGCGCCATCTAGTTGCGAAAAAATGCATTAAAAGTTCTTTTTCATGAATCTGTTTAAAATATCGATTTTAGAACGTTTCTAATTTTTAAAATTTCACTGCAAAATCTGACAGCACGGAAGAGTACGAAGTTGAAGCCGACATTCATACAAAATCTCTTATCGTAAAATGCATTGATTTTAATTTCACTTGAAAAGAGACATTGTCCAACAATTAGTAGTAGTATTTGCGATTTTTTTTTTAATATTGTTTTTCAATTTTTTTTTTCATGCCCGTGGCTTGTTCGGTTTATTGAGAATTTTCTCATTTTTTTAAATTTTTATTGTTTGGGTTTCAATTTTTTTTTCTGTTAATTTATACAGGAATTTTTTTTAGTATTTTTCTCTTTAGCTGACGGTGCATGCTTGAAAGGCGGAATACGATTATATTTGAATAATGTTATTTTTTTAGTGTCTCATAATTGTGTAATGCTTTGTAAGTTTCTACCGTTTCTGATTTATTTAAAGTAGCATTTGGAACAGGTATCTTCCTTTCTAAATATTTTGTTAACACTCTGGCAGGAATGAATTTAAGTTGAAGAAAACGAATTGAAAAAACCCAGATTGTGAATAAAAATGAGGCTTTTTAATTGCATTGGCGAAAAAAGACTGAGTCCAACCTTTCGGTTGGGCTGGCACTCGCTCCCCACTCACTGGCGCAATCCCGTTACTACACGATGCGGGGACTTTTGCCTGCTCCGTTTCCGGCCTGGGCCGATCCGCCCCTCCTTAGTCGACCTGGTTAACCCGAGCTCCCCCAGATCAACCATATCGACACCGTGCTTAGCGCGGACGCCGGATCAACATGGGAAAGTCGAGGACAGAACCCCCAACCTCAAGCCATCCTCAGCCTTGACCTCCAGAGTGGCTGGATTACAGGACCACGCCAACGGCCCCAGTCGATCGGGAGCTTTTTCTCTGCTACATAAAGACGTAACAACACTTGAAATTCGAAGAATTTTTGACACTGCTTCAGTTTTTTCTGAAACTTAAAAGATTCTGGACACTATAAATTATATTTTTATAGATAACTGTGCATTTGCTTTGATGGAAACAGTATAAAGATTATTGAACTGGTGGCGCCATCTAGTTGCGAAAAAATGCATTAAAAGTTCTTTTTCATGAATCCGTTTAAAATATCGATTTTAGAACGTTTCTAATTTTTAAAATTTCACTGCAAAATCTGACAGCACGGAAGAGTACGAAGTTGAAGCCGACATTCATACAAAATCTCTTATCGTAAAATGCATTGATTTTAATTTCACTTGAAAAGAGACATTGTCCAACAATTAGTAGTAGTATTTGCGATTTTTTTTTTTTTAATATTGTTTTTCAATTTTTTTTTTCATGCCCGTGGCTTGTTCGGTTTATTGAGAATTTTCTCATTTTTTTAAATTTTTATTGTTTGGGTTTCAATTTTTTTTCTGTTAATTTTTACAGGAATTTTTTTTTAGTATTTTTCTCTTTAGCTGACGGTGCATGCTTGAAAGGCGGAATACGATTATATTTGAATAATGTTATTTTTTTAGTGTCTCATAATTGTGTAATGCTTTGTAAGTTTCTACCGTTTCTGATTTATTTAAAGTAGCATTTGGAACAGGTATCTTCCTTTCTAAATATTTTGTTAACACTCTGGCAGGAATGAATTTAAGTTGAAGAAAACGAATTGAAAAAACCCAGATTGTGAATAAAAATGAGGCTTTTTAATTGCATTGGCGAAAAAAGACTGAGTCCAACCTTTCGGTTGGGCTGGCACTCGCTCCCCACTCACTG
Organism: Argiope bruennichi; assembly: GCF_947563725.1. Taxonomy (NCBI): domain Eukaryota; kingdom Metazoa; phylum Arthropoda; class Arachnida; order Araneae; family Araneidae; genus Argiope; species Argiope bruennichi. The sequence continues at coordinate 57,841,817 of NC_079153.1, read as the reverse complement.
GCGCAATCCCGTTACTACACGATGCGGGGACTTTTGCCTGCTCCGTTTCCGGCCTGGACCGATCCGCCCCTCCTTAGTCGACCTGGTTAACCCGAGCTCCCCCAGATCAACCATATCGACACCGTGCTTAGCGCGGACGCCGGATCAACATGGGAAAGTCGAGGACAGAACCCCCAACCTCAAGCCATCCTCAGCCTTGACCTCCAGAGTGGCTGGATTACAGGACCACGCCAACGGCCCCAGTCGATCGGGAGCTTTTTCTCTGCTACATAAAGACGTAAAAACACTTGAAATTCGAAGAATTTTTGACACTGCTTCAGTTTTCTCTGAAACTTAAAAGATTCTGGACACTATAAATTATATTTTTATAGCCAACTGTGCATTTGCTTTGATGGAAACAGTATAAAGATTATTGAACTGGTGGCGCCATCTAGTTGCGAAAAAATGCATTAAAAGTTCTTTTTCAAGAATCCGTTTAAAATATCGATTTTAGAACGTTTCTAATTTTTAAAATTTCACTGCAAAATCTGACAGCACGGAAGAGTACGAAGTTGAAGCCGACATTTATACAAAATCTCTTATCGTAAAATGCATTGATTTTAATTTCACTTGAAAAGAGACATTGTCCAACAATTAGTAGTAGTATTTGCGATTTTTTTTTTAATATTGTTTTTCAATTTTTTTTTCATGCCCGTGGCTTGTTCGGTTTATTGAGAATTTTCTCATTTTTTTAAATTTTTATTGTTTGGGTTCCAATTTTTTTTTCTGTTAATTTTTACAGGAATTTTTTTTAGTATTTTTCTCTTTAGCTGACGGTGCATGCTTGAAAGGCGAAATACGATTATATTTGAATAATGTTATTTTTTTAGTGTCTCATAATTGTGTAATGCTTTGTAAGTTTCTACCGTTTCTGATTTATTTAAAGTAGCATTTGGAACAGGTATCTTCCTTTCTAAATATTTTGTTAACACTCTGGCAGGAATGAATTTAAGTTGAAGAAAACGAATTGAAAAAACCCAGATTGTGAATAAAAATGAGGCTTTTTAATTGCATTGGCGAAAAAAGACCGAGTCCAACCTTTCGGTTGGGCTGGCACTCGCTCCCCACTCACTGGCGCAATCCCGTTACTACACGATGCGGGGACTTTTGCCTGCTCCGTTTCCGGCCTGGGCCGATCCGCCCCTCCTTAGTCGACCTGGTTAACCCGAGCTCCCCCAGATCAACCATATCGACACCGTGCTTAGCGCGGACGCCGGATCAACATGGGAAAGTCGAGGACAGAACCCCCAACCTCAAGCCATCCTCAGCCTTGACCTCCAGAGCGGCTGGATTACAGGACCACGCCAACGGCCCCAGTCGATCGGGAGCTTTTTCTCTGCTACATAAAGACGTAACAACACTTGAAATTCGAAGAATTTTTGACACTGCTTCAGTTTTTTCTGAAACTTAAAAGATTCTGGACACTATAAATTATATTTTTATAGATAACTGTGCATTTGCTTTGATGGAAACAGTATAAAGATTATTGAACTGGTGGCGCCATCTAGTTGCGAAAAAATGCATTAAAAGTTCTTTTTCATGAATCCGTTTAAAATATCGATTTTAGAACGTTTCTAATTTTTAAAATTTCACTGCAAAATCTGACAGCACGGAAGAGTACGAAGTTGAAGCCGACATTCATACAAAATCTCTTATCGTAAAATGCATTGATTTTAATTTCACTTGAAAAGAGACATTGTCCAACAATTAGTAGTAGTATTTGCGATTTTTTTTTTTTAATATTGTTTTTCAATTTTTTTTTTCATGCCCGTGGCTTGTTCGGTTTATTGAGAATTTTCTCATTTTTTTAAATTTTTATTGTTTGGGTTTCAATTTTTTTTCTGTTAATTTTTACAGGAATTTTTTTTAGTATTTTTCTCTTTAGCTGACGGTGCATGCTTGAAAGGCGGAATACGATTATATTTGAATAATGTTATTTTTTTAGTGTCTCATAATTGTGTAATGCTTTGTAAGTTTCTACCGTTTCTGATTTATTTAAAGTAGCATTTGGAACAGGTATCTTCCTTTCTAAATATTTTGTTAACACTCTGGCAGGAATGAATTTAAGTTGAAGAAAACGAATTGAAAAAACCCAGATTGTGAATAAAAATGAGGCTTTTTAATTGCATTGGCGAAAAAAGACCGAGTCCAACCTTTCGGTTGGGCTGGCACTCGCTCCCCACTCACTGGCGCAATCCCGTTACTACACGATGCGGGGACTTTTGCCTGCTCCGTTTCCGGCCTGGGCCGATCCGCCCCTCCTTAGTCGACCTGGTTAACCCGAGCTCCCCCAGATCAACCATATCGACACCGTGCTTAGCGCGGACGCCGGATCAATATGGGAAAGTCGAGGACAGAACCCCCAACCTCAAGCCATCCTCAGCCTTGACCTCCAGAGTGGCTGGATTACAGGACCACGCCAACGGCCCCAGTCGATCGGGAGCTTTTTCTCTGCTACATAAAGACGTAACAACACTTGAAATTCGAAGAATTTTTGACACTGCTTCAGTTTTCTCTGAAACTTAAAAGATTCTGGACACTATAAATTATATTTTTATAGCCAACTGTGCATTTGCTTTGATGGAAACAGTATAAAGATTATTGAACTGGTGGCGCCATCTAGTTGCGAAAAAATGCATTAAAAGTTCTTTTTCAAGAATCCGTTTAAAATATCGATTTTAGAACGTTTCTAATTTTTAAAATTTCACTGCAAAATCTGACAGCACGGAAGAGTACGAAGTTGAAGCCGACATTCATACAAAATCTCTTATCGTAAAATGCATTGATTTTAATTTCACTTGAAAAGAGACATTGTCCAACAATTAGTAGCAGTATTTGCGATTTTTTTATTAATATTGTTTTTCAATTTTTTTTTTCATGCCCGTGGCTTGTTCGGTTTATTGAGAATTTTCTCATTTTTTTATATTTTTATTGTTTGGGTTCCAATTTTTTTTCTGTTAATTTTTACAGGAATTTTTTTTAGTATTTTTCTCTTTAGCTGACGGTGCATGCTTGAAAGGCGGAATACGATTATATTTGAATAATGTTATTTTTTTAGTGTCTCATAATTGTGTAATGCTTTGTAAGTTTCTACCGTTTCTGATTTATTTAAAGTAGCATTTGGAACAGGTATCTTCCTTTCTAAATATTTTGTTAACACTCTGGCAGGAATGAATTTAAGTTGAAGAAAACAAATTGAAAAAACCCAGATTGTGAATAAAAATGAGGCTTTTTAATTGCATTGGCGAAAAAAGACTGAGTCCAACCTTTCGGTTGGGCTGGCACTCGCTCCCCACTCACTGGCGCAATCCCGTTACTACACGATGCGGGGACTTTTGCCTGCTCCGTTTCCGGCCTGGGCCGATCCGCCCCTCCTTAGTCGACCTGGTTAACCCGAGCTCCCCCAGATCAACCATATCGACACCGTGCTTAGCGCGGACGCCGGATCACCATGGAAAGTCGAGGACAGAACCCCCAACCTCAAGCCATCCTCAGCCTTGACCTCCAGAGTGGCTGGATTACAGGACCACGCCAACGGCCCCAGTCGATCGGGAGCTTTTTCTCTGCTACATAAAGACGTAACAACACTTGAAATTCGAAGAATTTTTGACACTGCTTCAGTTTTCTCTGAAACTTAAAAGATTCTGGACACTATAAATTATATTTTTATAGATAACTGTGCATTTGCTTTGATGGAAACAGTATAAAGATTATTGAACTGGTGGCGCCATCTAGTTGCGAAAAAATGCATTAAAAGTTCTTTTTCATGAATCCGTTTAAAATATCGATTTTAGAACGTTTCTAATTTTTAAAATTTCACTGCAAAATCTGACAGCACGGAAGAGTACGAAGTTGAAGCCGACATTCATACAAAATCTCTTATCGTAAAATGCATTGATTTTAATTTCACTTGAAAAGAGACATTGTCCAACAATTAGTAGTAGTATTTGCGATTTTTTTTTTAATATTGTTTTTCAATTTTTTTTTTCATGCCCGTGGCTTGTTCGGTTTATTGAGAATTTTCTCATTTTTTTAAATTTTTATTGTTTGGGTTTCAATTTTTTTTCTGTTAATTTTTACAGGAATTTTTTTTAGTATTTTTCTCTTTAGCTGACGGTGCATGCTTGAAAGGCGGAATACGATTATATTTGAATAATGTTATTTTTTTAGTGTCTCATAATTGTGTAATGCTTTGTAAGTTTCTACCGTTTCTGATTTATTTAAAGTAGCATTTGGAACAGGTATCTTCCTTTCTAAATATTTTGTTAACACTCTGGCAGGAATGAATTTAAGTTGAAGAAAACGAATTGAAAAAACCCAGATTGTGAATAAAAATGAGGCTTTTTAATTGCATTGGCGAAAAAAGACTGAGTCCAACCTTTCGGTTGGGCTGGCACTCGCTCCCCACTCACTGGCGCAATCCCGTTACTACACGATGCGGGGACTTTTGCCTGCTCCGTTTCCGGCCTGGGCCGATCCGCCCCTCCTTAGTCGACCTGGTTAACCCGAGCTCCCCCAGATCAACCATATCGACACCGTGCTTAGCGCGGACGCCGGATCAACATGGGAAAGTCGAGGACAGAACCCCCAACCTCAAGCCATCCTCAGCCTTGACCTCCAGAGTGGCTGGATTACAGGACCACGCCAACGGCCCCAGTCGATCGGGAGCTTTTTCTCTGCTACATAAAGACGTAACAACACTTGAAATTCGAAGAATTTTTGACACTGCTTCAGTTTTTTCTGAAACTTAAAAGATTCTGGACACTATAAATTATATTTTTATAGATAACTGTGCATTTGCTTTGATGGAAACAGTATAAAGATTATTGAACTGGTGGCGCCATCTAGTTGCGAAAAAATGCATTAAAAGTTCTTTTTCATGAATCCGTTTAAAATATCGATTTTAGAACGTTTCTAATTTTTAAAATTTCACTGCAAAATCTGACAGCACGGAAGAGTACGAAGTTGAAGCCGACATTCATACAAAATCTCTTATCGTAAAATGCATTGATTTTAATTTCACTTGAAAAGAGACATTGTCCAACAATTAGTAGTAGTATTTGCGATTTTTTTTTTTAATATTGTTTTTCAATTTTTTTTTTCATGCCCGTGGCTTGTTCGGTTTATTGAGAATTTTCTCATTTTTTTAAATTTTTATTGTTTGGGTTCCAATTTTTTTTCTGTTAAATTTTACAGGAATTTTTTTTAGTATTTTTCTCTTTAGCTGACGGTGCATGCTTGAAAGGCGAAATACGATTATATTTGAATAATGTTATTTTTTTAGTGTCTTATAATTGTGTAATGCTTTGTAAGTTTCTACCGTTTCTGATTTATTTAAAGTAGCATTTGGAACAGGTATCTTCCTTTCTAAATATTTGGTTAACACTCTGGCAGGAATGAATTTAAGTTGAAGAAAACGAATTGAAAAAACCCAGATTGTGAATAAAAATGAGGCTTTTTAATTGCATTGGCGAAAAAAGACTGACTCCAACCTTTCGGTTGGGCTGGCACTCGCTCCCCACTCACTGGCGCAATCCCGTTACTACACGATGCGGGGACTTTTGCCTGCTCCGTTTCCGGCCTGGACCGATCCGCCCCTCCTTAGTCGACCTGGTTAACCCGAGCTCCCCCAGATCAACCATATCGACACCGTGCTTAGCGCGGACGCCGGATCAACATGGGAAAGTCGAGGACAGAACCCCCAACCTCAAGCCATCCTCAGCCTTGACCTCCAGAGTGGCTGGATTACAGGACCACGCCAACGGCCCCAGTCGATCGGGAGCTTTTTCTCTGCTACATAAAGACGTAACAACACTTGAAATTCGAAGAATTTTTGACACTGCTTCAGTTTTCTCTGAAACTTAAAAGATTCTGGACACTATAAATTATATTTTTATAGATAACTGTGCATTTGCTTTGATGGAAACAGTATAAAGATTATTGAACTGGTGGCGCCATCTAGTTGCGAAAAAGTGCATTAAAAGTTCTTTTTCATGAATCCGTTTAAAATATCGATTTTAGAACGTTTCTAATTTTTAAAATTTCACTGCAAAATCTGACAGCACGGAAGAGTACGAAGTTGAAGCCGACATTCATACAAAATCTCTTATCGTAAAATGCATTGATTTTAATTTCACTTGAAAAGAGACATTGTCCAACAATTAGTAGTAGTATTTGCGATTTTTTTTTTTTAATATTGTTTTTCAATTTTTTTTTTCATGCCCGTGGCTTGTTCGGTTTATTGAGAATTTTCTCATTTTTTTAAATTTTTATTGTTTGGGTTTCAATTTTTTTTCTGTTAATTTTTACAGGAATTTTTTTAGTATTTTTCTCTTTAGCTGACGGTGCATGCTTGAAAGGCGGAATACGATTATATTTGAATAATGTTATTTTTTTAGTGTCTCATAATTGTGTAATGCTTTGTAAGTTTCTACCGTTTCTGATTTATTTAAAGTAGCATTTGGAACAGGTATCTTCCTTTCTAAATATTTTGTTAACACTCTGGCAGGAATGAATTTAAGTTGAAGAAAACGAATTGAAAAAACCCAGATTGTGAATAAAAATGAGGCTTTTTAATTGCATTGGCGAAAAAAGACTGAGTCCAACCTTTCGGTTGGGCTGGCACTCGCTCCCCACTCACTGGCGCAATCCCGTTACTACACGATGCGGGGACTTTTGCCTGCTCCGTTTCCGGCCTGGGCCGATCCGCCCCTCCTTAGTCGACCTGGTTAACCCGAGCTCCCCCAGATCAACCATATCGACACCGTGCTTAGCGCGGACGCCGGATCACCATGGAAAGTCGAGGACAGAACCCCCAACCTCAAGCCATCCTCAGCCTTGACCTCCAGAGTGGCTGGATTACAGGACCACGCCAACAGCCCCAGTCGAGCGGGAGCTTTTTCTCTGCTACATAAAGACGTAACAACACTTGAAATTCGAAGAATTTTTGACACTGCTTCAGTTTTCTCTGAAACTTAAAAGATTCTGGACACTATAAATTATATTTTTATAGATAACTGTGCATTTGCTTTGATGGAAACAGTATAAAGATTATTGAACTGGTGGCGCCATCTAGTTGCGAAAAAATGCATTAAAAGTTCTTTTTCATGAATCCGTTTAAAATATCGATTTTAGAACGTTTCTAATTTTTAAAATTTCACTGCAAAATCTGACAGCACGGAAGAGTACGAAGTTGAAGCCGACATTCATACAAAATCTCTTATCGTAAAATGCATTGATTTTAATTTCACTTGAAAAGAGACATTGTCCAACAATTAGTAGTAGTATTTGCGATTTTTTTTTTTTAATATTGTTTTTCAATTTTTTTTTTTTCATGCCCGTGGCTTGTTCGGTTTATTGAGAATTTTCTCATTTTTTTAAATTTTTATTGTTTGGGTTTCAATTTTTTTTCTGTTAATTTTTACAGGAATTTTTTTTAGTATTTTTCTCTTTAGCTGACGGTGCATGCTTGAAAGGCGGAATACGATTATATTTGAATAATGTTATTTTTTTAGTGTCTCATAATTGTGTAATGCTTTGTAAGTTTCTACCGTTTCTGATTTATTTAAAGTAGCATTTGGAAAGGGTATCTTCCTTTCTAAATATTTTGTTAACACTCTGGCAGGAATGAATTTAAGTTGAAGAAAACGAATTGAAAAAACCCAGATTGTGAATAAAAATGAGGCTTTTTAATTGCATTGGCGAAAAAAGACTGAGTCCAACCTTTCGGTTGGGCTGGCACTCGCTCCCCACTCACTGGCGCAATCCCGTTACTACACGATGCGGGGACTTTTGCCTGCTCCGTTTCCGGCCTGGGCCGATCCGCCCCTCCTTAGTCGACCTGGTTAACCCGAGCTCCCCCAGATCAACCATATCGACACCGTGCTTAGCGCGGACGCCGGATCAACATGGGAAAGTCGAGGACAGAACCCCCAACCTCAAGCCATCCTCAGCCTTGACCTCCAGAGTGGCTGGATTACAGGACCACGCCAACGGCCCCAGTCGATCGGGAGCTTTTTCTCTGCTACATAAAGACGTAACAACACTTGAAATTCGAAGAATTTTTGACACTGCTTCAGTTTTTTCTGAAACTTAAAAGATTCTGGACACTATAAATTATATTTTTATAGATAACTGTGCATTTGCTTTGATGGAAACAGTATAAAGATTGTTGAACTGGTGGCGCCATCTAGTTGCGAAAAAATGCATTAAAAGTTCTTTTTCATGAATCCGTTTAAAATATCGATTTTAGAACGTTTCTAATTTTTAAAATTTCACTGCAAAATCTGACAGCACGGAAGAGTACGAAGTTGAAGCCGACATTCATACAAAATCTCTTATCGTAAAATGCATTGATTTTAATTTCACTTGAAAAGAGACATTGTCCAACAATTAGTAGTAGTATTTGCGATTTTTTTTTAATATTGTTTTTCAATTTTTTTTTCATGCCCGTGGCTTGTTCGGTTTATTGAGAATTTTCTCATTTTTTTAAATTTTTATTGTTTGGGTTCCAATTTTTTTTCTGTTAAATTTTACAGGAATTTTTTTTAGTATTTTTCTCTTTAGCTGACGGTGCATGCTTGAAAGGCGAAATACGATTATATTTGAATAATGTTATTTTTTTAGTGTCTCATAATTGTGTAATGCTTTGTAAGTTTCTACCGTTTCTGATTTATTTAAAGTAGCATTTGGAACAGGTATCTTCCTTTCTAAATATTTTGTTAACACTCTGGCAGGAATGAATTTAAGTTGAAGAAAACGAATTGAAAAAACCCAGATTGTGAATAAAAATGAGGCTTTTTATTTGCATTGGCGAAAAAAGACTGAGTCCAACCTTTCGGTTGGGCTGGCACTCGCTCCCCACTCACTGGCGCAATCCCGTTACTACACGATGCGGGGACTTTTGCCTGCTCCGTTTCCGGCCTGGGCCGATCCGCCCCTCCTTAGTCGACCTGGTTAACCCGAGCTCCCCCAGATCAACCATATCGACACCGTGCTTAGCGCGGACGCCGGATCACCATGGAAAGTCGAGGACAGAACCCCCAACCTCAAGCCATCCTCAGCCTTGACCTCCAGAGTGGCTGGATTACAGGACCACGCCAACGGCCCCAGTCGATCGGGAGCTTTTTCTCTGCTACATAAAGACGTAACAACACTTGAAATTCGAAGAATTTTTGACACTGCTTCAGTTTTCTCTGAAACTTAAAAGATTCTGGACACTATAAATTATATTTTTATAGATAACTGTGCATTTGCTTTGATGGAAACAGTATAAAGATTATTGAACTGGTGGCGCCATCTAGTTGCGAAAAAATGCATTAAAAGTTCTTTTTCATGAATCTGTTTAAAATATCGATTTTAGAACGTTTCTAATTTTTAAAATTTCACTGCAAAATCTGACAGCACGGAAGAGTACGAAGTTGAAGCCGACATTCATACAAAATCTCTTATCGTAAAATGCATTGATTTTAATTTCACTTGAAAAGAGACATTGTCCAACAATTAGTAGTAGTATTTGCGATTTTTTTTTTTTAATATTGTTTTTCAATTTTTTTTTTCATGCCCGTGGCTTGTTCGGTTTATTGAGAATTTTCTCATTTTTTTAAATTTTTATTGTTTGGGTTTCAATTTTTTTTCTGTTAATTTTTACAGGAATTTTTTTTAGTATTTTTCTCTTTAGCTGACGGTGCATGCTTGAAAGGCGGAATACGATTATATTTGAATAATGTTATTTTTTTAGTGTCTCATAATTGTGTAATGCTTTGTAAGTTTCTACCGTTTCTGATTTATTTAAAGTAGCATTTGGAACAGGTATCTTCCTTTCTAAATATTTTGTTAACACTCTGGCAGGAATGAATTTAAGTTGAAGAAAACGAATTGAAAAAACCCAGATTGTGAATAAAAATGAGGCTTTTTAATTGCATTGGCGAAAAAAGACTGAGTCCAACCTTTCGGTTGGGCTGGCACTCGCTCCCCACTCACTGGCGCAATCCCGTTACTACACGATGCGGGGACTTTTGCCTGCTCCGTTTCCGGCCTGGGCGGATCCGCCCCTCCTTAGTCGACCTGGTTAACCCGAGCTCCCCCAGATCAACCATATCGACACCGTGCTTAGCGCGGACGCCGGATCAACATGGGAAAGTCGAGGACAGAACCCCCAACCTCAAGCCATCCTCAGCCTTGACCTCCAGAGTGGCTGGATTACAGGACCACGCCAACGGCCCCAGTCGATCGGGAGCTTTTTCTCTGCTACATAAAGACGTAACAACACTTGAAATTCGAAGAATTTTTGACACTGCTTCAGTTTTTTCTGAAACTTAAAAGATTCTGGACACTATAAATTATATTTTTATAGATAACTGTGCATTTGCTTTGATGGAAACAGTATAAAGATTATTGAACTGGTGGCGCCATCTAGTTGCGAAAAAATGCATTAAAAGTTCTTTTTCATGAATCCGTTTAAAATATCGATTTTAGAACGTTTCTAATTTTTAAAATTTCACTGCAAAATCTGACAGCACGGAAGAGTACGAAGTTGAAGCCGACATTCATACAAAATCTCTTATCGTAAAATGCATTGATTTTAATTTCACTTGAAAAGAGACATTGTCCAACAATTAGTAGTAGTATTTGCGATTTTTTTTTTAATATTGTTTTTCAATTTTTTTTTTCATGCCCGTGGCTTGTTCGGTTTATTGAGAATTTTCTCATTTTTTTAAATTTTTATTGTTTGGGTTCCAATTTTTTTTCTGTTAAATTTTACAGGAATTTTTTTTAGTATTTTTCTCTTTAGCTGACGGTGCATGCTTGAAAGGCGAAATACGATTATATTTGAATAATGTTATTTTTTTAGTGTCTCATAATTGTGTAATGCTTTGTAAGTTTCTACCGTTTCTGATTTATTTAAAGTAGCATTTGGAACAGGTATCTTCCTTTCTAAATATTTTGTTAACACTCTGGCAGGAATGAATTTAAGTTGAAGAAAACGAATTGAAAAAACCCAGATTGTGAATAAAAATGAGGCTTTTTAATTGCATTGGCGAAAAAAGACCGAGTCCAACCTTTCGGTTGGGCTGGCACTCGCTCCCCACTCACTGGCGCAATCCCGTTACTACACGATGCGGGGACTTTTGCCTGCTCCGTTTCCGGCCTGGGCCGATCCGCACCTCCTTAGTCGACCTGGTTAACCCGAGCTCCCCCAGATCAACCATATCGACACCGTGCTTAGCGCGGACGCCGGATCAACATGGGAAAGTCGAGGACAGAACCCCCAACCTCAAGCCATCCTCAGCCTTGACCTCCAGAGTGGCTGGATTACAGGACCACGCCAACGGCCCCAGTCGATCGGGAGCTTTTTCTCTGCTACATAAAGACGTAACAACACTTGAAATTCGAAGAATTTTTGACACTGCTTCAGTTTTTTCTGAAACTTAAAAGATTCTGGACACTATAAATTATATTTTTATAGATAACTGTGCATTTGCTTTGATGAAAACAGTATAAAGATTATTGAACTGGTGGCGCCATCTAGTTGCGAAAAAATGCATTAAAAGTTCTTTTTCATGAATCCGTTTAAAATATCGATTTTAGAACGTTTCTAATTTTTAAAATTTCACTGCAAAATCTGACAGCACGGAAGAGTACGAAGTTGAAGCCGACATTCATGCAAAATCTCTTATCGTAAAATGCATTGATTTTAATTTCACTTGAAAAGAGACATTGTCCAACAATTAGTAGTAGTATTTGCGATTTTTTTTTTTTTTAATATTGTTTTTCAATTTTTTTTTTCATGCCCGTGGCTTGTTCGGTTTATTGAGAATTTTCTCATTTTTTTAAATTTTTATTGTTTGGGTTCCAATTTTTTTTCTGTTAAATTTTACAGGAATTTTTTTTAGTATTTTTCTCTTTAGCTGACGGTGCATGCTTGAAAGGCGAAATACGATTATATTTGAATAATGTTATTTTTTTAGTGTCTCATAATTGTGTAATGCTTTGTAAGTTTCTACCGTTTCTGATTTATTTAAAGTAGCATTTGGAACAGGTATCTTCCTTTCTAAATATTTTGTTAACACTCTGGCAGGAATGAATTTAAGTTGAAGAAAACGAATTGAAAAAACCCAGATTGTGAATAAAAATGAGGCTTTTTAATTGCATTGGCGAAAAAAGACTGACTCCAACCTTTCGGTTGGGCTGGCACTCGCTCCCCACTCACTGGCGCAATCCCGTTACTACACGATGCGGGGACTTTTGCCTGCTCCGTTTCCGGCCTGGACCGATCCGCCCCTCCTTAGTCGACCTGGTTAACCCGAGCTCCCCCAGATCAACCATATCGACACCGTGCTTAGCGCGGAAGCCGGATCAACATGGGAAAGTCGAGGACAGAACCCCCAACCTCAAGCCATCCTCAGCCTTGACCTCCAGAGTGGCTGGATTACAGGACCACGCCAACGGCCCCAGTCGATCGGGAGCTTTTTCTCTGCTACATAAAGACGTAACAACACTTGAAATTCGAAGAATTTTTGACACTGCTTCAGTTTTCTCTGAAACTTAAAAGATTCTGGACACTATAAATTATATTTTTATAGCCAACTGTGCATTTGCTTTGATGGAAACAGTATAAAGATTATTGAACTGGTGGCGCCATCTAGTTGCGAAAAAATGCATTAAAAGTTCTTTTTCAAGAATCCGTTTAAAATATCGATTTTAGAACGTTTCTAATTTTTAAAATTTCACTGCAAAATCTGACAGCACGGAAGAGTACGAAGTTGAAGCCGACATTCATGCAAAATCTCTTATCGTAAAATGCATTGATTTTAATTTCACTTGAAAAGAGACATTGTCCAACAATTAGTAGTAGTATTTGCGATTTTTTTTTTTAAATATTGTTTTTCAATTTTTTTTTTCATGCCCGTGGCTTGTTCGGTTCATTGAGAATTTTCTTATTTTTTAAAATTTTTATTTTTTGGGTTCCGATTTTTTTTTCTGTTAATTTTTACAGGAATTTTTCAATCTCTTCAACCTGCTGGAACGTAGAAAGTCGCTCCAACGTGTCTCATGAAAACCGGTTGGAACGTAGGAAGTTGCTTTCCAAAAACTGTTTTAATCCCGGCTGGAACGTAGGAAGTTTGTTTCCGCAAATAGATTTAGTAAAAACGTTTTTAATTATTTTTATAGACGTTTTTATTTAAAGTATCTTGATAAATGTAGTTACTATTATTCTTTTTTACTGCTTAAAATTATTTTTTATTCCACTATTTAAATACAAGCGTTGTTTACTGTTTCTTTGCAAATCATATTTGTCTTTTTTTTTGGAGGGGGAATTGCTCATGTAGAAAAAAAACCCGCTTCTTTTATAAATATAAAAAAAATAATTTTTAGAAATTATATCTTTAAAATATATAATTCTATTATAAATATATATTTAAAATCTCTATAAAAAATCGAAGCACATTCAAATTGGAGGAAGAGTTGTGTCTTGTGACGGGTTGCGAAAAGCGTAAAGGAAAAAAATTACTTAGTAATAATGACTATTAAAAAAAGTTTAGCGTATGAAAGAAAGAAAATATATTTAATAAATCGAAAACATTTATTTATATTCAGCAAAATTCGAGGATGAGTATGATATTGCTCTGAAGAATAGAATTACTAAAGGTATCTGTGCAATTATAATTATTGCTTTGCATGAAAACAGCATTAGCTATTTAATGAAATTAAATAAACGCATTAAAGACTGATACGATTTCTCACTGTTGAACGTATCATAAGGCTGTGAATTCAGAACATTTTTTATCTATGGATCTCGGTTCCTTTCAATTGCTAGTATTCGGTAAGAAAACGCATGTGTTTCTCTATGTGAAAGTGGTTTTTCGGCTTGTCCGCTTTGTTAATAGAAGTTTTACGAACAAATCAAGCAGTAAAATGTCGGTAGGTTTAGTGCTTAAAGTTGCCCAAGTTACGTTACAAAGAGAAGCGTTACATCTGGTGACAACAGCCTATTGAAGAAAAATCAGTGTCTCAAAATGGGTTATATAGAACATGCGCCAGGCAGATTGTACAATAGACGTACTTTTAACGAATCTTGCATTGAAAGGGAGTTATTTTCCCTTGTTGGCATTCAGCAAGACAAGAATTAATTTTTGAAAGATGTTCCGAATCATTCTTGAAATTATGAGTCTTGGATTAAAAAGATTAATTCATCACTCCTGAAAGCGTTGTTTTTTTTATAAAATTCACGTGGGTATTATGGCAATAATCTATGAAAAAAAGTTTTTAAGCTTTGCTCTTTAACCAGTTTTAGATTTTATGTCAAACAAAGTGTGTGCTCGACTATTTTTGATTTTCATATCCATTAAAGTTTTTTTTTCATAAAACATTTAAAGACGTACTTCTTAATATATTTAATAACAATTAATGACTAAAAAGTAAAATAAAAAATTCGATTTCTCTGTTCACTAATACAATGTAAGTAGATTTTCTTACTAAATTTGTTTATATTCTGGTTGAAATTCAGCTATTGATTAGATACTACTGAAAATTGTTTCCAATAGAAAAATTGCTTCCTTTAGGAAATTTATTTCTAATGCACCTCCTAAGGCCAATCCTAATAGCAATTTTTAAAAATGAGCTAAAATTTTTCCACCAATGCTTGATTCTGCATTTGAAGTTTATCTAAACTATAATAAAATTTTTAACAAAAGCATACCACTGAAACATACTCAACATTAAATAATTAGTTGGATCATATCTTGATATCAACAATGGAAAAAAATTAGGTTGAAATGATAGAAGCGACCATGAAGACAATTTAATTAGTTAACTTAATCCATAATGAAATATATTGATGTAAAATATACTTAAATTCGATAAATTAATATACAAAAGTCAAATTAATTAATTTACTTTCCTTCGAATTACCATGGGAAAATTTTAATTAACATTTTTATTATGCTTTAAAAACTAATAACTTACGAAAATATTAGCTTTTGAATTTTTTAAAAGCTATTTGTGAATATTATTTTTGCTTTGATAAAAAGTAGTTACAGATGATAAGAAGATTTTAAAATCATGAGACCCCGATCTGTGACTAGACCATCAATAACTTGCTGCTTTACCACACCAACATGATTCTCCCACCCAGTCTTTGCCAATTCTATGACGTAACAATTCACGCTTCTCTCTAGCACAACCTTCTTAATATGTAATGTTATTGTTAAGCCACTTTTTTTCCATCCAATTTTTGTGACCCGAGGATAAGATCATTTAAATGAAGAACTCTGCCCTTCCTCAACAAACTGGAAAAACTATTACAGATTCATTAATATCTATGATTTATTTTATTTTAATGAATGTGCCAAAATTTGTAGCAAGTATTTTTATTGTTACAATGAAATAAGAACCTTATTTTTCACTAACGGGTTTTAAACGTTGATGAAGTTATGATTACTTACTCTAGATAGTTTTTTTTTTATTTTATTGTGCATCTATGTTTTGAAATTCACATGCAGTGAAATACCTTATAAATATTGCCAATGAAATTCGTTTGAATTGCTCAGAAGTGAAGAGCATGGAAGCAACAGTTTGAAAGGGCAATTCTTAATTGTTGGACACATGCAGCTAAGTCTCATTTTTATCTACGAGATAATTTACGAATTTTCATAAAAAATCATAATTTTGTAACTTAATAAAAGGGGTACAATTGAAATTTTGATTTCATTGATGGAGTTAGATGAAGGAAAGATTCTTCGCAATATTTGTCGGCAGAGAAATGCATGGATTTATGAAAATATTTCTGCACTATGAGTCATTTTTATTAAGATTTGTGACAAGATTAGGAATCATATAAGAAATTGATATTCAAAATATTCACTTATTAAAAATAGGAATGAAATGATGATATTTATCAGATATAAGCTTCGTGGGTAAATGGATACATTAATATGTTTTCTAATTTTAGTATTAAAATTAACTTTAAAAATTTATTATTTCAGCTTATTTTTTTAATTATTTCAAAATAATATAATAAGTCAAAAATATTCAAGTTAATAATATTTTCATCAACATATTATCAATAAAATATTCACCTACTATATATTGACAAAAGATTGTTTTATTATTTTCAGAATTTAAAAAAATGGAATGAAAAACAAAAATCTAAAATCAAACAAAAAAAATTGTTCACATTTTTATTTATAAGTTTCAATAACAGATTTATATCCGAAATGAATGTAGTATTTTTAAATTATTAATAATAAATTTTTGATAATTTATTTTAATCAGAGCACTGTATATTTATCCATTTATATATATATATATATATATATATATATATATATATATATATATATATATATATATATATATATATATATATATATATATATATATATATATATATATATATATATATATATATATATATATATCATGCTATTTTTATTTCGAATACCAAATATACGAGTGAAATGGTTATAACAAAAAATTAGAAAAGGCTGAAGTGAAATTCACTGAATGTCAGTAAAAAGAATGTATTATATTCGTAATGCAATTTGATGAATGATAATTCCTTTTAAATAATTTATTAAACAAATTTTTCTATTACTAATAAAAATTTATAAAATCATATTGCGGAATTTTTTTAAAAAATTATTTTTGAACAAATTCTATTTTCTACAAACATTGCAGATTAAAAGAGAAGTTCTTAGTTCTCAGAGCGAAAACCAACTTCTTAGTTGAAAAACCGCATGGCAATTGCCCTGCGTCGACAGATTTATTACTTGATTGATCAGTCAGTACTATTCAAAATCCCCGGTGTTTAGGGGGTGTTGATGGTCGAGACGCGGGAAAATTTATCCCCTGTTGTTGATGGTCAGGGGCCGGTTTACGAACGTTCTGCCAATTTCTTTTCTTGTAATTTGTGTTCAACCTTTATTTTGACTGCGGCCGTTTTAAGAGCATTCTTAAGCTAGACAGCCGACGCTGGATGGGTTAATTTCATTTGAAAAGAGACATTGTGCAACAATTAGTAGTAGTATTCGCGATTTTTTTTTAAATATTGTTTTTCAATTTTTTTTCATGCCAGTGGCTTGTTCGGTTCATTGAGAATTTTCTCATTTTTTTAATTTTTATTATTTGGGTTCCGATTTTTTTTTCTGTTAATTTTTACAGGAATTTTTTTAGTATTTTTCTCTTTAGCTGACGGTGCATGCTTGAAAGGCGAAATACGATTATATTTAAATAATGTTATTTTTTTAGTGTCTCATAATTGTGTAATGCTTTGTAAGTTTCTACCGGTTCTTTTTTATTTAAAGTAGCTCTCCCCACTCACTGGCACAATCCCGTTACTACACGATGTGGGGACTTTAGCCTGCTCCGTTTCCGGCCTGGGCTGATCCGCATCTCCTTAGTCGACTGGGTTACCCGAGCACCCCTATATCCCCCATATCGACACCACGCTTTGCTTCGACGCAATATCATAAAAATATCCGTAACATGTAATCAAAAAATTGTATACTTTGCAATGAATGGTCTCGGATTTTATTACATCTTAATATAGATGCATTGAAAATAGCTTTTTTAAGGTATTTGGACATTGTTAATAATAGAAAATGTCTCAGTCTTATGTTCAAAGAATCTTTAAGATTGTATAGAAGCAATAACCCGACCTACCCAGAGACCGTGCTAGAAACTTGATGGGGTAACCGATGAATAACCCCACCTAACACGAAGGAATATACAATATTTTTTGTCAATGGACATTTACAAACAACAAATAATCCTGTAGAGAAAATGCATATTGGATTCTATGTCAGAATTAAAGCACGTTTTCTTAAACGATTTTATAACACTTCTTAAATTTGGAGAGCATCAATAAATATGATTTTTTCGGGATGAACTTTATGGAAAAGGTTATAAAATATTTTATAATTTTTTCTTAAAATTGATTAAAAAACAGGAAATTAAAAAATACCCATTAAAAGCCAAAACCAAAAATCAGAATAAATGCGGAAGGGGCTTGTTGTTAGTTTTGTTGCTAAAGAGGTATAAAACAAAAAACTTTCAATTTTAGAAATTTGCAAAATTAAAATGCACATTATTATTTTCTGACAATTCCAAAAATTTCAGTCCCACGGGTTCCTAATAAGATTAATCTAAATAATATCTAATTAAACTAAAAATGAGTAACAACACGAGAAAAACATCGTTTAGTATCATTTGGTGTTTTTATGCTTTTCTTTCATTCTTATTGCCTTTGTTTCATCTCTTTTTCACAGTTGTTTTTTTATTGCTATCTACATTATTTTCATAACTTATTTAATGGTGGTCATTTCATTTTTCCCATTTAATTGACATATCTTAACTAGATCAATATTTAAAAAAAATTGAATCTTGTTTTTGCTATTAATAATGTTTATTACCTTCTTTAGTGTCTCAAACGTTAAATGATAATTTCATTCTGTCGTATTTTACATATTTCATTTCATTCATTGATATTGATCAAATGAAGCAATTTTACAGCAATTCACTATAATGTTTTAGATTATTTCTCTCCAGGCTGGATTTGACACAGAGTAACTATCAACTATTCAGGTATAGGAAACAAAAAAGTGTATGTCATAACGGATCGACGATGTCAATACGTACTTCGACGCTTTTGTAAAGTTGATTCGCTGGGTGATGATTATTGATGTTTGAAGAATGAATACCGAAACTTGTAAAATATTGTGATAAAGGATTCAAATACAATATCAATTATGTCAAAAAGTACTCATTTGCCGAGATTCTTTTAAATATGTATAAAAAAAAATCTGGATCTACGATATCAGTCGACAAATAGAATTTACATTTGGAATAGCTCAGATATATTTCATTTTAGGTCTTCTTATAATTTGAATGTTTTACATTTTATAGATGAAGCTTCGAGCATGTTTTTTTTTTACTTTAAAAACATTCTAAGAACTTCATGCATTGTTCTAATTTAAACCAATTTCTAATAGTTCAAATTCAATTTTTAAAATATCGAAATATTTTGGTAAAAATAAAATAAGAATGATATTGTATCATTCTTATTTTATTTTAATACGTTTTTATTAACTAGTTTTCTTGTCTGTCTTTTCGTTACAAATTTTGTTACAGATTTTAAATTATCTATCGGATGAGCTAGAGAAAATTTTACACACACATCAGAACTGGAAGCATGCGTGTCTGTTTGTTTATTTGTCAAATTTTGCAATTGATTTTTAAACCAATCTAATAATACGCATTTTCCCGAAAGAGTTAGAATCTCGAAATTTAAAAAAAAATAGCTCAGAACTTCGTAACAATGTAACATTAACTACTTTTATTGTGTGTTGTGTTTCAAATTTTGTCATTCGGTTGTAGTTCATTGGAAAGTTAGTTTAAAATCGATTACAAAGTTTCAATGCAGAAGATAAGATAGTAGAAAATAATTACTTAAATAAAAATTTAAAAATAATTATTTTATTATCATGTCTCTATGTAATATATCAAATATATTACCTTTTTAAAACACACTAAGAATTTTTCAATACGTAATTTAATATACAGTAAAGTATTATACAGTAAGTAAGTAATAAAGTAATTTAATATACAATATGTATATATAATGCGAAATTAGAAATTTAGAATTATATATGGAGTAGGAATCTGTGTGGAATTATAAAGCTATACAGGGGTAGGAGAAATAATTTTTTATTTTTTTGTTTGTTTTAACAGAGTGGTATATTACATTCTTTTTTTAAGTTTAAATAAGTGTTTCTATATGCTATCGCAGATCCTGATCTCAATATGGAATCCATATAAATTATAAATGTATTTGCTATGAAAAAGAATGAACGCCATTTCAATCGACTAATTCCTTATAATGGAGTTCCTTATAATATAGTTTATAGGATAAAAAAAAACAGTATTTTTTGTTATAATTTAATATATTAGTTACAGTTATGTTATAGTACAAAAACAAAGCATTTGTAAAACTTAATGAATATTATAATGAGTATTTTTAGCAATGATATTGCTCATTTCAGAAAATAATACTTATAATTAACAACATATAACTTTTATGATGCCATAATAAAAATACATGTGACTTTTATGATATGATAAAATATTTGTAATACTATACGATTAATAATAAAGCATTCAAAAATACACAATAATTTATATTGCTGGTTTAAACTATAAATTGAAGTATAATATGTATTATAATAATATACATTATGTATTTTCTGGTTTTTAGGAAAGCTTCTAAAATTCTTTACTTTTATGAATCATTTCGTAGCAATTTATGAAATGTTAATTTAGAATTTCTAAACGTAAACTGTCAAAAGATGTGTTTAAAATAAACTAAAAATTTGATATAACTGTAGCATTTCTTTTAATAAATTGATTAAGGATAAAGTCTATTATTAATTCTTTTAAGTTTTTGTTAGTAATATCATAACTAGTTCAATGTAACAAATTTATCAACACAGGGAGAAAATTTTAAATTTCTAATGCCTTTCAATGCCACATATACCAATAATGGCATTAAGATGAGGGTTTTAAAAATTACCTGACTTTGCTACGCTCATGTAAAGCTGCTTTCAGAATTGATGCAAGCTATTTTTTGTGACAACAAATTTATTTTCAAAAAAAAAAAAGTCAGGTTGACAGATTAAGTTGGTTGTGAAACCCAAGAGAATAATCAACTCATCATATAATATTGCATTTATGCGAAATACAGTTAACTCTCAGAGATTGTATAAACAATTGCCAATGATAAATAATACTCTATATATTTTTTCTAGTCGTGAAAAGCAAGAAAATATATTTAATATGTAATATAAAATTTTCACGTACAAGAGTAAATCCTTCATTTAAAAAAATTAAAATACTTATTTCAAGCAATTTTCTTTCTGGAAAAATATGAATTTAATAAATATACAGTTTTACTGACATATATAACAATGATATATTTAATGTAATAATATTTTATATAATACATTCATCAATGATATATTTAAAAGTACAGTGATTTTCTTTTTTTTCCATAGTTGTTTGTTTCATTAGACACACACATCCGACACTCTTTCACATTTATACACATTTAATAAACTGATTTTTTTCATATAATTGTTTGCAGCAAAAAGCAAACGATTTTCTCAATCTTTCCATAATAATACAAAAAGGGAAAAACTGTGTAACAATTAATAGTTTTGATTTACACATTTGTACGTAGTTTTTTAAAGGCAGAAACGATTATTTACTTCGTTCCAGTGTCAACCAGCAGATTTATCGTTCACAAATAGTCAGTTTTTTAATGTCTATCACAGATATTAAAATGAATTATGCATTAAAATTCTACAAAAACCGTTAAAATTTGTTTCCATCAAACCATATGTTTTTCAAACTCCCAGCTTTGCAGATTTTATGCAAAAAGAAGAATAACATTTATTTTTCAGTTTATCGGAAATGATGAAGATGCAATTCGACTGTATTCTGTATCAATGCAAAAATTCATTGGTCTTTTTTTGCTGTACTACACTCAAGAAAGTAAACTCGATGTGAAATTCTTCATACATTTTGGTACTTTCATGCAGACAATAGTAATTCGAAAATATAGCATTTGATTGCACATTTGAATGGAATCCAGTTTGTTCCTACAACTGCTGCAGACAAGAGTTGGCTATTTCTTAACTGGCAATTGGAAAATCAGTTTACTTGTTTCAATCTGATGCAGTCTTTATATTATTTCGACTCATCGAAGCAATAATTGCTTTTATCAATTGCAAAGCTGATTGCTTCAGTATTTTCATCAACCTAGTATGCAATTCAATACGATCAAATGACTTTTATAAAATAATATTTGATTCAGTTAAAATAAATCGTTCTTTTGGGAATATCCTAGGTTGATACATCCATTTTGCGTGGTAGTGGCTTTGGGTTCTGTTATAATGCTAGGTATTGGTACCTCTTTCAGATCAGTTTTCGACTGGAAATTAACTTTGTCTTTGGCACAGAAATAAGAAAATATGTGCTTTTCTATAGCAAAGTAAGGCTCAGCAAATATAACAGTTAAAATGAAGGATATGATAAAAGACATCACAATGTAACTTGTAGCCATGAACAACTGAAATAAAAAAAATATTGTTATTTGTTTTTTATCTGTTAACCTTACAGAAGGCTACATATATTTAATGGTTTTCAATAAATAGATAAAATATGGTATGTCTTACTGAATTTGAGCTGCATATTTTTAATAAATATAATTCAAATCTCTAAAAATATACCAAATATTTTTATTATTTTATAACTATTATGCTTATTTTATATCAGTTAATATTAAAACCCGGGGAGCACCTCGAAATGAGGATGAGATGATTCTGACATGGTTGTTGAATCTCGCCACCTTGGAAGGTACACGAAAAGGTGGGGTTCTGGTTCCTCCCATCGATGACGGGACGTGCTTCCTTAGGGAAGGGTTGTACCGTGGCCATTGATGGCCCTTATGACTCAACTACAGTTCCCGCCAGTGTTGCTGTTGCAGTTATCCGGTCATTCAGTATTATTTATCCGAGTGCCTTCGGACTGGTCGGAGAGTCAATAATATGACTTATATGAGTTAATAAGTAAAATATGACATTGAATTGCCGCGTAAATCATGGTTCAGCCCTATTACCGGTCACGATGCAGCCCCTCCGATAGGATGGATGCTTCATCATCGGTAGGATGTAATCAACTTCACACCATTTCTGCACTTACCAAGTCGATGAGAACCAACCACCGTCGCTTTTAGTATATGACTAAATTTTATTAAAAATAACTGAATTCCCTTTTTTGATAAAGATTTTTTTATTTTTCGGGTTGTTATCTTTTTAGCAAAAATATAATATATATAAATATATATAATACTATATATACTATACTATATATAAATATATATTATATATATAATATAATATATATAATAATATAATATATATAAATAAATATTAGGAACAAAAATATAATAACAATTTGACAGTACTGTATAATGTAATAACTACAAATGTAATTTAAATATTATCGGAAATTAGAACAAGGTTTTTAACAGCAGAATCAAGTTTTTATATAACTTTATTTCGACTTTAAACAAATTTCAATAGCTGTTAAGTTTTTGACATTTGAAAGTCACCGAAATTCCTTAACTTCAGGAAATATAAAATTCATAGTTGTCCTGGAGCAATTGTGATATTATTAAAATGCGCCTGATATGTAATGAGACTTATACAATTTATAAATGTAAAATTTAATATTAAATGATATTTATTTATTTACGGATTTATCGACTTTTGCAGAAAGAATATATGCAAAAAATATTTAAAATGTATAATTAATTTTAATATTGAACACCGCAATGATAGAAGATGCCTATATCTGTAGTAAAGCAACTTCTATAAATTATTTTATAGAATATTTAATCATCAGCCTATTATGAGTCAAATTAAGATTCGGTCTCATAAAAAAGGCAATATTACGAAAACTAGAATGATATTTATATCCATATTTATTGATTCTTTGTAATAATATCCAAATATATTATTTGACTAGTCATAATTTTTTTCTTGCAGATCCATACACTCGTCAGTTAAGAGAAGGGGAGGGGGTAAAGAAATTTTAAACTTTTTTGCCGAAAATTTTAACTCTGCGTTTCTTACAATTTTCTGGATGTTTGGGGCTTCTTTACTAAGTTGTTACTATTTCCATCAGTTCAGCATCATCAAATATTGATCTATTAATCACTCATTATTTTCGTCAACGCAATATTCCAAATTTTACACAAAAATCTATAATAAAATGTCTTAAATTTTACAATAATTTAAAAAAATATCTTACAATTTCCAAATGTCCCATGTACCATCTTTCACGTATAGATGCGCTTCGGTAATGCATAATAGGAAGGTGTATCAGGTAAGCCATATAGCACAAACGATCCAAAGGAATAAATGGTTTAGATTTCAGCACTCGGGATATTGGTCCTGAAAAAAAGCATTATTAGCCATTATGTATATGTATTAATAAAATTTTCTGTGAAGGAAAATCCCTTTTTTGAATCCCTGCCTGAGGGTGACCCTTGAGAAAGTCTTCTGACCGGATTCTTATTTTATTTGGTTTAATTTTGATACTTTTTTCCTATTAACTTGATTTTTATTACTATTGTCTTGATTCATCTGTGTTTTAGTAGTAGCTGCATTTGCGCTCTCCAAATACAATGGTGCTTTTTCTGCCTTTTTTTAGTTTTAGTTTGAATCAGAAATAATTTTTAGTTGCGATTCCGATATAATTTAGTTTCGTTTCCAAAATATTTTTAATTTTAGATTGTTTCAATTATAGGTTTTAATTACCTAATGCTAATATTTTTTGTATATATATATATATATATTAGAATATTACTCATTTTGTATGTCATCGTAAAATTAAAAAAAATAATAATAATTAGTTCTCACTTTAGACTTTTACTTAAAAATTTTCACTTTCAGAACACTTTTTAAAAAATTATTCGATCATTTTCGATTTTTGCTCAATAAATTTCTGCTGAAAGTTGTTTCAACTGAGCAAAAAACACTAAGGTAAAAAAGATAATTATTTTAGTAATTTATTTCTTTTTGATTTATTTAAAATGTAAAATGAATTATAATAAATCAAAAATATTCCCAAGTACTCTCAAAGATTTAAATAGTTACAAAATTTGAGATCATTGTCTAAATGCTAATGAATATGGCAGAATAAAGATTTAAATGAGATAGTTCTAACATTTTGAAGAAAACATAGCATGGGGGTGTACAATCATTGTTTTTCTTATTTATCTACATCAAGCTTTATGATATTGTGATTTTTTCAAAAAGCATAATATTTTTTAAAAACCCAATAAGTCGCACTGTAAAGAATTTAAAATCATAAGCGTTTCATTCATAATTCCATATTTCTTGAATTCAGTAACTACACAAAATTAAACTATTTCTCCAATTAAATTACATTTTACTACTAGGGAAAAGTGCGAAATTAAACAAGAATAACTAACTATTCTGAAATGCAAGAAAACACATATTTCAGTTCCCACAGTAAATATTATTGGACTAATTCAGCTCGTCATGCTGCCTTGGCATTTTCTTAGCTTTCTCTTTAAGGCTGTAGAACCTATTCTGATAGGAGTTAAACTAACAATAGAATTCTCAACTGATCGAATTCGAATCTCTAGCTTCATTTTCCTTAAATATCACAGATAAGAAACTATTCGTTTTCATATCCAAGTCTTTTTTTATTTTTTTATTCTTATAATTAGAATGATTTTAACCTTATACAGATGCGGATTGTGATAGTTAAGTCAAAGCTAAACATTTTTTTACCTCCATGGTGAGTGGTACAAGCTATGACCATCCAGGCGATTCCAATACACCAGACGTTTCTATGCATGATTGCATAAAACGTTGCCAATGGTGTTTCCATCTTTTGACCATTCCTATAACTGTAGAGTCCGAACATGACAGATGTGGTACAGACTATAGAGGAACACCACAGGATAACTGAAGCAACCTGTAATGAAAAATCTTGTCAGTTTTATATTAAAATTATAAAAAAAAATTATTTGCGACCGAAAACTGGGAATGATTAAAATAAAGTGATAAAATTATTAAAAAAATATTTATAAAGACCGTTTTTTTAAGAAAAATATCAATTGCTTTTAATAAAACATGGTGACTTTTTACTTTCTGATATACGAAACACACTGTGGCGAATTGGGATGTGCGAGGATACAACCTGGGACCTTATGGTTCGCAGGTCAGTAATATGACCATGATACAAAAGAAATTGCTCGTGCAGCGTAGTTGTTAACTGGCTTATAAGCTTTCACCACAGACTCTCCCTTCAGTGAGTCGGAGGTGAGACGAAAGATATGACTCTTGAGTGATGATGTATTAGCTGTTGATTCTAATGCGCCTGTACCCATTTGAGTAGCGCCAAGCGTTATGGCGAGCGTGTGTGGTTGCTGATGCTGTTGCTGCGTCAAGTGAGTCTGACGACTATGGGTTGTTGCGACCTTTTTGTGTTGCTGCGTCAAGTGAGTCTGATGACTTTGGTTGCGGGTAGATGGCGCCACAACAGCTGTACGAAGGTTGAAAGTTCATCGTCCTAGGTCACCAATGTGGCGAATTGCGATGAGTGAGGATAGAAACCGGGATCTTGTGGTTAGCAGTCCAGTAATATGACCATGATACAAAAGCAATTGCTTATGCAGCGTAGTTGTTAACTGGTTTATAAGCTTTCACCACAACACTAAGAGAAAGTATTGAAAACATCAAAAAATCCGAATGCTTGATTTTGTCCAATATTCAAGTTTTAAACTTCCCTGATTCCTGAAAACACATTTTTGGAATTACGTCTGTCTGTCTGAGAACAGGATGATTCAAAACCACTTTGACTTAGAAGGATGAAATTTAATATGTCAGCTTGGTACCAAATTTTTAGATTTCTATCAAATTTTAAACAAAATCTATTAAAAGGAAGTTTGCAACTCTATCTGTCTGGCTGTCAAAGTACTAATGAACACGATAATTAAAAAACGAAAAGAGCTAGATAGATGAACATTAGCATGCAAGTTTAGGATCTAAAATATAGATCCTTATCAAATTTAGAACCCAATCTACAAAAATGTTGAGCATCTGTAGGTCTGTACTTTTGCAGACATGAAAAAGTGATGACTCAAAATGGCTTAAATAACTGAAATTTGGCATGATCTTGTGATTTTCAATCGGCCTGAAAAAGAGACATTCAAAATACACATTCAATTTTCTGGTATTTGTGTATAAATAGCATGCCAGCGATTAGTTGTCATAAAAGTCTTGCCGCCAATTAATCGCTATATTCAGTATTCATGTCACGCCAAAATTCGATGTTTTATATCTGTTGTTCGCCAATGCCCTTTATTAATACATGTGCATCGACTTTCTTTATTATACAAAGAAACACATAATTCACATATGTGAAATTCAAAATAAGAATCTGGACAGTCGTGGCAAGTTCACGGTTTTACTTTACGTCCTCAATTTTATTCTGCAGAGAGCAGAATAAAAAATTTCCTTATAAAGTATACAAGTAAATTTTGGAAACACCGCTCTTCCTGGTTTAGTAGTTTTTTTCGCATTGATTTAATTCTGTAAAATTGAATAAATTCAAGGTAAATACTTAAAACTAATTTTATAACTTTAATGTTTATAAAAAGAGAAAAACAATAATTAAATTTCCATATTAAATAAGCCTTGAATGATGGTTCTGAAGAATTAAGTTAATAATATTAAGCTCTATATACCAATTCTTTTTATTCAATAAGCTAACCAAACTTAAGATGATTTAAAATAACGATAGGATTATTAACTTATGAATATTTATTTTATTTGTAAATCAATATTAAAGGTAAAGACAAATATCTGAATATTTTTAAAGCTAAATTAATAGAAATAATATGTAATTTCAAAGTTTGTTTTCTTTCTGATTAAAAATGCTTTGCTTAGGTTAGATATCAGATATGTAACCACATTTTATATCATTCAATATTAGTACATATCAATTAATAATCTATAAATATGGAAATATATTAATTATATTTGTGTGTAATGCGGGTTTATTATTTTTGAAATGAACTCTTTTAACACTCATGGAAAAAGAAATATTTTAATATAATCAAATCTGCTAATTAATCTTATGATGAAATTCTCTTTATCAAAAGTCTGAATACATAATTCAGAAATTTATCGCAGGAAACTTTTTATTACGAATAAGAATAAGGAGATTAATTTTAATATTATATAAAATAAATTTAATGATTTTAAAAAAACAAATGTTATTTAATAAATTCTTTTAACTTTAATATGTCCCAATACTCTTACATTGAATGTCAAAAAGTATAAATAGAGCAATTAAAACTTCGTAAAATTAATTGTTTTTAAAATTTTAGTATAAGAACATGTACTGTTGATAGATAAAATAGAAGCTCAATTGTTAATAAAATTTTTTTCAGAAAGGTCGACAGGTTTTATTTTAGTTTAAAAGAACTCTTAAACTGATGTAACAGCGGTTTTCTCTTGAAAAAGATACTTTGGTTTTAATACCCGCACCTGACCACAAACCAGAAGTTCTTAAATTTTCAATATAAACTTAATATTAATCGAAAACTTTCTCCGAGAATTTCTAATAAGACGTAATTTTGATTTACTACTAATGCAATAATCTTAAAAAGGTCCATATACATTAAGTTTATCAATTATTTATGTTTATTTAATGCACTTGATTATTAAATGTTTATTTAATGCACTTAATTATTAAATGTTTATTTAATGCACTTTCCAATAGCAGAAAATTTTTGAAATTTTTTAAAAAGATAAATAATTTACAAAAAAGTTTTATTGCTATGAAAATATAAAGAATATAACGTATTCATACATTCTTTTACAATTTCCCTTTTATCCAACTGCTAATTATTTTCAACGAACTGTTTGATTGCCTTTTATAAAGTAATTGAAATCTACATTACTAACATACAGACCTCATTTCTTTAATGTTTTCTTTTAATATGATACTAGAAGAATAATTAATATGATACCAAAAGAAAGAAAATTTTCATATTTATACTTATTGCAAATAAAATATAAAATTCTTTTTTATATATAGGAAGGAACTTGCATTAAAAACAATGTTTAGAATATTTATTAGATTAAATTAATCAATATTCTTACCCTTGAAATTTCCAGTCTATCTCTTTTTACAGCTAGGAAATAACCAGTCAAAAGTCCAATGCAAAAAGGTCCCACGTGATCAAATGGCTTCGTAAAAACATCTCTCCATGCAATGGGGAATGTCCTGGTAATAAAATGAGAATTTGCATTAGAAAGAATTATCAATAAATGAAACATGAGTGAAATCTATATTTACACAGATTGATTATTCTAATTCTATGCATACCTTTTATCCATCATATAAAAGGCTAAACTTCCTGGAAGATTGTGAATAACAGTCATAATAGCAACAAATATGATTCCGGAAATTATTAGCAGAATAATGAAGAAAAGGCCGAATCGTCTAGATCTGGAAAAGTGGGAACATTAGTATCAATTCATTTTTTGTTACAAATAAATATTAAAAGAATTACAATAAAATTGAAATTTTTTAGAAGTAATCTTTATTTAAAATATTGATAAAGACTATTACTTTTTAAGAATCCATATGGAAAAGGCACCGAGAATTGTCAGCTGCATTATGAGTGACAGTATCCAAGAATGATATAAACACTGAAAATAAATAAAGATGATATAAAAATGAAATATGAAAGATAAACCTGAAAGAAATTTTTAAATGAAACACTTTTTCCCCGTTACTTTTCATTGCTACTATTTCGAATTTAAGAGTATTAAATTATCTTGTTTTTAATATAAATATTGTAAATGAATATTAAGTTTCCTCTTTTAATTTTTAGTTCATGTTTGTAGATTGATTCATTTTGATATTTCTATAATAAAATATTTTTGCACTTATGACACTTTTTTTCAAATATGTTCTATTAAAAATTCTCAGATTAAGGATTTATTAAATTTTTTAATGAATATTAAATCTAGATTTATGTTCTGTGATAATAAATAATAAAACCTGAATGTTTGGAAAACTGTGAAGTACCTAATTTTGAAAGTAATAAATAGAAGAAAATTGATTCTTTAAAAATTATACGATATTTATTTCATAAAACTATATGATAATTTATAGTCCTTGTAAAAATTCTATTAGAATTTCAACAATTTTTAAAAATAAACCTAATTTTGTATGAATTTTAAACTTGTTTTTGCTGCAGGAAATAAATAAAATACATTCAAGCTTTACCTCAATTTTTTTTTTGCTAAAAAATGAAACATTAAAAAATATATATCCTTTGGAATTCAGCTTTAAAACTAAAGTTTTTATTTTGATATGTTGATCTCATCTTAAAAATGATTTTGAAAAAAACATTTCGAAAAACTCAAGAAATAAAAATATTTTCTTTTTTTAAGATAAATATTGATTGACTGTCTAAAATCAAAAGTTACAAATTCTTATCATTAAATCTAGAGTCGAATGTAAACCTTTGTTAATGATGTAAAAAAAATTTAAAAAATTAGTCGAAAAAATGTAAGCCATTAAATTCCTTACCACGTCGGTATGTTCCCAAAAGTTGCTGATATAAAGAAGGTTCAGCCACCACCTTTGCCTGCAGTTATTCAGAATGGGGGTCATGTAAGCAGTCCAGATTGGTCCAGAACCAAAGGCCGGGAGCAGCAGAAAGAAAGATATAGCCACTATTTGAGCTGCAGACATTCTGAAGATGAAGAAAATCAGTGAGAAAATAGGAATGCATAAATTATTTTTTATAATATTATTCATTAAGAAGAAAAAAAGCATTTAAAAAAATATTAACAAAAGATCATTTTGAAAAGGTGGCTGGCAATTCAATGTTTATGTAACACATAAAAAGAGAGCTATGTTCTCTGCTAAAAATATTGCGCAGTTAAATTATCTGTAACATAAGCAGTTAAGACAGTGCTTAGTTAAGTGATCTATAACATATGCAGTTATGTTTCTTCCATGACATTGACATTATGCACATTACATGGCTTTTACGTGGTGATATTAACTACAGCTAAAATTGTTCGTTTTGGATTCTTACAGAATTATGTTAGTTCTTAAAGAGTTCGAGTTGATGTTCTTTGATAATTTTGCTGGTGTTGTATTTTAGTCATCACATATATATATCAACTGGATGTTGAAATAAGAGGTTGTGTTTTTGTACAAGCGCGTTTTGTTATTGAATGTAGTTAGAAATACTTCCAGCTATTTATTAAAAATCAGAAAGAAAGAAAATTTAATTTTCTTAAGTGCATTGTTGTTGCTCTTGCGACAAAGGGAAGAAAGATAGCCCAATTTCACGAATGCAAACTAAACTTCAAGCTTTCTTCTATATTGTGTTTGAATATATTTCTTCCAATCTTTGTTTTTAAGGAAGTAGTATGAAATAGTATCACATTTTAATATACAGTGTACTTTTATACTTTTTGGATACGTTATATATAAAGGAAATCGCAGATAGAAGGAGTTTCAAATTTTAAATACGCCTCTAAATTGTAATTTTACATATTGCCTGTGAGATCTTATTTTTTAAACTTAGCTTCTTTCCTCAGATATAAACAACAAATAAGGTCATCAGATACATCAGATATAAACAACAAATAAGATCATCAGACATATCAGATATAAACAACAAATAATATCATCAGATACATCAGATATAAACAACAAATAAGATAATCAGATACATCAGATATAAACAACAAATAAGATAATCAGATACATCAGATATAAACAACAAATAAGATAATAAGATACATCAGATATAAACAACAAATAAACAACACATATTTGCTTTTCTAAATGAAAAAAAAAAAAGAGTCAAAATCGACTAAAATATGAAATTTATTTTACGTGTATTCCAAAATTGTTCATCATGCTTTATTTGGTTCAATTACAATCTTTCTTTGCTTTTTATGGGCTCACATTATATGGGAGGAAATGATCAGAAAGTTGTTTGTGTTATGCTCTAGCATTCAGCTTAAAAATTTTTTCTTACGTTTTGGATTAAATTTTTTTTCTCCTTGCATTAATTTAAATGAGTTCTTTTTTTAATAATTTCTTTTTTGTAGTTATTGACCTAGGAAAGCAAATACGTATTGTACCAAATTTCATCATCATTGTTTGTTAATAATGAGGAAATAAATGTATACAGATCCCACTTGAATTTTTGCGAAATGCATGCCTTAAATTCTATGGTACATTTAAATGTTATCATCCCATTTTAGTGTCAAGTAAAAATCAGCAATGATGAATAGTGAAAACTCCAGTCAAATTAGAACATTATTATAGTTTACGATCATATTATGCTTTGTTTTAAGAATAGCAATGTTCAAAATGACAATTATTCTTGCTAAATTTAATAATTTCTCAGTATTTCTCTCTCTCTCTCTCTCTCTCTCTCTATCTATATATATATATATATATATATATATATATTAATATTTCACCATAATATTATATTGATATATTTCCAGCAATGTAAATATATCATTAATAAAACAAGTCAATTACAAAATAACTTTTGAGGTGGAATGGCATATGTAAAACTATTATTTATTTTATTAGTGCTAATAGGAAAAAATACTAATTCCTTATATAAATACTATTTCTCTTCTACGCAAGATATCAGTTGTATGGGAACATATTTTTATGTTAGATAGAAATTATTTCATTTTTTTCTTTTGTGGATACATTAAAGCGTTATGTAAGTATCACAAAATACATTAAGAAATTTTAGAACCGTTTTGCCAAGTTTTCAAGAACAAAGACAATAACATTTTTCATTATCTTTGGGAAGAATGAGCTATTGTTTAGATTATTTTTAAATGATGAAACAAGGATATAATATTCGAAGTTAATTATGTTTCAGAAAGTGCAACTATCCAAAGACAATGGAAATAGTTCCATTTTATGAAATATTTTCACAGTTATAATATCTTTTGAAATAAAATGAATCTAAATTCTATATTTTGTAATTGTAAATTACAAACTATCTGACTGTTCCCCATATAAAATGTTATTCTTAAAAATTAGCTATAACGTTGTATTCCATTTATTTTTTGGAAATTATTGATATATCTTACTCCAAGGTTATGATTTATAAAGTTCTGACTATCCTAGATTTAAAGTTGTTTTTAAAAAATATGGAATAAATACCAAAGGTATAAATCTAATTTCCAAAAAAAAAATATTTTTTTTTCTGTAAAAGCATTTTTTAAGAACAGTTTTTAAAGACTGTGCCATGGCACAAAAATTTTCACTGTCTTACCTGAGAAAACGATGTAAGAGCAGTTTAAAAATTCCTAAGTTGACTTTATTTTCTTTAGATGCAAATCTCCACCTTTGATATGTAATTGTTACAGCTCTAAAAAGAATGAAATATTAATAAAATAAAATCTAACTAAAAAGAATTACAGTCGTGTTAATAAACTTATCTTATTAGTGATGGCGATTAAAGTTTTTTAGATACTGTAAACCAAATTGTTAAATATTTTAAAAATTTGCTTACGAAAACTAATGCAAATTTGTGCTGAAAAAGACATTATAAAAAACCGTATTTTGCCAATTAAAAATGAAAAAAAAAAATTAATGACTTACACTCATTGTAGAAAGTTATCTCTTAGAATTCCTTTTAAATTTATTTATTATTATAAAATCATTATTATTTAAATTTATTATAATTAAAATATAAAAGTTTATTCAGAAAAATAATTTTTAAATTAAATCATATTTTACGCAAAATTTTCAAGTTCAAAATAGATATGTTGTTTTGGCAAAGCAAAATGTTTCATTTTTAAATTGAGTAACCAAAATCAGCTCAGCAGCTATAAATGCATTAGAGTTATTGATTCAGATAAAATAATGCGTTTTGTTTTCCAATCTTATTTTTTTATTCATCCTCATAAAATTTATATACATAAATTATTACAATAAAGGAAGAAAAAATTGCTTCAAAAAAGTCTACTTACGATACGAAAATCAAGGAATCTAATGCTACAGATCCATTTCCAATTCCAGAAAATGTGAAACTGTCGAAGAATCTTAAGAAATTGGCTGCTTTCGCTGTCAGAGGAAAATAAAATAGATTATATAGTTAAATTGATTTCATTGAGATGATAATTTGTATTTTTTAAATGTGCTCCAAAAACTTGGTGCTTCAATAACTTTGAAAATGTTTTTACTTCCCACAATGTATGTATTAAAAACATACGTATATGAAAAGAGTTATTTTAAAATCGAACCAGAAACAAGTTCGCTTAAATTAAATAAAAATAATCGAATTAAGACAAAACGCATTTTAAAACAACTTTAGCAGGAATGTTTCTTTTTGTTGTAGTATAATTTTTTAAACTCAAGGATTATCTTCACTTAATGTGCGTGAAGGATATGCTGGATTTCATTTTGAGCTATTTTAAATTAAAAAAAGTACTCCTATCTGGATTCATGTTCTGTGGTAACTACAAAAAGCTATTTCGTTTCGCCTCGAAAGTGTTCGGAAAAATCTGAATGATCAGAACAACGCAACAGCATTGACTTGAACTATGATTGAATTCCAAAGGCCACCACTCATCACGGTATGACTCCTCCTGAAGGAGGCACATCCCACCATCAATAGAATGTAACCAACCCCGTAGTATTCCCAGTTTTTGCACTCACCAGGACGGCGCGAACCAACCACTGTGGCAGAAGATTATCATCATGAATTTTGAAATATATACAGCTATTAAAAATATATCTATGATATAATAGTAAGCTATGGTTTTTCTGAGATATATTATGTATTATTGAAACATGTCCAGATTATGAGATTATCGGCTGAACTAGTAACCGACTCTCTTAACTTCAACGTTCTTCGGAACTGACTAAAAGAAGTAGACAAACAGAAGAACCCCTTCGCATTTGTGGGGCTGGTATGGGGTTGAGATCTTGACTTTTGAATTAGAGGATTCTTGTTTGAAAATTTGATTTCGCCAATAAATTATCTAAAAACGGATCACGTGCCTGTTGAATCCGTCGAGACAAACGCTGTCTCATTGGTATAGAGTGGAATTTTTGAGAGAAAATGCAATCTCAGGTATCGCCCTCTTCACTTGGCCATAGCTTAAAATTACGAGATCAGTCTCAAAGTAGCCTTTATATAGCTTCAAAGTGCGAAGTAACTAAGCTGAACTAAACCTACATCTGCAGACGAATTTGTATCGAATCTGTGGTATTCTGATTAGAAGCGCAACCACAAGGACATAGCTTTTCTTTTTTCAGAAAAGAGCAAGCAAAATGAAAATTCCCTTATGCATTAAGTGGCGATTTGCCCAAGGAAATTATTTTATACAATAAAATTTTAAATTTGAACAATCAGTCTGTAAATAATTTAATATTTATTTCGTAATTGTGTTTGTCAATTTTAATTTAAAATTTTAGCTGACTGAATTTGGAATTGAGTTACCAGCTTGAATATCAACTAAATTTCAAATATCAGTTTAACTTTTTAAAAATATAATATTTAGTATGATTGTATCAATTTTTAAATTTCTTTTCAAAAATTTATCAAAATACAGAAGAGAAAAAAAACTTACAATATTTTTGGAAATGCAAAATATGAAGATAACCATAGGTATGACTATAAATGATAAGCATCACAATAATCGTTCGAAGACCATGGAGGCATTCCAAGCCATTCGATTTCCTTTTGGTGCTTAAAACATTAATGGCATTCCCATAAAGAGATGTTTTCTGGATGATGATACGGATAAAATCTGCAATAATAATAGCTATTACTTTTCTTTGCTAATTAATTTATATGAATGGTTAAATATTTATGTAAAGAAAATAAACAGCTAATTATCAAGAAGACTCAGAAACAGTGTCTAAAGATGGACGAAATTCGCTCATATAGGTTCTTCACACGAACATCCAATAATAAATGGAATAAAGTAAAAAGAGAACTTAAGCAACAAACAACTAAGAACTTAACAAAGATTAACAAAGAACTTTGTTAAGAACTTAACAAAGATTTATTACTTCACTAAAAGGAGAAAATTCTATTTTAATTATTTTTCACTCTTTAGATTTTAAATCATAATTAGTTATAAGAGTAATAGAATCATGAAATCAGCTGCTTGCCAACTTATTTACCAGATGAAGCTTCTAGGAATTAAAATTTAATTTATTTTGTTAATAAATTGACAATTTGGTTCATAAATTATTAGAAAAGACTATTTACATTAAGAATATACATGCATACAAAATTTCAAAACTCGTTCACAGATGTAAGTGAGTGATATATCGATTATAAATTGCATTTTCAGAAACAAGAATCATATCATGTTAAATAAAATAAAAGGCGAATCAAAATAATTTATTTCTTTGTCTTCGTTACCAACTCTATGTTTCAATTGCGATTTATTAAAATCTTATTTTAAATCATGCTTTAATTTTACGCGATAAAAATACAATTATTAGTAATGTGAATGCCAAGGTACTTTCTTCTTAGTTTTCTTTTAAGTCTTTTTTTACAGTTTCTTGGCAGTAACGAAATCTTCAGACGATTTTGACGAGCAGTGGTTCCATATACAAGGGTTGTTCAAATGAAAAGGTATGAAACGACACTGCGGATAAATAAAGACTTTATTCAAAATATACACCATAGGCCTGAGCGTAACGATACCATTGATTAACGAGCCGAAAGATTCTTGGTTCCCAGAATTCCTTCTTCCTTCCTTCTGGGGGACAAATAATCCTCATTATATTTTTATTTCTGTTGCCATATTTGAACATTTATATTTAATTCAATACCATTTGTTTTGAATTGTTTTTTATTCCAGATCGTGGTGCGAATTTGTAACTTAGAATTCTCTGATATCTTGACAAATTTTAAAATCAACGTAAAGCTTTGGAAATTTTGATTGATTGTGATGATAAAAGTCCACAGCATACTTTATATAAAAACATAAGATTTAAAAAAAAATCTTGAATACATTTTAAAGATAAATCTCCTAGGATTTTCAAAATTTAATTTTCTCAACTGATTATAAACGGAGAATTTTGTAAAATACATAAGATAAGTAATATTATCTTACTTGATTTTTCTGATATTAAATCTTGAGAATCCTTTCGTAAACGCAAGAATGCATCAGCGATAGTACCCAAGAACAGACAACACAAAATAAAACCGAAAACACACCTGCAAGAAAAAATTATAAAAATTAAGAGTGAAAATTAAATTATTAAAATTATTAAATTAAATAATTAAATAAAATTATAAAAATAAATTAAATTATTAAAATTAAATAAAAAAGATCTTTTATTTTACGTTGAAAACAGTTCGATTAACCATATAATGATAATTTAAACGGTTTTAAGCATACCGTATTACGTTTTGATAAAAGATTAATTGAATAAGGAGTTCAATGCATTTATATTAATGAATGAATTAATATATCATTCTAATATACTCGAGAATATTTTGGAATAGATTATGTAATTATGAATCAGATGCCGGTAAGGACATCCTAACCAGCTAACGTGGTTTGCAGAAACCGCCCTACGTCAGGTTAAGAAACAATTGATGAATTTGATAATAATCATTTCCAATGAGTTATTTTTTTAAATTTCGGTACTTCTGATTGCTAATTTTTAATAAAAAATTGAATACTAATAAAATAATTTAGTAATATTTGATATTAAAATTATTTTTTCATTCAGATTAATTTGTTAATTAATTAATTAATTCAATCCAAATTATTTGATTAAAATTATTAAATTATTATCCATTCATATCTAAATTTTGTTGGGTCCAAAAATATGTAAGTGCAATTTCTCTACAAGTGAAGATATTTGTAGTCTAGCAATGCAAATAAGTCAAGTGCTACCAAATATATCAGAAAAGGAGAAAAAAAATCATTTGAAGGTATTTGTCTTTCTCACGTAAAAATTTTGATATTTTAATATTCCAAAATTATTTCATTTATTTAAAATTATTAATTTCTTTGAGATTAGTTAATTGATTAAATACATTCAGATTAATTAATAAAAATTACTCATTTGTATTAAAATTATTTTGCAACCAAGATAATGAAAGCTCAATTTAAGTGTAAATAATATCATTAGTTGATTATTTAAAGAAAGTTATACGGTTAAAACGAAATTTCCACATAGTCTAGAAATTTTTAAAAATTATTTGAAAATTATAGGTTAATCTCTCTTAGTAAAACATCATACAATTTTCCTAATGTTTGATTATTTATGAAGCATTCTCAAATAATACATTTTTAGTAATTCAAGTAATCCGTGTTTCAAGTTACTTCTTTTGAAAATTAGATAAATTTAAACAAATGTCTATTAAGTTTATAAGTGATTTTTAACGTAATATTGAAAGAAATAATTACATATATATAAGATATAGCCTTTTACTGAACCTTTTCTGATGTAGCATTTTTAGCAACTTTCTCTTAACATGACCAGATTAAAAAGAGAATAGTCTCTATATATAGATTGTAAATTGCATTTAGTGCTATATTCCCCTTTGATTGTTTGCTTTCATTCTGAAAAAAGAAACTGAATTGTCTCTAAATTTAAGCAGTTTTTCTAGGTATCTTAATCGAAAATACATTTTGTAAGTTAAACATAATTAATTTAGGAGACATTTTACATCTTCACATTATCCTCTAACTTCTAAAAAAATTCACAATATAATTTGAATTCATAAAACAGACTTAAGAAATTCAATAAATTATCAAACTTACACTATTTAGTCTAGGAAAGCAAAAGTCGTTTTTGACTGAGACCTTTTTTAATAATTTTTTTCATAAGTGACAAAATGTTATTTGAGAGATGATTTTGGCAATTTGTTCTACAAAATTAATTTTGAGGCATTCAAGTTACAAAATTCATTTAGAATTTATTTGGACTTCAAAAAGCACAGAACAATGTTCAAACTGAAGGCAGCCATTTGTATTTCAGCAGTTTCCAGGGCCACGATGGCCTGGTGGTGCAGTGTTGGCTTCGGCGTGAGAGGGTTCCAGGTTTGAAACCCAATACCACTGAAGAGTTGCCTTGGGGACGGGTACTGGTGCACACTAAATCTGTTATGGCCAAATGCCATCAAGTTGGAAAGGAGATGACAGCCAAAATATTATCTGCTTACAGCTCACTATTACGAAGTCCATCCCAAAATAACTCTACTGTTGCCTTAAATACGGGTCATTAATATAACTAAACCAATTCTAAAAGTGACTGTGCAGTAAAGACTGGCCAACTGATAATTTCAAATAAGGAATAATTAGTTTCTAATTGCATAAGGTTTTTTTAATAACAGAATTATGGTAGATGGCATCGATAAAGAAATTTATATGGAAATTTCGAAGCGCTTTGAAATTTTATAGAATTTAAACTTTAACATCTATATTAATGAAAATATTTTACACATGCATTTTTTTTTCAATACCAGAATAATGTTATTTCAAAAATATTTTGTTACTATTTCCCTATTTTCATTCCTATTCCTTGATTTATAGTAAGTGCCTTTAAAACAACAGCATGTTGCTTTCTTTGCGCAGTATTTATGGATTTCAATTTTTGGTTTTTAAATCGGTAAATCAGACAAATTTGCTTATTACATTGGATAAAAATATTATTTCTATATTCAACATTTTTTTGAAGAAGCGGAATACTTACATTAAAACTATCTGCTCCGTTCCAGTATGGCTTTCATTTTTCTTTTCGCAATAGGAAACACTCACTTTCCCAATGTATTGCTTGAGAGACTCTAAATAGAAACATTATCAGTTTCGAAAATGATATCCTGAAAAAAGTTTAATAATGTATTTTGAGATGAAATTTGCATAATACAAATGTGGTTCTTATCATGACCCTGCCATTTTGAACTGATTTTAGTTTAATTTACCTGTGGAACTATTTTTCGCGAAATTTAAACAAATTTTAATTTGAGGTTTTCATCTATCGAATCATTCATTATTTTGAAATAAATTATACCAATTTATGAAGAATAACTTTCGCTTATTAATATTTTATAAGAAAATATTCTATCCAAAGTTACATCATGAAATCCCCTGTACTTTCTGCGGCATTTTCAAATGGTTAATTGTAAAAATGCATGAATATGTAAATAACATCAACTAAGTGTGGTCCTATTCTCCCCTACAGCAGAAAATGAAAATGTCTTTGCTCAGCATTCCCAGGAGTAGCGACCAGCTTCCCATCAGCCCAAAAATTCAAAATAAAATTCACTTTATTCTTAAGAAGCCTTTTATTGTTTAATCCTTCCAGTTGGTGACTTTTATGAAAAATATAAATTGAATACAATTTTTTGAATTATGCAAATTGAAAACTGCCGATATTATGGATTTTGGATTTTTATTATGGATATTATTAACCATAGATTGTAGTAACAAAGAAAATTCACTGTAGATTTAACTAAAAAAACTATAAAATAGTCAAGAAGAATTTAATTTTTTAACTAATCATAAAATAACTATCTACTTTTTAGAAAAATAAATTATATTATTAACTGTATCGAGATTAAAATAAACCATATGATAAAATTCGATAAATTTTTTTTATTAAGTTTAAGCAAAAAGGAATAACAAAGCATAATGACAAATATAATTAAAAATTGAAAGTCATAATGGCATTTATTTAATTGACAGGGTTTGCCATAATTCCGAAATTCCATTTTTCCGAGTCAAAAATATATTTTAATTCTCGTCAGAGATCTTTGATTTTCATATGATCCCCTCATTTCAGATTGGTTCCAAGATCAGGCGAATCAAGCAAAAATATATGTATTAGGAAAAGTAAAGCAGGATTGGATTTTCAATTTTAATGGTATAAAATTCAGATTAGGATGGTAAAAATTTCTAGTTGAGTGCCATGAGTTCAAGGAAATAATTTTAAAATACTTCAAGTGTTAATGAATTCAGAAAAAAAGAATTGAACTGTGTTTCGCAAACTTCAGAATCAATGGAGATTTTGCTAATTGTTTAAATTTTCCTTTCACATAGATCCTGAAATAATACTTATTAAAAACCAGAGGGCAGTACCATATTCAGAATAAAT
This sequence comes from Argiope bruennichi, assembly GCF_947563725.1. Lineage (NCBI taxonomy): Eukaryota > Metazoa > Arthropoda > Arachnida > Araneae > Araneidae > Argiope > Argiope bruennichi. The sequence goes on along the minus strand of NC_079153.1, from coordinate 57,801,023 downwards.
TGGATTGGAATTTAATGGCACAGAAATAAGTTCTGATTATGCTGTGCCATTTTCAAGGTAAATTTATGTTTACATAACAAAAAAAAAAAAAAAAAAAAAAAGGAAAAATGTGAAAAAACAAATAATAAAATTATGAAAAGGTGTTGAAAAGAAGTTAATAAATTGACGAAAAGTAATGTTTATGAAACAAAAGTTTAATGCAAAAACAAAACTTTTAAAGCAAAAAAAAAAAAAGTAATTTGAAATTGCTCTTATAAAAGTAAACATATTTAAGTGAATTATCTAAGATCTCTAAGATCTAAGAAGGTGGTTTAGTAAATGTAAATTTAATGCAAGAATGCCAATTTAACTTGCAAAATTTTGTAAAATGATTGATTTATTAGGTATATTAAGTATACACATTTCGATATAATCGTGAAAGAGCAAGTATTTATGAGTAATCTGGTATAATTTATAAATAAATTTAATCAACATCAATCTTACCTAATGATAAAACTAGTGAAATTGAAATAATAGGTTTTATATTGCGGCGTTTATTATATTCATGTGCATTTCATATTTCTTATAACTTTGTAATAATTTACTGCTTCTCAATTTAATGTATGTACGGATAAGCAACTGAAAAATATTAATATACTGTTGATAAAGAAATAAATAGAAAAGGGATTAAAGATTACATCTAGCTAACGAAACCATTTCTTTACAGGTGCTGCTTTAAACATGAGTTTCAGTGACTAAATTTTTGTTTAATGCTTGGAAAACGTCTTGGTTTCATGATGGATTTCGAGAAATTTATAGTTCTAGAATAAATTTTGAGTGCAACCCTTTTCATAGCCTAAAACGATTTCTTCCCTCGTAAGATTATCCTGGTTATGACAGTCCAAAGAAACAAACTGAATGCTGAATTGCATATAAATAACTTGCACAAAAGAATAAAAATATAGAATTTGCTACATTCACATGAAATAATTTTGGTTAAATGAGATATAAGTTTATTACCTGAATTCATTATACTTTGCACATCATCTTGTGAGCATTTTGAAGGAATACATAACCCAACCTTCATTGTAGAGTTAGTTAAATGTTTGTATCTTACAAACAGGTTGAGAAACTAAAATGAAATATAAAGAATCTTAACAAATAATCGAAAGAACAGATATAATAACTTTCAAATGCAAAATATACGATATGAACGGTTTTTATCGTTCTTACAGTTGAGTAAGATCAACCGAAAATACTTTTGAGTTTTTTTTAATGTGCTTAAATGTGCTTTTTTTTAAAAAAATGTGCTTTCAAAGTGCTTAAAAGCTAAAAATGATATTTGTCATATGAATGTGGATTTTTCATATGAACGATGATCAAAATTAAAATAATTTATCGAAATTTATTTTAAGAAGCAAAACAGTTTATATTAATGAACAAAACAATGTAAAAAGAATAATTGTTAAGATCCAGAGAAGGAGAGAAGAAAAAGTCTTCCGAATGCTTTTAAAAACACGAAAGATCTTTAAAATTTTAAAAATGAATTTTTAAACTTTTAATTGTTTGCAAAATAAATAAAATAATCAGTGAGAATATTATATTAAACAGTCGCGTAAAATGCTACATTTCAATTTTTCTTGCAGGAGATGGAGGTCTAATAATGCTGCAGCGACACTAATGCATCAAGATATTAAGACATTATTTGGTTACTATTTTTGGATATTATATGTCATGCCGCCAATGTTTAAGGAGACATGATATAAATATTTTTACTTGACAACAACTGATGCCATTATAAGAAAAAAACTGATTAAATTTAAAATGTCCCTTCTTTCTTGTCTTTAAATTGTATTCTCATCTTTAAAAACATTGCGATTTAGCAGCGAAGTGTTAGTTAATGTGAATTGATTAATCTTTATTATTGACTTTTATGTCGTAAGTGTTTAAAAAACCGCTAGCTATAATTGATTGATTGATTAAACATATTATTCCTGGGCATTTTCCCCGATTATCAAAGAGCAAAAGTTATAAAAACTAATAAATAAAATATTTGGGAAATTAGGAGTGTTTCGAAAATATAAATTCACCATAGATTGGTTGTAGCATACTGGCAACTAATCTATTTGACGATTAATAATTTTTTATGAATACAATTAGTTACTATTTCCTTCACCATAATTATAAATAAAGTGAAAATAATGATATCATTATAGTCGGTGAATATAATGATATAATTATTCACCGAAGTATAATTATATCATTATACTGTTTTAAAAACATCTTAGTATATTAAGTTAAAAAAGTAAGAATGCTTTGGCTACCGTCTTTGTTTTGGCGATAGGTGTATCTTTGTTCCCATTTTCGTAATCTTCAATGGCTTTGTTAATAGCTTCGGGTCTGTGGAATTCCAACAAGCAATATTGTCCTCTGAAGATGGCCTGATCTTCTGGGACAGGAATTTCGTCCTTCTTACCGACTGAAATGTCCAAACATTCATCGAAGTCCCCCATCGAAAGCGATGTCCCTTCCAGTACACCGGGAGGAATTTTTCCGGTAGCATCAACAACTAGAAAGAATAATAATCTATGAAAAAAAGCTAATATGAAATTAGATGCAGTATTTACCAAGCATTATGTTTTTAGCAATTAAACAAAAAATTGAATCTTTGTGGCTTGTCAGAGGATTTTTGACCTCGAATTATATTCTAGATTAAGCTGAATAAGGTATTAATTCAGCTTAATCTAGAATATTACCATACTCTTGATTACGCAGAATTAATACCTATGTTTAATCAATTTCATGCCGTGAATTCAAGCTTTCTGAGTTCTGATGTAATTTCGAGAGTGACAGCCGTTAAGAGCTTGATTTCTAATTATTTTACAAAATATGGGATTCTTTCCTTTCGAACCTCATCCAGTTTAAAAACGACGTATTAATGCAATGAAAGAAAACGTAAAACTCTTTATTGAATTTGAATATACATGTGGTTAGTTAATATGAAAGAATGTTTCGATTTGTAATAAATAAGCACAGTAGCTTTTTTTTAAAAAAATGTTTTTAATAACACATATTTTCAAATGCTCTATTGCAGTTAAACAGATAAAGTGGAAATATTTATCTTTTTTTTTGCTTATCAAAAATGTTGAAAGTTGCAGAAATCATTTGTTTGGCTTAAAAGAAAACGTGATAATAAATAAAAATTGGAATGCTCCTGTTCCACAACATAGTTTTGATGGAAAGCATTACAAAAAGTCTAGATATCTTTAAACTTAAAAGCTGCTAAAATATCATCGATTAGTTCTTAATCAAACCTATCTTGATACTTAATAAGAGTAATAATTTTGCATTTACTTAATTTTTCAGAAAAAACGCCTTTGCTTAACTATTTCTATTTTTCGAAAATAGTTTAAAGGAAATAATAAAAAAAAAAACTAAAAGTAAAAATCTAGGTTAATCACTATTAATGAATAATTAATTACATAACAAACTGTGGAAAGTAAAAATTTCTTGTAAAATACGTTATAAATAGATTTTTAAACAAAAGTTTTTTTTTCTAATTTACTCAATAAATGTCAGTTTTAATGGGAAAGAGCTTCACAACAAGAGCTATTTTGAAAGCTTTTTAATTTTTAAGTTAAAAATTAACTAAAGAAACATCAGACAATAATTATTGTATTTTAAAATAAAATAAATATGTACTTTATTTATTTCCTTTCAAATTTCAAATAATTTATTTATATTAAGAAATATCAGAAAAAAGTTCAGAGACAATTATAAGAAACAATAATTTAAAAATTAAACTGAGCCAAATGTTTTCTATAATATAATAAGTATATTTTTAAAACTTTGATCATATTCTTCTGTTTCAAATACAGGCGTAAAATGTAGACCGTTTAGTTCTCACTAAGTTCGAGAGATGTCGCCACGACAGTAAGCGTAAATCTAACCTTGACCTGCCTGGGATGAATGAGATGTCACAATTTTGAGGAAAATTATCTCACTTTATTTTTTTTATTGCTCCTGCATCTTCTGTGACCTAATAAAATGGTACGTTTTCAGGGTTACCTGGAGGCACAGTTTCTTTTTATTTATTTTTTTATTTCGCCACTTTAACCTGACACCTCGATTTGGAATTAAATATATCGTAATGGCAATTATTTGCCGCTTTTTTTAAAAAAGGAATAGGAAAATACTATACAGGCAGCGTAAAATTTAGTTAATATAAAAATATTATTATTTTTAGGAAATCATTACATGTGACATACCACTAAGAAACGTACATTTAACAATTTTTTTTCTGTATAAAATTGCCAAGAGGGGTATCGCGTTTAGTAGTTTTATTTCAAAGGTGTAAAATCTAATATTTTAAAAATTCTATTTCATGATGTTTCAAATATTTAATTTTACAAAAATATGTTATGAAAATTGCTCATTGCATCTTACATCAGTAATCCTTTCATTAAAATGCTTTTCGGTAAATTTCTCTGATAAATGAATCGGATATGTTGTCCCATGTTGCACAAGAAAAGTTACAATATTGTAACTTTATTTTTACAATATTCTTCCGCAATGCAAATATTGAACAATATTATAAATCAGAGGAGAATCGAACTTTTAATCTGAAACATCATAACATCATTATGTTTTAAAATTTGTTTTTATTTATAGAAAAAAACATTAAAATTTCAATTATTTTATAATTAAAAATATAGTTAAAATTATAAAATAAGCTTATGTTGGAGAAATAAACTCCACAAGAAATAATTATCATTTAAGTATGTTAATTATAGGTTGAACGATATATTCTGAGGAATGTTTTGGCTGATTTTTAATTATGTGTGTCACATAATGTAATTTATAAACACCATGCCAGCCTCTAAAGATGCCATGTTAATAATGTTGAAAATCTTTTGGCTGATTTTTAATTATGTGTGTCACATAATGTAATTTATAAACACCATGCCAGCCTCTAAAGATGCCATGTTAATAATGTTGAAAATCTTTTGGCGAATTCAAGCATTAATCTTTAATTTAAAGTGATCTGTCAATAAATCAACGTTTATTTTATTTTCTTCCTTTATTTTTCCACCACCATTCATACGTGCAAGAAAGGAACTGGCAGATAAAAGTCAGTAATAAAATGGGTAATACATTATGATTAATGGAAAAATGAAGGAATAAGAATAGAAACAAAGTGAGGATAATGAATAAAAGGATATATATATTTTTTCTTTTAGAAAACAACATGGAAAGTCGGGTTCTTTATATTTTTCTTTCTTCCTTTCTTTATGGTTGGAATGACAAAAAAGAGCGTTTCCTTAACATAATTTCAAATAAAGTTTTCGAAAAATAATTGAATTTAAAACTTTATCTAAAAAACTAAAGGACGTATTTAGTTTATTTTTTTTAAATATATTTCTTCGGCCCAATTGTATCTTGATTTATAGATTTCATACGAATTTAAAACTTATGTGCTCAGTTGGCGAAAACACAACTTTAAACCCACTATTTATTTTGAACCCACCAATAAACCCACTATTTATTTTTTAATATAGAAAAAATATTTTAGTTGGCACACTTTTATTCATTTCATGACATTGAATGATAAAATCAATGACTTTTAAGTAATCTCTACCTAAGAATGATATAGTTTTACGAAAAAGTGGACTGAGAATTAGACACTTGACTTTATGATTAACGGTGAACAAACATGCACGGCCGATATTTAATGATAACAGTTTTCGTACTTATAACTCTCTGATCCGGAAACTTAGTTTTTATCACCAACTTATCACGGCTGTGTAATGTCATTTTATATCTAGGCTGATACACTCACCCAGAAGGAATATGTTTGACTAATGGATTTAATAAGCTCAAGTTAAAATTGATATTCTATGGAATGGATAAAATAGGAGACTTTGCGTTTGTAAAGCCGTAAACCACTTGAAAAAGAATGTTCTCAAATTAATAACTCGTTATAGTTAATGTTAATAACTCGGTGCTTCAAAGCATTTCATTTCTGCAGCGGTAATGTTCTGGTTGATTTGTCTTTATAATCATGGAATCACAAGTTTGAGTCTCACTTGTATTAAAGATCATATTATATAGTATGTAGATACGAGTCATGTCAAAAGCATTTTGAGCGTACTCATTAACACTGGCAATCAGTTTCACGAGATGGAAATAATATATATGGAAGTATGACCTGGTACACATAAAATATATTTGTAAGTGCATTAATCAATCAACATCGACAATCTTTAGCTTTATTTGATATGCAAATATATAAGTATATGCAGATATATAAGTAACAATGCACTTAATCATAGGAGCCCTCATCAGCATCGACAATCCTCAGTTTCAGAAGATGTATAAATATATTAGTAGATCTAGTGTATGGAAAATGAGACATAAGGCGCCATAGTAATATGCCAATGATTAATTTAAGAATATATGCTGATATATAGTAAGTAGATTTGGTGCTCGTAAAAGGATTCATGAGTGCTCTTTTCAACATCGACAGTCCTCATTTTCAATTGATATTGAAATTTAGAATAATAGAAATTGCCCTTCTTATATAACCAAATAAAGGAATGAATTTAAACCGATTTAGCATAAATGCTTCCTATTTTACAGCAGCAGGAAACAATGATATATAAATATTATATTTTGATCTTTAAGTAGTCAATTCGGATGTGGAATTGAATAAAGGAAAAACATTAATTTTTTCAGTGTTCACATGCCAACATCGTTAAATCAACAGATGTCCATTATTGATACTACTGCGCATTTTTTAAAAATTATTAGAGATGAAACAGGCCTGCACTCGATAACTCTCAAAGTTTGGCATCAGCCACTATGGAAGAATACAGCTAAATATTATTTGGACTTTTATTAAGGAATGAATGACAACATATTGAAATAAGGATTGATAAATTCTTAAAATAAAATCATGAAATTACTTTAATTAGTTCAAAGGAAATTAAGAACTTGTTAATAAAAATTATTTACAGCAATTGCCATACAAATTTAATCACAGATATTATAACAAATTAAGTAAAGTTCAAAGATGTACAAATGGTTCATTTTTATATTTAAACGATCTTGTTAAGGGTTGCTATGGCAAGTAAATTAATTAATTACATATAATGGCTTTAGATATATTTTATTTACAGTCAAAATATGATGGAAATATGATTGAACATGATGTTGAAGATCATGAAATCATTATCCGTAACAGATGTCTCACAGCCCCTGAAAAAAATGAGCTGAAAATTTAAAATAAAATTATGATTTATCATTTGTTTAGTCTACACTTGTTACTTAGTATGACTGAAGGAGGAATGAATATATTTTATTCAAGGAGAAAATTTTCTCAGAGTTACATTTATTCTCTATTCCTTAACACAGCATTTAATTTCTTCCATTTGTTATATAATCTCAATGATCTTTGATCTTGGCATACCATTAAAGTTTGTCTAACAATAAGATCTTTTGACGCACCCTGCATTTTTTCATCTAGATTTGTCTGGTAATTGTTTGCTATGTCACTTAAGAATATATTGAATAAAAACACTTAGATTAATCAACACTTTTTGCGAAGTCTTTTGAAGCAGAAAATAGATAGACAACAGAAAAAGAAATCTATTATTTATTGCCATTTATTTGAAACTTTAAATAATAAAAAACCAAAAAATTGCCAACATGAAGATTATCTTATAATCATGGAATGAATTTAAAAATTTGTGAAATAAAGGAGACTTTGAATTTTATGAAAGCAATTATATGCATATCAGGAAGTTATTAAAACAATGAGTAGAAAATAAGGTAAAAAGTGAATGGCAAATAAATAAAAAGCCATGAGTGACTACTAAAAACACCCTATGATTAAATGATAATTTATTGCGTGCTTTTAAACAATGACTAGTTTGCACTGAAAAAGTGAATTATGTGACAAGCAATCAATTATATAAATTATACTCGTAATACTTTATATAATGTTTCGGGACATAATTCGAAACATTTCTTCCTTATTTAAAACTTTTATGGATAAAGTTCCCTCTAAATATATTTGTATGGGATAATTGCTTTAAAAATTGTTTTTTCTTTACTTCGATATAGATATGAACCTTCAAAATAGTTACCTGTAATTGCCGAAAAATTATCCTTTTAAGTTGGTAAGTTATTTTCTTTGTTCAATTTATTTTAAGTATACAGCTTCTTTTATTATTTCGTTTGCTTTTTCACTGAATAATTGTTGTGAAATATTTCTCGAAAGAAATATAATTCTTTCATAAAGCAGAATTTCGCTAAAATCTGATTTTGAAGATCTGAAAATATTTGAAATTATCAGGATTTTACAACATTGCATTAAAAGAACGATAAATTTGTTCAGGATATGAAATTCTTATCTCATGGTAGCTCATAAAATTGTTGAAAATAACAAACTGACCATATCCAGAAGTTTGAATAGTAACAAGCAATTACTATTTTTTACCTCTTAGTGGTATTTTATCATTATTTTAATCTAAATACAATGATTCATTGGTTTTTGATTATTACACATACATAGTATATAAACAATATATATAAGTAAAGAATTTTGTGAAATATTCTATCCGTATTTTTTTTTGGCATAGTCTTGGTTATAATATTTTCGAATAAATGTTATACATTCAAAAAATAAATTTATTTAACTAAAAACTAAGAGCTAGAATTTTTAGAAGTTTCCCAAAGATGCATTTTTTTTCATAAAATATGCTAAATATACATCATCTAAGGGCCGATTTACCTCGGGAAATAACATTGAGCTCTATGGGTAGGGATTGCAATACCGGTATACCGGGATACCGAATACCGGTATTTTGAGCCATTTGTACAATTTTGTAATACCGGTATTCACAAGTTTAAATACCGGTTTTTCGGTATTTACTAGAAATTTTTTAAATTGTCTCCACTATATGTTCAGGGATCGCCGACATAGCAAAATAGTATACTTTTTTTGTTTTTATGTCTTCCTAACGAGCGAAATTAATTAGCAATTAATTAATGGCTTAATTAATTGCTTAAATATAAATTAGCGAAACATGGATTATCCCTGAAAGAAGATATTGTATCCATAACGACTAATGGAGCAACAGTTATGAAAAAAGTTGGAAAGTTGATTGGTGCAAATCAACAATTGTGCTATGCTCATGGAATTCAATTAGGAGTAATAGATGTATTATACCAAAAAAATAAAGAACAGAAGAATTCAAATATTGTGGATATAGAAACTTCGGATTCCGACATTGAAGAGAGTAAGAGTGAGAGTGATATTCACAATGAAGATAATGACAATGTAATTGTTGCAGACGATATTGCTAATGAGGTTGAAATATTAACCCATAATATGCTTCCTATAATTTATAAAGTTCGAAAAATTGTTAAGATATGCAAACGTTCTCCTACAAAAAATGCCATATTACAAAAATATATACTAATTGAAAATAAAAACAGAATATATGTTAATAATAGATTCTAAGACATGTTGGAACAGTTTACTCCTAATGACGGAACGATTTTGGAAATTTAGAAAACCAATCCAAAAGAAGCAATAATCAACTTAAACATGTAAATTAATATTTCAGATAGTTAATTCGACTTAATATCCAGAACTATATCAGCTCTACTTCCAATAAAACTGACTATAGAGGCATTATGTCGGAGAGATTTTAATTTATTAACAGCTAATGCAACAATAAATTTCATGTTGCAGTCATGAAAGAACAACACACATCACTATCTGAAGAATTATATACTACATTGAAAAATCGCACAGAAGAAAGGCATACCGAAATAGAAAATGCTTGTGGTATTTACATAATTATAATGATTTTAAAAATGAAAATGAAAAATACGAAAAGAAAATAACCAATTCAAATCTGATTAAGTTTATAGAGAATTTTCTTAAAATTCTTTATCCACATTCAGAAGAATTCGGTTCAGTTATCGAAGATTATGATGTCACTACTGTCGATAGTGAAAAGGAATTGTCTCTTGAACAAAAATTAGAAGTAGCGGTAAATAAAAAAAATTCAACAAACCAAAATACAATACCGAAATCAGCTATATCCAAAACCCTCCTACGAGAAATTGATTTATTTGAAGATGAGGGATTTAGAGGTAAATACTTGGAAAAAGTATATCGCACATTGCTAACAGTATCACCAACTAGCGTAGATGCCGAAAGAGCGTTTTCGACAGGTGGTAATTTTTACACAAAATTACTTTTCAGGCTTAATGACAGTACAATGGATGCATTTATTTTTCTTAAGATTACTTTTCAAAAATCTATAATAGTACCACAGACTGAATAGTGATATTTACACTTTTTTGTGATTTAAATAAATAAGATGTTCCTTTACTTTTTTGTGATTCTTTATATATTGTTATAATTTATATTATTTTTTGTGATATTTACACTCTGGCAAATTTAAAACTGGCAAATAAAACAAAGAAACACCTCTGTTTTCTTTCTTTTTCTAAAATTTCTAATACCGGTATTAAAACCGGTATCCCGGTATGAAGATCTAAAAAATACCGAATACCGGTATTGAAATTTTGGTCCGGTATTTCAATCCTTATCTATGGGTGATGCCAATTAGCCCCAATTACGAGCAGTTTATTTGCTCAACCCTCATACGGCGGTACAACATGTTCAGTGGCGATGAGAATAACAAAGTAGTAGTCACACGTGGTTCCAACCAAATACTTAATCAATCGTCACCATTCTGAAATATTGACCAGTTTTGATTGAATATTGGCGATAAATTATAATGTAGCAATGAAGTATGTTTAGTAGCGATACATAGGCGATAACTTACAATGCAGAAATGAAGCGCCATATATTGATGATTCGTAGCGATGATTGGCATCAGATATTTAAAAGTTATCACTGGTGCCGCTTTAACAAAAAAAAAAAAAACAAAAAAAAAAAAAATCAATTAATATTAAATCTTTTATTTTCCATTCACGTGATCCATTTTAAGGAGATAATTTTTTGTCATATTAAATTGTAATTTTCTTTTTCTTTCCATATTACAATATTTTCCATAATCGGGATATGAATCAAATTAACGAAGTGTGCTCTCAAACAACATTTGTTTAATTTAGTTGATCTAAATTCCAATAAAATTAAACTGAACTAATGTAACACTTTGATTTAATTAAGATTTTCGGATTGCGCACATTTTTTTGTATGATTTCCTCGCAGATGGAAGTTGGAAATGACGTAAGATTAAAATAATTTCTTTTCCTCTTCGGAAATATTTCCAAGCTCTTTAATCATCAGATTCTTTATTTATTAATATGCCATAGGCGATACGAGAACTGCATTGGCAATGAACTAGCAGAATGAATTAAAATAACTGGAAATGCCGTTGGGTCAGCTTTTATTTTTCTTTGTAGGCAATGGAACGTTTCCGTGAATTTGATAGTTGGAAGTCTGGAAATATGTATGCTAAGATTTAAGGTTCATTATATATAGTCACCACTCATTTCGAATGGAAATACCGAAAGTACAAGGACAACATGTTATGGACTGATTTATCGACAATCTGCGATCTTCATGGCGTATTTTCTATTAAGTATTTAATAAAATATGTTGCTTTGATGCTTACTGGCAAAATAATTGTACTGTTTATAATATGAATAAATAATGTTTCATAGCAATTTTATTCATACAATTAAGTAGAAAAATTCTTGACATGCTATGATTATTAATAATACTAAATTAATAATTACGTTTGGAAATAAGGAGAACATTTTCGTTTCTTTGGCAACTCCTATCACTCGACTATTTATTAAAATACTTTCTTGCATTTTGTTCCATGATTATTTTAAAAGGTTTTTATTGATACAGCAGTGCGTATATATATTATAGGAATAATATACCTGTTGCAATGGTTCTCAATTTAAATGCTTCAGATCAGTGCGGGAAATTAACATTATGCTTTATATTAAGCTAATGTACCCTGCAAAAGAATTTTTTTAACAATAAGATTAAATTTATAAGTCATCTTAACATTCGTAAATTGTATTATACAAAAAATGCAAAAAAAAAAATATATATTTGCAAAATACAAAATAAATAAATAACTATTCAAAACATTTTCCAAGTTAAACTAATAGGACTAGAGCTATCAAATTAGGCACATAATTACTTCATGTCTATAAAGCACTTACTATTAAAAAGATTTTTCGTTTCTCCTCAATTACTTTAAAGCATTTTATTGCGCCAAAAATATTCCTCAGCTATTTTCAGCCAAACGCATTTTTTTTATTACATGCCATCGCTACCATATAATTATGAGTAAATTTTAAAAATATATAAAAAATAAATTACTAATTCTTAAAACACTAATTATATATGAAGATGTTTCAACTGAAAGGCTGGTATCACCTTTTAATTCTCCTTTTTTATATACACTAATGTCCATAAATTAAGGATGATTCAGAGTCACGCAGAAATCGAACTCTAAAACACATATATCACCCGTAAAATGACTTCACACATCTTCAAAAATCACATGCAAATTGCAGAAAGACACCAGATGATACCGATAGTAAGTCACAAAGACGAGAGTGTAAGAGAGTGATGTATAAGAAATACAGGCAAAGAAGTAAAATTGTTCGCAAGCGCTTTATAAGCCTTTCAATGCAATAACCGAAAAGTTATGACACAAAGGACGCATTTGGGTGATTTTTTACGTGGTAGAATTATCTATCTGGAATGTGGGCTTATCCAGCTGGAAGTATCCTAGGAACTTGGAATCGCCCAGAGTGTCATCACCAGGCTTTGGCAAAGATTCCAAGATGATGGTAATGTGAGCAGACGTTACAGCACAGGTCGCCCCCGAGTTATACCGCCGAATGTGGACCGGTATTTGGCAGTTACTGTCAAAAGAATCAGACGGAGCACAGCATCAGATCTGTCTCTTCAGCTCTCTTCAGACACTGGTATGTCAGTCTCAATGCAGACCTTGTACAGACGCTTAGGGCAGATTGGTTTATATGCTCGTAGGCCTCTCAGATGTGTTACACTTACTGCAGCTCACTTTCGCTTGTCGTTAGCCTGGAGTAGAGAGCATGCATTGTGGACACCGCAACATTGGGCTTGTCTGATGTTTTCCGACGAGTCCAGGTTTAGCTTGCAATCTGATCCTCGCTGGACTTTCATATGGAGACCGCAAGGTACCCACTGCCACCAAGAGAACATAATTGAACAACACCATCAAGGTGATGCAGGATTGCTCGTTTGGGGAGGAATTATTCTGGGTTCCAGAACTGCTCTGCATGTTCAAATTGGAACCATGACAGGCCACATCTATCAGGACGTCATTCTGGAACCACATGTACTTATGTTTTTGGGCGCCATGGGCTCAAAATTCGTGTTTATGGATGATAACGCCCATCCTCACCTTTGCAAAATCGTAAACGAATGCCTTCTATCGGAGGATATAACTCATATGGACTGGCCAACATTCTCACCGTACTTGAATCCAGTAGAGCATGTGTGGAACATGTTTGGCCGACGAGTTGACACCCGTCAACCACTTCTTACATGTCTTCCGGACCTTCGGAGAGCATTGCTTGATGAATGGTGAAATATTCCTCAAGATCAGATCGATAATTTGATACTCAGCATGCCTAGGCCTTGTATGGACTATATTGCATCGTCTGGAAGACGTGCTATGTATTTACCATCATACCAACCTTGTAATATTGATTTTTGTAAATAGTTTTTTTTTGTAATTTGCTCCAGGGAGCAAAAAAAAATCACAATTTTTATTAAAGATATTAAACATATAGCATCTTTTTTGCTCTTTACCTTTTGTTTAATAAATAGGCTTTACAAATAAGTCACATTTGTTTTTCTTCTGACTCTTTTTTCTCCTGAACTTGCATTATCCTTAATTTATGGACATGAGTGTATTTTCTTATGGTAATTAAATTAATTATTTACTGCTCCTATGTGCATAGTTATCATTATCAGAATGAAAGTTAATGAATGAATTATCAGTGCATACAAATATCAGAGACGAAATAAAGATGGTAATATTTAAGAATTATACATTAACTGAAAAAAAAATACACATTAAATATGGTAAATATATGAAGCCCACAAATTAATTTCAGAACTGCTCCAATTTCCCTTTATTATTTTAAAAAATTATTTGCTGGAATCAAATTTCCAATTTGAATTGCTTTTTAAACATGTTTTTTCCAAAAGTTATTGTAAGTTTAAGACAGTCAACAGATTGCGCAAGTGCAAATGAAAGACCATTAGATATCATAGTCTTGAAATTATAGAGTTCCGCAACGATTATCTCCATTATTTATTACTTCACAAAAAAAAAACAAAAAAAAAAAAACAGAGAGATAATGGAAGGTCACTTTTTATACGTAAATATTGAGTAGAATGATTTGGGAAACAACTGAAGAACCTTGCATTATAGAAATAAAAAAAAAAAATTATTTCGGATGCTTTACAGTGATAATGAACTGTTTGTTATTGTTTAAGCATTTCTTTGCTTTATTCTGTGACGCAAATAAATTTGTTTTTAACAGCAAAAAAATATATTTGTAATCTTGGAATTGCGGAAATCTATGGAAATATCCTTAAGTTTGCGGTTATTTATTTTATCCTTAAGTTTATGTTCTAGAAAGAAGTTCATTTAGATTCCTTTATTTTAATTGTAGATTCCTTTATTTAATTTCACAACATTTAAGCTTGGAAATATGAAATGTTGCAATAATTTTCGTTCACTTCCTTATGTACTAAAATTCTGGAATATTATACAGTTGTGTGCGAAAAATGACAACGCAATGCTTTAATACTTTCGAAGCTTACCTATTAAGTAATTAGTGATTTTTATTAATTGAGAGAAAAGCCGCATCCCCTTGATAAGTTGAGAAAAAGTATTAATGTTTACCAAAGGAAACTATTGAAGAAGAATTTTATGAAAGACAATAAGAGGAAAATAATATATATAGAACTTGAAATCTACTTTAATTAGTACATACTTTTCTTAAGTAGAATATAATATTTTTATTGAACATTTAGAAGCTGCAACAAAAATCTTGATCCTTTATGGAGGATATTAGAAGAAAATAAAGCCCCAAGAAAGAAATTTTTTAAACATTCAATAAAACTTATATTTTTAACTTTAAAACTTTTGGGCATGTTTATTAGCATCTAATAATTTTACAATTATATTTTTGCCTCCAAGTTTTTGATGAAATAATTAATCAATACATTAATTAAAGATTATATTGTTTAATTATTAGTCGCTAAATTTATTTCCAGGTGGATTCTGGAGTACTTTACTTTCTATAAAATTCGCAAAAACTTGGTATAAACTTTTAGCAAAAATTTAGCAATACGATAGATGAATGGAATATGAATGAAGAATTTATCTCAAATAATTATTAAACCGAAAATGGATTTTTTTGGTAGCTAAAAAAATAAATTTAATTTTTTTTTAAAATTATTAAATGCATGTAAGGTTGCAACGTATATGTTATCTCGAATGGTCAGTTTCAAAGGCCAATGCCTATAATCTGAATCCTTTCTCAAATTATTAAAAATTATTAGTTATTTTTGTATTTTAAATTTTAACTTTCTTTGAAGTCCCGGCATGATTATTTATACCATATTATTAAAATGAATTGTTAATATCTAAAACATAATTCTTTATTCAGTCTTTAAGAATAAAAAATCAAATTATTAAAAAGTATTAGTTATTTTTTATATTCATACATATTTTTATATTTGAAATTTTAAATTTGTTTGTATGAGCGCCACGATTCTTTATCCCATGTTATTAATATGAATTTTCCATGTCTAAAACATAATTCCTTATTGAGTCTAAAAGAATAAAAAAATCAAATTATTAAAAAGTATTAGTTATTTTTAGATTCAAACATATTTTTGTATTAAAATTTTTAGCTCTGTTTGAATGAGCACCACGATTCTTCATATTATCAACATGGATTGTCAATGACTAAGAATAAATCGAAGCATAATAAGAATTTAATAATATTTCGGATATCATTTCTAGCATGACAATACCATAGAAGCTGCTAGAACGTCTAATTTTTATCAATCTCTTTCACTTTCTATAACGATATTCGGTGACCTAGAGAAATTAAAGATGATGTCGCTAATTATAATTGAATCTATATTCACAAGCTAATTGATCTGAATGCGAAATGCTTGAATAATAATGCATTCTAATTTGAATACATTATTCATGGTGATGTTCACGTCTCTCAGCTCGGATTACTAAATTCTCACAGCTTGCGGCGAGTAACCTTGTAACGGAAATGGTAGGGCATACGCAGTTTATATAGCCAAAAAGGGAAAAGGACGTATTAGGGAGTGAAAATATTTATCAATTGCCATTTATTTATTACAAAGCTATTAAAAGTGATTTTCTTTGTACTGTAATTACTCCATTTAATATAACATAAAATAACTTCTATACAAAATGAAATTTTTATATTTAGCTTGCGAAAAATGGAAATTAAGAAAAAGTGAGTGGTTAATCGGTTAAAAAATAATAAATTCAATGTATATGTACATATACTTGTACATAAGTACTTCCACTAATAATAACGAGGAATGTATATCTGTGTGTTGACGTTCTACAGAATAGAACATTTGGCTTAGATACCTACCTATCTTAGATTATTTGCCTTTGCCTACTAAATTTAGCCCAGATATATTTCGGATTACGGAACTGATAATCCTGGAGGTATTTTAAAAAAAAATCTGAATTCAAATTAATTAAAAAGTGCATTAGAGTTTGAAATTTCTCAGCGATAACTTCAGAAAATGTATCAATTTTTATATCATTTTAAAAATTTAAAAAAATATATCCTTTCAGCGATATCAATTTCTTTTTTTCCTATCTTTTTGGTAATTCTTTAAAAATACTTTTTTGCACAACTTTTGAATTATGAAATTTAAACCTTTAACAGTTTTTCGTTACATATTTAAATGTGCGATTTTTTTTGAAAGCCAAGGAACAAAGATTCTGTCCGTTATCTGTGTAGTTTACGTGATGAATAAGAAAATGGTATCAAAGCATTGCGAAAATTCGAAGATAAATTATCCGGATAGTTAAGTTATGACATCATGAAACTTGACTCAGTCTGAATGGTTCATATACAAAATGAACTGAACGGTTATTTAGCTTTCCGGTTGTTAAAATAATTTGGCTTTGATGGCTATTACAATTTGAAGTTTTAAAAATATTTTCTTAGAGGTATCAAGGATATTATGTTATAAGTAAGACTTAATAGAAATCAAACAAAAACAATATTCTTGGTGAACCAATTGTTCGCCAAAAGCGGCTAGTGGAGCAATAAGATAAAAAAAAATGTTTAATATTTATCTGATTGCAAATTGAGAAACATAATTAGATTAAGAAATATTTATTGGAAAAATAATTCTGCTCATTAATCATCATTTCATAGTTTTCGAATGACTTTGAAAGTTAAAGCGATGTCATTAAATTCTGTGTCATTAAACATTATTCACTCTGCTTTCATGAATAATTATATCTTGAAGGACGAGCAATCTAATTAAGGTTCAAAATTTAAATTCATAAATGAATAATAAAAAACCCAGTTAAACTTTCTGGCTTCAAACGATATATTTGATTAACAAAATCCAATTCTAATCTATGGAAACAGTAGAGGATGACAGAAGTCGAGTCAAATCAATATATAAAAATGGTTTCACTTTAGCAAATTATGTACTTATATAACTTATATTTGGATAACACTAAATGAGATTATACATAACGTAATTAACATCGTTTAGGTAAATGAATATAAATATCAGATGATACATACCTATCTAACAGAAAAAAAAGGAAATTTCAAAATAATAATAAATTAAATTTATCTTTTAAAAATTTAATGCTTTATTTCTTTAAAAAATTCACCAAATCATGCAGTTTGTGCTGATTTTAAATAAAATCTTAAATATCGTTTGTTAGAAGACAAATTTTCAGTTGCAATTAATTTTAAATTAAAAATTCATCAATTGCTATTCATTTACTGCAATTAATTTTCAAGACATTTAAAATAGTGAAATGAATAATTCATTAATTCAGTGCTGACTTATCTATTCATCATCATTGTTTGTCACCGATTTTTTTGAAAGAATGAAATGATTATGAATTTGAAATGTGATTTATTCTTATGGAGCACACTTATTTTTATAGGCTATTTTCCC
The DNA here is from genome assembly GCF_947563725.1 of Argiope bruennichi. Classification (NCBI taxonomy): domain Eukaryota; kingdom Metazoa; phylum Arthropoda; class Arachnida; order Araneae; family Araneidae; genus Argiope; species Argiope bruennichi. The sequence goes on along the minus strand of NC_079153.1, from coordinate 57,782,752 downwards.
ATTGCAACAACAAATTCATTTATTTTCAGTTATATTATTGCTCAACAAGTTAAAGTATCCTCTAATTTAAAAAGGGAAATTTTTAAAAATTTCTCTAAATATGTTTAGAAACTGCTTCAATTTCAATCACATCAATTCTTAATATTATTTTATTTTGGTGTTAACTCTTTAAAATATACTTGAATATGATTTATGACAGTTCAAAATAAAATTTAAAATGTTTAGAATATAACTACATCATATGAGAGCTCTATATAATCTGAGTCGTCCTGATTATTAACCGTTTAAATTAACGTTCCATTTGAAATTTAAACAAAGCTAAAGCGATCTTATTTAGTAATTTTTTACAGTGGTTGAATAGAGTTAATGACATGGAGGCCAACACACCGCTTTTTGATTTTGACTTCATACAAATTTGAGAACATTTGGTACATACGGGAAATTGAAAATATTCTGCATTATATACAAAATACAAAATATTTCTTAGATAAGTTGGATCTTGTAATTCCAAACCTTTGAAGCCTAAAAATTTCTTCACAAGCATTGAAACATAGGACCGTTTTCAAACAAACAATTGTGCATAATGCTGTTATTATTTAAATGTCAACATTAAGCATGAAAATGTAAAACACTTTATGGCAGATAAGATTTTATGGAAGTTCGCTATTTTTAAATATATATACAGTCGTCTTTCATTATTGCCTGCAATAAAAATTAGGAAAAAATGTGCTATATGCTTTATTTTTCCTAGCTTGTAATATCAGCGATAACTTTTTGTAATATATAAAAGAAAATTATAACAACTACATTAGTATCTTTGAATTTTCCATTTGATAGCATAAAAATTGCGTCAATTAGGTTTAAATAAAATACTTATAAACTGAAGAACGTCAATTGACAGTTTAAATTGTTAAAAAAATAAAATTTTCTTTTTCGACATTTGTGTAGAATTGTTTTAGCACAATTAAAATTCAAAAATAAAAATATATGATGATATATGTGGAATAATATCGTCTGCATTAATTTAGTAAGAAAGCGCTTTAGTTAAAGTTATAAAACTTTTAATAAATTCAATTGTTTCTTGTATTATCGGATTTAAGAAAGAATATTTTACTGCTGAATTTAAATATAAATATTGTACTTATTTTTTTCTAGTGAGAATGAAATAGTTAGACGTCATGTTGTTCCAAATAATAATATATCAATTAATAATAATAATTAATAATAATTAAATATATAAATTAATAATAATATATAAATTTATTTCATTATAAAAAAGTGAAGAGATGGATATTCTCATAATAAATAATTTGTTTTATCTTTAGAAACAATATATGTTTCATCATTTTTTCTACCAGCATTATTAATTCATTACATACTTTTATCAACTTTATTGGTTTCGCAAAGTATTACACGAGATTTAATAAATGAATATTCGAGAGGATTAATATTACTGTTTTGATCCATTAAGTTTGATAATTTATATTCCAGGCATCTTTTCTTATGATATAAATTAATTACCTCATGCCACAATGAAGAAGTAAACATAAAAATTGTAAACAACTGTAGGTTATCAAGTTCAAGAGCACTGCAAAGCGTTCGGGAAATGAATAAAAAAATGAATGAATTCGTGTTTATCGCATAAACGTGTTACAATATTTACTTAATGCGAAACGGTTTTCTAATTCTGAGCAAGTAATAAAAACATAAATATAAAAAAAATAGCTGAATGTCAAAGAAAGTTTTAATCATAAATTTTCAAGAAAAAAATCAATAGTAATGATTCAATGTAATAATTTTTTTTGCCGATTTACAAAGTTATTATATGTGTAGATTATGTTCTGGAAAATTTTGTGAAAAAAGTGAAAAGAAAAGATAGTGATAGTTGGAAATGATTACAGCATCATTCAGGCGAATTTTTTAAGAAAAATAAATCGTAAATAAGAAAAAAAAATTAAATATATTTTTTCAGATAAATTACTGGTATGTTGTTTTGAATTTTGACATTTTAATTCCTTTTAAGAAAGTAATCATATTAAAACTGTTTCAAAGTATATTTGATCATAAAATTATCATATTATAAATGGTATTCCTATTTCCTAAAGATTGGTGAACGTTTAATAAAAAAGTTGCAGTAAAAACTTTAGTTTTTTTCAAACTTTCAGCATTTAGAGAAAATATTCTATCCTTACTTTATCTTTTCTACTCTATGTCTACTGCATAGTTTCTGAATTAATCAAAAATACATACGGATAAATTTAATTTAATGTTTTGTATGAGTAAATACCGCAATATAATGGGTAAATCAATACGTTTTCTTTTGAGACTAAACAATAAGCGAAAGAAGAACGTTTTTATTTTTGCATTTGAATTATAATTGATATTCTGGAAATTTATATTGCATATAAAGCATTTCTCAATCCGTGTTTATATTTATCATGCATATAAGCAAACGATAATATCTAAAAACTCGATAATTTTAACTTTTTTTAATTGTTTGAGGTTATAGGCGCTTTACTACCTATGTAAGAATTAATAATAGCAAAAAATTAAATGTCTCTTCGCTATAGAGGTGCAGAAGTTGAAAAGGAAACTTCCAACTCATGTGTAGTTACTAGCATCTGATCATGGTTCCAAAATTAGGAAGTGCTTCTTTAAAATAGCTTTCCTCTAGATTCAAAACAGGATGTTATTTAAATAAAGCAACATAAGTTAAAATACTATTCATTTTAGATAATTTTTAATGCTATTTTGATCCGACATTTTTAAATTTGATCAAATACTTTTAAAAAAAGCACATTGCAATTTATTGCTATGTGGTATGTCCTACAGATAGAATTTATATTGTTCTATTAGCATAGTGTATTAAAATTCAACGTTAATATTAGTAAAAGCTGAATCCATAAGCCCTCGGAGATCACGAGATACGTAGAAAACACATTGCCCTTAAATCTCCTATCCACATTTAGAAAATTAAAATAAATAAATAAATTATTGACTTTTCAGAGCATTTTTCTTTGGAAGAAAGAATGTCATTGAATCTAAAGAATCACTTATGATTCCATTAAATGAAATTCAAAAATAAATTATTTTTTAAAGAAAAAATAAACTACTAAATAGATATTTTCCAATTTTTACACATAAATATTATGAAATATAAGGGAGATATTAGTGGCGATTTTTTCACAGTTAAATAAATAATAATTTTTTTATTAATATAAAACCATGTTTCCCTTGTTAGTAAAGATTATTTTATGTTTAATGCTTTCATTTCTATTAAATGAAAACTATTCAGATATTTTTTCAATTTATTTATGTATCTCAAAATTGTCATTCGAGTGTTTTATTAAAATGTGCATGATTCTTACAACATTTATTAATAATCTTTGGAAGAAATTGGCCTTTGTTGAAAGAATTTATCAACAGAAGTTTATTCCTTATAAATATTTTAAGTTTGGAGTTTAATCTGAAATCAGCATTAGATCTTCAGCTATTTTTCTCAGTATATAAAGAAGGTATTTATCCTTTTACACTGAACTAATGATTTAGTAGACTTATTTTCTTCCCCGTTTGTAACAATTGGCCGAATGGGAACTTTATAATTCTCCAAGTTTAAAATTTCAAAGCAGAATTTCCCCAAAATTACTTTATATGCATTTTATAAAAAAGCACAAAATGGTTATTCAAGACTTATTTCTTATATAGAATACAAAAATTAAATCTTCTTTGGTTAAAAAAATCTCCAAAAATTCCAATCTTCTTTTGGTTAAAAAAAAATTGATTTTTTTTAAAGATTCAAGAAAATATGATGCTTTTGATTAATTGTTTATCCACTATTCTCAATCAAAAAATAAACTAATTTAATTATTAATGAAGCGAAAATACGTACCCTATCAATACATTTTCAAAAGCAGAAAAAATGACGAAGGATTCTTAGTTGGAAAACGCATTGGTTAATTTGAAGTTTTTTTTATTTCTTAATTCAATAAATGTTCATAAATTAATGATACAGTAAATGCACAATACTTTAAATTCAAAAGGGAAGAAGTCTTAGTTTAAGTCTAGTTTAACAAAGAAGTCTAGTTTAACAAATTGACAGTTGTTAAACTAAATTTTCTGTTTCTTTCTATATTTTGTAACCATGCAATTAAAAAATAGTTCATTAGAATTAGATAGTTAACTTAAAAACATTTTAGTTGACTTAAAAATGATTTTTATATATTCGTCATTGATAGCTATTATGATAGAAATAAATTAGAAAATCCATGAGAAAAAAGTGTGATGTACAATATATTTGATTAAAATAATTATTAGAAAATTACCACATACAAGAGAGAAATTAATCTGATTTCGAACTCTTTAAATAGCAGTCATTGAAAAAGAGATGCAAAGAATATATTCACAAAATCAGGGAAAGGAGAACAGCACTCAGAAATATATAGTAATGAATTATTATTCACTATTATTTCACTTCATTTCTTTCTATTAATAATTCTTGAGCAAACAAGCAATTTTTATTTACTAATGAAAAAAAAAAGTGTACATTACTTACATCTCATTGCCCACTCTCTAATCTGCCGTAATCCACCAATTAGCTTTATAATACTCGCCGAACACGGGCCAGAAACTTTAGCATCCGAAGACCCTCTCATTAGATGAGGCAGGGCCATCTTCACCAAATTTCCCATACTCGTTTTAATTTTCTTCTCCAATTCCTCAAAAGTCTCTTCATGTTCTTCAGGAATCGTTTCATTGTCACTGGCAGCTGAAATCAAAGTTCCGCCGCACACTACCAACACCACTAAAAGAGCTAATTTAGAACTTCCTCTCATCATGTTTCCTTCTGATTCGAATATGCAGCTTACCTCTCTTGAGTGGAGAGGTATTCTTCCCTGTTGAAAACCTGAGCGATCGCGTTTTCGCCGAGTTATATAGGAACCTTGAAAAGTTCTCCGAAGGTCGAACGGTTTCCTACCTAAGGGTTTCTCACCTCTACAGCGGCCTCTAACCCGTCCAGCCAGATAAAGATGGGGCCCCTCGTATATATTTTTTCTCAATTAAAAGAAAAATACTAATTGCTAAATGACGAAATAAATTATGAAATTATTGTTTTCTATTTTGCATAGGTATGTTTTTTTTTTTTTTTACTCACACCCGTGATTTAGCTAATGGTGCTTAAATTGGGGAGTCACCAGAGTTAATGGAAATATGGTTTCAAATCTTATAAGTCGGATTTTACGTAAAGTCTGAAGATTTTTTTTACGGTTTTCCTGTATTGTATTGAAAAGGAAGATTTAAGACATTTAAGTGTTTTTTTTTATTTGGATTTCGTGACCGCAACTTGTTTATGGAATATCACAGGGTGTCAAAATATTCCAGAATATTTTTAGGGATTGAACGTCATGTTGTGGTAATTTTCCAATGAATATTGTGCTCTTGTTCATGATTTTTTATCGCTTTGTACGCATTTTGTTTGGTTCTATTAGCATTTAAGATTGAAAAGATTTTGATATATTTGTAGAATAGAATCAAAAAGTTACTATGTATAAAAAATTTGAACATATTAAAATCGTAGACTACTCAAGAAGAAATTCAACGAAAATGAATAGAAGATTTTTCAAATGCAAAGTTATTTAAAATTAAGTATTATGTAAACTATTGATTGTATTTAATTTACTAAAAATTATGACAGAAAAAGAAAACACAAATTAAATACTACCAGATAAATATACTATTTTTAAATTAACGTTGTAACTATAAATGTACTCTACATGCTATAATATAAAGAATTTACTATTTAAAATTATTTTTTGATACTAAAGTAAAAATCCGAAGAAGTATTTTATTACTTTTCACATTTCTACATAACAGCAGTATTAAGACACCCGAGTCTCTGGAATAGATTTACTTTAGAATTAGTAAAAGAAAATTTGATTTCCTAAATAACAGTTTTGATTAAAAGCCATGAAAATATGAGAAATTGAAATTTTTCATAGACTGAAAAATGTTCTGAAAAAAGATATTCTAAAATTTATTTGGAAAGGAAGGGAACAAAATCTACTAAAAAAAAAGGATTATATGAAATATGAAAACACTTCTTAGAACACCAAAAATTAAAAAAAAGATTCATTAGTGTGCAAAATATAAATTTTATTTACATATTTTTTAAAAGTTTCATTACGTTTTGTTTTCAGATAGACTTTTTCATATTTCCGTGCAGCCCATTTTTATTCAAAATATAATTCTGAGAACATATTTTCAATTATTTATTTTTGTTGCGGTTTCTTTTTTCTTTAATAAAAAAGGATGCTAAATAATTTCGTTTATTAAGAAAGTAAATACAAAATTTAGTACGATGAATAGAAATAAATTAAATTAGATATGATTGTTCCTTGAATTTTAATGAAATTCAAAGAACATTGTCAAGATGATTTTCCATATTATTTTCACTTGGTTTTATTATAAATGTTTTAAAACAAAAATTGGATTAAGAATTTTTTTACCTTATTATTATTCTAAACGACATCATTTGGAGAAGTTACTTAAATTTTAGGAAATCTTTTATAAATAATGCAAGACTAATATAAAAAGCAAGAGAAAAATCAAAGAAAATTTTATAATTCCTTTATTGAATTAAAATTTAAATGTCCTGCTGCAGATTTTGATTATAGAATTGAAGAGAATAGTAGGATTGAAGAGAATAGTAATTAAAGATAATAGTAGGATTCGTAACATTTTCTTACCATAGAATATTTTTCTTCCATCGAGCAAATGAAAAGACAGCTGAGCTGCGTTCTCAGCTGGAAGATTAGCCAGAATGAAAAATTTAGGGCAAAAGTTCTAGTCAAAAAGTATGAAATCACTTCTGGGTCGTTCTTCTAGTATGTGGTCTGCCGTTATCGAAATGATTCTCTTTACACTTAAGTAATAAAGGTCATTCGGATATAGTAGCTACTTTCGTGGTTCCATTATGCAGTAAACAGCGAAATGGTTGTAATAACCGTCTGACATATTTTTTCTAATGGAATGAAACGCTCTCGCTATTCTACCTGAATATTAACCCATTCTTCGAATTTTAATATCATTGAGCAATAGATTTAGGCCATTTTATAGTTTCTCTTATATTTATTTACTGATTTTCAATATTAGAGAGCTCTTCTGTGATTTAAAAAGTTTATTAATATTTCTAAGTTCATTGATGAAAATCATTTATTATTTTCATTATTGAATGAAATAAGAAAATAAATTTTTTATAAAAACTTAACCAGATATAATTTCTGAATAACAAAATATCTTCATAAGATAACCAAATATTTTATTGAAAATTGCGTTTAGGAGAAATGGTGTATAATAATTTATCATCCCCATAATAAAAGTTTCATTATTTTATTACCTTAAGGTAGTGGTGGATTTTATTTGAAAGTGTTGTGAATTATTCACTTAGGATTCTGAAATGTTTTACGCATATGTATTAAAATATAAATAAATCATATATCTTAAAAAAATCTTTAAAACTTAATATATCATTTAAAAATTTCAAATATTCCTGTCGACTTAATTTTTTATTTTCCTATTACCCTTTCCTTTCTTTTATTTCAAATATATAATTATTTGAAACAAAACATTTTATGACTTTTTAATACGAATCAATGTTAAATTTTAGAAACAATTTTATGCGCATGCATTCATTTTTCATAAGAATTTTATATTTTTCTGAGTTAAAATTCACTTTTAACTATCTAAAGAAACTCGGAAACATAATATGCATTCCCCGCTTTCTTTCAATATTTAGCTGAAATGTTTATTATCAGTTTTATTTCCTTTTTTCCAAAATTATGTGACCTGGAATATTTCAAAGATGTTAAACCGAATTAGAATATCGTTTTGCGAAATGTCATTAAAATTTCCTTTTTTTCTCTAAACTCTTCAAATACTCATTTTATTAAAAGATAAATTTTAAAATGTTATTTTAATTGAATATAAATTTATATTTTAATAATGAAATAATAAAAAGAAAATTTTATATTTTCATCCACTTTTTTTCTTATATCAAAGTCCACTGTCCTCTTAAGCATGAATCCAATTCCGTCTCAAATATCATGGTTCAATAATTTGGTTGTTACTACAATTACTATTATTGTAATTATAAATTACTAAGATGTCTTAGAAAAAAATATAGCTAGTTGGTGATTTATTTGAGTCTATGAAGTTTTACCAATGTCAATAAAATAAGTTTTGATAGCAGTTATCTTCATCAATTTATTTGCTAAAAAATTGTAGTTACTTTCAATTTTTCAAATAATTAGCAAGTTAGCTAAAAAAATAATAACTAAGAAATAAATAAATTACTCAAAAAGCAATAAATTACTCAGCATTAAGTTCTACCAATTATTGTTAAATTTGTTATTTGCCTAAATAAAATTATAGGAAAGTATTTTAGGATTTTTTAAAAAAAATTAAACTTTTTCTGTGTTATTTATTCTATCTACTCAGTAGGTGATCTGTCAGCGAATAATTATGGACACTAGAGATTGAATAATGAAAACTTTCGAGCAATCATTTCATATTTGGATGATGAATGTTTTTGTTGGAAAAGAAATCTAAAATGGTGAATGCGCAAGAAGAATTCGAATAGAATTTCACCATGTGTTTCAATACGAGTGCATTTGAAATCGAGCAAAGATGAATTCTTTATTTTCACATTTTGACTTGGGAGAAAGAAACACTATGGCTTACTCAATAGCCAAAAAGCCATTAAACAAATCTTATATTACCAATCGAATAACGAGTATTTCAATTTTTTTATTTCCCGGCAAACAGCATGTAATTCGATAACGTGCAAATAAACATCCGAACAAACATGCAAAGAAAAAAAAATCTACTGAACTGTAATTATAAGCAGTTGGATCTCCGGTGCTACTGCCGCTGAAGAGGTCAACAAATGGAAGTGAGGTATCACAAGAATGATAAGAACATCAATAAATTGTCTGAATGTATAGTTGAAAAATATGGATGGAATTCGTTAACAAAGCAGAAGTGAAATGCGTTTATATTTATATTTATGAAAAATGTCTGGAAAGAAGGTTTGATATGCATAATCGTTTTGCATACGTCATAATCTATTGCCTTTTTTTGAAATTTTATTAGCATTTTGCTGAACTTATTGTATTATAATGTCGGAGACCAATATGGATTTAAATGAATGAAATTATTAAGAACTATATCGTGCTTACTTTTAGCACAAAATAGATAGAAATTATCGTTACTGCATTAAATGACGCATATTAGTAAGAAAAAAAAGATTACTTTTTAATTCAAACTATGCAAAAATTCTGTAGTGAAACTGATGAAAGTAAAGAAAGAGTTCAGGAAACGATCATCATCTTTACAGATGGGAGATTCATTTATTAATTTCACATTCCATGGTATACAACAGTAAAAAACGCCCAAGGTATCTTTTTTCACTATTGGAAGCAATTTATTGTTCATGTAAAACTAAATTAATGCAGTATGTCTGGAATAAGAATTAGAATTTTAATGACCTTTAAAATATTTCTTGAAACGTGATCCAGTATCTGAAAACTTTATCGTATAATCTGTACTTGACTAATCTACAAGGCTGAAAGCAGAAATTTAAATAATTAATAAAAGACAAAATGCTTAAGGTTTCAGATATCAAAATAAAAATTTGCATAGATTTGAATTTTTTTGTTGTCAAGGTTCTTCTTCCAGGTCATGTTAAATACTGCAAGCCATTTAAAAAATTCTTTATTCTGTGAGCAGTTTTCAACATTAGCTGCAAGCCAATTTCGGTGCCACTTGTTCTTGAGTTACCGGTACAAGATACTAACTCGTTTTAACTTTAAAAAAATTAACCTTGAACGGGAAAGTAGGCTTCGGGCATCACTTTCTTTCAACATAAAGGGCAGTATCAGAAGAGGTCATTTGAAAACTAATCCTGCCTTTCTAACAATAAAGTAATTGGTGCTTCTGCAGTTGATTTCAACGAATGAATAGTAAAAAAAATTTCTCTTTAAAAAGGATGTTCAACGGTTTTAATTCCAATTCAAATGCTAATTTAATTAAAATCATTATTTATCGCAAAGAAAATTTCATATTCTCAAGCACGAAAATGAATACTGGTGGCTTTTTTAAATTTTAATAAGATCTGCTTTGTGCTTTATAAAACAAAGAGTTCACTCAACTTTCTAAAAAAATTAAATATTGTATTTTTTTATTTTTTAGAAAACAAGGTATATACATTGAAAAAGGATTAGAGTATTTAAATATTTCTATATAAAGACATCGATGCATTTACAAGATTTAAACACATTTAAATTAAATAAAATCTTTTTTGAATTGATATATGTCCATTTATTTTCGTGTTATATCTGCGACCTTGCAACTGGAATGTAAATACGAGAGTAAAAGATGATTACTTTAGCTGGGTGATGGTTATTTCTCTAGAATTGAAGATTTCCGTTAAACTTGGAACGAAATCCATCAGTCTATTCATCCATATGTATAACCGCACCTTAGCTATAAAAGAAATGAGGTAGATAAGTGAAATTTGGCATATCTCATTATCATCACAATTGTGGAGATGTATAAAATTCTAGATCAAATCTCATGATAGATTAATCTATCTGTTTGAATTACTATTCCGTCAATAGAAAGGCAATTCGTCTGTCTGTCTGAATGTAAACAACATCATCAACAATATTATAACAAGAAATTATTTTATGTTTATTTGTTTACTAGTCGTCTTCGGAAAGTAACTTAATCTCCCCGAACCTAGGATGTGTTTAATTACAATTAAATGAACAATTTGTTGCACTGCACAATTTGTTTTTCACGATTCTCACAATAAAATATCTTTAGCATCATGATAGAAAATTTGAACAGATCTATTCTAATAGCTTTACAATGGTTAAGTTTATTGTTTAAATAAGTATTTCTGAAAAAGTTAAATTCAACGATTTCATCGAACCTTTAACAACGTATTCAGACAAAATATTTTGCAGTATTTAGTTATCTATCGTGACGTTATAACTTCGCTTTGGAAAGGACGAAGATAAACATACCCTTTTTCCCTTAGCTTTCAATACTGGACGAAAAATCAAGCGATTTCATGTTCGATGAACCTTCGAAAACGATTTGAATGCCGTTGCAACAACGAAATACATATTTTTAAAAGCTTGTAAAATATTTGAATTTTGAAACGGTGTAAAAATTATTTTTGTGTAATGATATTTTCATACTTTATCTAAAAGAGAGCAGAATGCCGTGTATTTTTAATTAATTAAAATTTTGCTTAAACATTTTTAAAACAATTTCTTCGAAGAGAGCATTTTTACTTTCCGAAATATCTATGGGTTTGAGCTTTATTTATAGCTCTCAGTCAATTCATGGAACGCAAACGTATACACGCACGCACACACACACACACACACACACACACACACACACACACACACACACACACACTTCCTTTTATTGTAGTGATATGATGATATATCATTAATGATAATGATTGAATGATAGTTATTTATTTTAATGATAATGGTTGGGATGAAAAGTAGAATCTCATGTGATGATTCTCATATAGTGAACTGGATGCATTACCACGTTATGATTATAATAATTAAAACTTAATTCTTGCACACATCACATGAGAAAATTATAATTCTGATCCTGCTCATGTATTTAGTTATTATATAGAAAGTTGTTCTTTTATATGCAATTAATAAATCATGATATCTCTATTGATTAGCCACTGGCAGACTAATAATTCTTTTTTTCTAAAATATGTAATAGCCATTACTGAATATACTTTAAAATGAGAAAATATACTTTCAGTAGTACTTTTCTAACAGGGCATCTTTTCTTTCTTGCATTTGTCCCTGAACAAAACACCATAAATTCCACATTGGTACTATCGCCCTTTCTTTAAATTTTGGAGCATGTGCAAATCGCTATTTACCTTTGTTTTCATATATTAATCGATTGGACAAAGCTGAATTCAGAATAACATCGGACTAGATTTAAGAATAACTTTAATTCAGTGGATTTTGAATTAAAGTTAAGAGGGAGAGCAAGATCTTTTGTGTTTTCCTGAATTAGAAACTTTCAACACTTTTTTCTATTTGAATTCACTTTAATAGAATGCTTACTTGTTCTTTAATAAACGAAGTAATATTTTTTGGAAAGTCCCATGGCCTTAAACCTTTTTTAACTCTAAAACGTGAAATCTTTTTTAGCACTGACAAGTTTCTACAAGAAGTAATTTGTCCTTGTTAGATTATCACGGCTGATTTGAAACTGAGAAAAGAAAATATCAGTGAGGTTTAAAAAAAAAATAAAAATAATAATAATAATAAAAAAAAACACTGTGAATAAAAAAGGACTAGGGTCATTGCAGAAAATAATCATAGATGATTTAGAATTCCTGATACAAGGACAGAAGAAATAAACATAAATTGAAATGCTTAACTGGTTTTCTTTCCTTCACATTATGAATTTCAACTAAGTTATTCAAAGAAATTAAATTGATATCATTATTTATTTCGTCATTCCAATTTTATTTTGAATATTAAATGAGCTTTATTTTATGAAAAAAATTTGTAATTATTTATAAAATTATGATATAGTTTCAATAAAAGTAAAAATGCTTATAAAGAATCGGGTTGATGCCACGTTCTTTTAATATATCCGTTTTTATTACATAAAATTGTGTTGTTGCTTCTTATAGCACTTAGATAAGCCAGCTGTTACGAAGAAAGCGATTTAAGCTGATAGGGGTATGTCTCTTTTTTAAGTAGCGCAGACTAGGGCCAAGAGTACGACTTTGCCACTGGCACATCACTCATTCGCTTGCACAACCCCTTTTTACAGGATGGCACATTCACACAACTCACAGACAGAAACAGAGGAAGAAGAACCATGCCCGAACCGGGACTTGAACCCAGGACGCTCAGGGCACGGGAAAGACGCGTTGCACCTATGCCAGGACACCAGTACGCAAAATTGTTAAAGTTCTTTTTGAAAAAAAATATCGTTTTCGTATATGGAAACTAACTCAGATCACTAGAATATGTTTCTTATAAATAACTCTACTTTAATTAATTAATTCTTTTTTTCTCTCAGCTGTCAGAAACAATATTAACTTTTTGCTCAAATTATCTGGTTCAAATTCTTTAAGAAGTACATTTCCTTAACATATTTATTAAGTTTTAAATTATGAAAGAATGAAAAATGTTTTTCTTTCAAAAATGCTATATGCCGTTTCAAAGATATTCGCGTGTTTATCATACTGTTTACAAAAATAATAATACATTGACATTGCTTCATTTTCTAATACATTCATTTTACTTCATTTTCTACCTAAGCGTACATCGCAAAATCATATGTATTTTAAATATACTTAAATTCTAAATCTTCTCCATTTGCTGCACTTAATTTTTATAAGCTTCAATACTGCACTTAATTTTTATAAGCTTCAATACTGCACTTAATATTGACTCTTTATACACCACTTGAAATGTTATGAAACACAACTTATTGAATACAAATAAAGATTGAAGAGTAAAATTTGCTATTACGAAACATATAAAAGGTTAATACTCTGTTATGTTTTAAATGACAGAATCAAAGGTGCTTTCAAAATACTTGAGTTATATCCTGGTTTCTTAGTGGAAATCATGTAATATATTGTAATTATAAGGAAATATCTTAAATATATACAAAATATAATTGATCAATGTTTCAAATCAATTCAATGATCAATTTCAAATCAAAATTTGAACGCCAGGACAATAACTTCCTAATTAACTGATTAGTATAACCTCTTGTCCATGGAGGCACTTCCTCATTATTTGATTTTATTAAACGTGATAACGGTTTTAACTTTCGCTATGAAAAATATAACCTGAGTAAAACATAAAAAATAACCTGACCAGCATTTAAAATGTATTACCGTTAGAAGAAAAAAAGTGCAACAAAAACACGTTTCTAACACGAAGACGTGCTTTGTATGAACATGAAGTAGTAATTTGTGTCCTGATACTGGAACAACTAATAAAACCATTGGGTGTGATAGGTAAAAGTGATGGAGAATGCTTCTGAAAGTTATCTCATGGATTCAAAAGAATGCGTCTCTAGTTTTTCACAATGTTTACTTTTGCAAGGGCTTAAGAACGATATAATTATAGAGGATATTCTTTATATAATACAAATGGATCACTAAGTATAACTTCTGCCTAAAATACATTATACCCTGAAGATCTCATTATTTCATTCAAAATATTACGGCAAAACTAGCAAAAACAGTCTGGAAATACAAATCGAATTAAAATTCCAATAGATTTATTAAAATATACTTTTAGTTTCGTATTCTCTTATTAAGGTTCCTTATTTTTAAGTTCATAAAAGCAGAAATTCTTGATTAAAATTCAAAAGAAATCACATTCAATGTGCGAAAATTCTAAGGCATATTTGTAAAATTATAATAAAAAAATATGTAATGCAGTTAATAAAATTTGTAGTAAAAACAGCAGATGAGGAGTTCTAGTTCTTTTTAAGTTACATCTTCACTACTTTATTTACGTCTTCTTTACAATTAGATCAGTATTCTTTTTTAAGATAAAGAAAAATGTTGATTCTTTAACAGCGTTTCAAATTTTTTTTGTTAAATTAAGAACCAGGGGATGGCATCTCGCCATAACAAGACACAAATCAGAAAGAAAAAAAATGTATAAACGTAATCAAAGTTTATGTACCTTTGAAATAAATTCTTACCCAAATCTACTTAAGGAAGTATTTATTTTGGCCGGAAAATTTTCTTCTGGTACTACAGTTTAAGATAGATAGTTAATGTTAAAGAATCATGAGAAAACGTAAGGAACTTGCTCTGACTTAGAGCTAATAAGAGATTTAAAATCGGGTATTTAGAAAATAGTTAATTTAAATAAAATGGATAAATTGAATTAATTTAATGCTTGTAGAACTCTATGTAAGAATTCCTTAAATTCTTTCGAAATTTAATGGCATTCATACCAGAATTTAGTGATACTTACTAGTTAAACGTATTTAACTGGTAGTATTGCCTAAACTACAAAGTTCATCTCGGAAATTTCTACTCAAAATTAAATTAATTTTATTTGGAAAATTCTGCAAAGCTCTTAATCAAAATAATAAAAAAAAGCAAAAAGTAGAATTTCGAGGATAATTATGTTATGCAGAAACAAGAATGATTAAATAAGACAATATTATATAGATCTGAACATTATATATTTGGAGGATTTTCTTTTTGCAATTGAATACCTAGAAATAGAGATAAGAAATAACCTATGATTTATTCTCCATAAATAGTAAGGCTAATAGCACTAAAATAAAATACGGAGTAGACTATCTAATTCTGAACATTTACAACGAGCATTAATAATCTTTACTATTACCACTTTCGAAACCAGCAGTGTTGTAAGACATTGTTTTTCGACAACACAGAATAAATTTTCGGCATTTTGGTAGAATAAAAAAATAGGAAATTTATAAGCTGAATTTTCTGCATTTTTATTTAAAGTAGAATAACTTGGAAAAATGTACTCCAAAATGCATGAATAATTCTATCCCTCTCTGAAAAGAAATCAAATAATCTTCATCTAAATAATTGAATTATAACAAAATAAATAATAATATAATTAAAATCGTAAATAATTTAATTTCTTCATTAAAAACAGATAAATTATTTAAATAAATCTAAACCGATCAAAATAGAAACAAATACAATAAAAAAAATACAAGAGAAAACATAAATAAAATATCGTTTTCTAATTTGTCTTGTAGTATTGTAAACTTCGAAGAGATAATTTTTTTTCTATATGTCATATTATACCTGCGCTTTCTGGCATAATATGACAAATCCGATTCTAAATATTCCGAACTAAGGCTAGAAACAGCATTATTTCGACTTCGTTTGATTGGGCACAATGACAATGACGTATCATTATCGAGTTAGGTTCTAGTGCATAGTTTTTAAATTGCATATTAGAATTCTCTAAAAGGAAAAGTTGGTAAATGGTGCAAAAAATGAAAAAAATGAAATTATTATAGATGTTATTACAACTTAGCAGTACAAGTGGCGGGCCTCCATTGATTCTGAATCACCTCTCGTACTAGTGTATGGAGATAAAAAAGTATTAACTATTCTCATACTTGTGACACAAAATGTAAGAAAATTCAGCAGAAAGTTGTTGTTTTTTTATTTCACAGACATACGTGGCAGAGAAACAGAATAGAAACCATTATTTATTTACGTGTCAAAGTTTCAATCGTTATGTAAAGCAATGCAAAATATGCTATTGGTATATTTTGCATTGCTTTACATAACAATCGATCATGCAACATCTTTTCAACTACCATGCGCTACATCGCATTTAATGAAATAATAGCAATTTGGTGTTTATTTTGTTAAAAGTAGCCGAATTTTCACGAAGATATTTACTATGTATGAGTTTCATGGCTGTCAGACAAGAATTACAATTTTTGCTATTGTTTATCTTCACGTGCAGAAGTGTATAGACTAGTCATCCATGACGTTTTGAATGAAATAGAAAGGAAACCGCAAAAATGCCGTGTATAATTAGAGGAACAAATTTTGTAAAAAAAGTCTCAATTATAAAGTGTTTGTGCAGCACATACTAGGATATTCCAGCTAGTTTAGGAGGAAAACATTGAAATGCTCTCGATATTTCTTATTGTTTAGAAATAAAAATTATCTCACGCATGTTTATCGCATGATCACGTTCAGAGTGTTTTATTTATTTATTTGCAAAATTTAATACCAGTTTTTCAATATATAGGCGTCCCAAGGCCAGGAGGATTTGAAGGAAGGAATATAACTAAAATATTCTGAAAAGGACCGGTCTTCTTTTGAATGCAAAGATTTCATAAACAACAAATCAAAATTTAGTCAGCCACAATATGGTCATATGGTCTTAAATAAATGCAATATATATATATATATATATATATATATATATATATATATATATATATATATATATATATATATATATATATATATATATATATATATATATATATATATATATATATATATATATATATATATATATATATATATATATATATATATATATATATATATATATTGTTAAGTTTTATCAGAAAATTCTAAGGGACGAGGAAGATAATGCTATAGATATTTTTAAAACACGATAAATTGATGTTAATATAGAAATTAATAAAACACCATGAATTAATTGAGTATTGAATATTTAGAACACAAGCACACACACACATTTCTTATGCATTGACAGACTACATAAGTGTAATCTAAAATACATTTTCATCAACTTTTACTTTATTAGTCATTCCATTTAACTATACTTATAAATGGAATGACAATGTAAATTCTTTCGATAAAGTTTGTCACATTTTAAAGACTTAACAATGAGTAAATTGTTAGAAACACCTCATTAGTTTATATAAACTAGTTTGGTAGTAACATACGTAAAGACGTCCAAATAGTAACATACGTCCAGAATACAAGAACGTCCAGAAATAGCTAAAATAAAGCATGCTAATTCAGAAAATGTTTTATTATTGAATTTATTGTGGAAATAGATGAGAAAAGGATTTTGAATGAGTTTGAATAGTAAATACTTTAAGTGGAACCATTCATGAGAGCATTTGATAATAAATCTTTGGAACAAGAAATCTTTTAGATTTGTATGCATCAGGACGCTATGATGATAGAAAAGACGATAATTTAGAGGAAGAAAGAAATGGCTAATTAACAAAAAAAGAAATCTTAAGAAACAGTAGAAAAATTCTAGACTAAAGTTTGGTTATCGATAGATGTCAGTCCAGCTCATCAATATTAGGCACCTAACAAGTGAGGCAGGATAATCTCGCTCTCTTATCATCTTGGACGGTGAATTTATGGATCCCCTTTTTCCACCAGGAATTTTGATGTAGAGAGTATTTCCTTGAAGAACACTGAAGCTCGAAATACATTCTAAAAGAAATTCGCATTTAACATTAATATTATTGCTTACCTTTTTCATTCATTTATTACAGTAATGCCACTTAATGATAAGATTTCCTATCATTGATCTTCCGAGATTAATTTGAAAAGTATACGTAAAGTCTCCAGTATATCTAAAATAGAAGGGCTTTTTAAGCCTGTTTATTTATATTATTTCAATCTTGCTGAGAATTTGTGGGACAAAACAGAATTATCCCACGAATGTTTGGAATATCAAGCCTCTCATCAGAATGAAATAGAAACGGCCTTTATATAAAAATGGGTAACAATTATTTAGATTGAAGCCAAAACCTTTCTCATATCTTACCATAAAGAATATCGTTTGCACAAAGTAGAGGTTGGTGAAGTTTTCTTCGGATGTTTCTAATATTCGGTACTCACGGTATAGGTAACTCATAGTATTCGAAATTTTAAGATTTGTCGATGGAGTATACAACAACAATAACAACAAGAAAAGAAATACAAAGAAAATAAATTTTTTTTGCAAATCACTTTTTTGTGTATATTAGAGTACAAATTAAAATAGTTAAAATGCTGCATTTAATATCTGTTTAAATGTTATAAAATTATTAAAGAAAAATTTATTCATTGAAAATCTAATACTTTATTTTTTCCAACTGAATATTGTCTCAAATTTTTAATTCAATTCTTGACAGACAACATACGTTAGAAAATATTGTAAATATAAATTATCAGAAAATTAAATGATATATCTAGAAGGTTAAAAGAATTCATTACAGAATACGGAAGAGGGAAGTGTCTCGATTTTCATGGACACTTGCTGAAAACAAGAAAAAAAGTACAATAAAAAGAATCATAGAAATGAAAAAAATATTTCCTAAAACTGTTTTTTAAAATATACTCTTTTATCGCATTTACCATGACCTATTTACGGGATCATTTCCTTTCCCAATAACTATCAAGTTAAAAAAAACCTGATCACAGAAATGAGAAAACTTGATCTCAATTTAAATTACCAGAGATTAAAAACTATTTAAGAAATACATCAGTATGCAAATCGTTATCCAGGAAAATGTCCTTGTAAAACTTTATTTCTGACAAAGTGAACAAATATCATACCGAACTGTTGTTGTTACAATTTAAAATATTTTATATATTAATAGAATATTTCTTAAGTATAAACTTTGAATTATTTATCTTTCTGTATGATTTTATATTTTAACACAGTTATGGATAAAAAAACAATTTCTAAAATCACATATTTTTAGGCATAACTACTATTAAAGAAAATATTATATTGTATTCATTTTTATTTCTTAACAGTTAATGATTGGCTGATAAGTAATCTGTTGGTTGTCTGCAACTTTCTTATTAAGTTGCAGTTGACACAAATTTTTCGGCAGAGAGCCTGAAGTTCATAAAATAGCGAGTTGATAATCTAGTATTAATTACAATCAATAATAAAATTTCAAAGATTAAATTACTTCAAAATGACGAACTAGAGTTTGATACAATACATCTGATTAGAGCTGTTTCATATTTTGACATTTATTTATTTTATAAATGATTATTAAATGAAATCCATAAAGAGAATAAATTATATAAAGTTACAAATTCTTACTTTTTTTTTGTAGAATGCAGTTGCAATTCATATTATGTTACAACAATAATTTTTTTTACTTACATCCAAACACATATAGTTATAGATAAAAAGGTCCATGTATTATTCATTGGCTAATAGTGGAGTAACAATACAAATTTTAGCTTATGATTTAAGACACATGTACTCGTATCACCAGATTTACATGAATTGAATAGACAATAAACAGATAGCAATGAATTAGACAAATAATATCCATCAATCAAAGCAAAACAAATTTGTCTTACTCTATTACTGTGCAGACTGAAAAGCAGATGGGGAAAACGGGTGGAAAGCCCCAGCTAATGTTTATAAACATGAATGCATGATCCTAAGAATTTAATAAAACATTTACATCTTGAAATTGAATTGTGGGTTGTGCTACACGAAACAATACAACATTTGGTGACAATGAAATATATTCTCACCAAAAGAATTTAAATGCAATAAATGTGTTTTATTTTTATTTTGTCATGATGGAAAAATTAGTAAACGCACCTAGAAAGTACGGGGGAAATTTTTATATGCCGGAAAAATAAAGCACAAACTTCTACGCCGGTGTATATGTTTATTTAAATATCCAAATTTTAAAGATGCATTAATATTCAATACCAAACAATCTTTACAGATGATTTAAAAAATAGATATTATGAATTAATTCATCGGAATAAATTGTTGTGAGACATATTTTTTATGAAATATCATATTTATAAGAACAACAAAGAGGCTGATTTCAGAATACGAAAAAGTTCGATGATGATAGTTAGATTTCTAACAAAAATGTTTCTACAAATTCCGAAAGTGATTAAATTCTTGGATTCTGAAACATGAGCAATTTAATTATGTATATTTGAAACATTAAAATCATTTAAAAGATTGAGATCTGCAACAACTGAAATGAAAATAAATAATAATGGCTTTTAAGTAAAACTTCGGTTGAGATGAGGTCAACTGTAAAATATTTCATGAATTTTTAGTAAATATTTTGGTTTATTTCTTAATAGAAGTCTTTGGAGTTCAGCTCGTTTATCCGGAATATATTGACTTTTCCGGTTGTAAGAATGTTTATATGGAATAAATTTATTTAAAATTCCTCCATGTTACTTGATAAGATTGAAAACTTTGAATAATACAAATTCCTCAATATGCAATTAAAAAAAACTGTATATACTACGAGATAAAAGCAGAAACGAAAATCCTACTTCGAAGAATGTCAAAAGATAACATTTATTTTGGTCTCAATTTTAACAATTAAAAAAAGCTAATGATTGAATTAATTTTATTAAAATAATAAAAATCATTGTATATTTTATTAAAAAAACAAAAACATTATCTCAAATTTTCCATCAAATAAAATTATTATTTTTTAAATTTAGAAATAAAGTTCTACGGAAATGAAGTTTATTTAATTAATTCTTTACGTTTCAAGATAATATAAAATGCGTTTTTGAGATAATATAAAATTCTTTTTTTTTTCTTCAGATATTTATGTAAAGTATAAATGAAAAACATTGAAGTTTTGCTTAATTAACTTTTGGTTTTTGAAATTTTGTCTGTGGTGTTCTTGATTTGAAGGACATGTATGGGAAATTTCATCAAGATCGTGCAAAAACTGTATATTTGTATAAAAGACATACAAATAAACATTCATCTTTATATATATAGATACTTCCTGATATCACAATTCTATTGATTCAGCAATACAAACAAACATTTATTTATTTTTTTATTGCTACAAAAGGACAATTTCCTCCTTTTGGATATAAAATACACTTAGTAAATATAAGTAAAAATATTTTATAAAATAAAATTTATAAATTATTATTATATGTGACATTTTCTGCCTGAACAGTGCGGACGGAAAATTAATTCATAAGGGGTTATTAAACTGATTACTACCTGTTTATAAAATTATGTCTTTACATGTTGTTGATATTGATTAATTTTTTTGCATATTTTTTATTTGATACGAAAATGTTAATATAAATAAAATGGTTTTTGATTATGCTAAGTATATTTTACAAGCTGAAAGTAATTTTCCAACTGAATTTATAATTTATAGCTAATAAAATATAGCAAATATTCTTGTTCAAGGTCGTTCAAAAATTTTTTAGGCTTTAATTTTTAAAAAAAATCAAATACATTCATAAAATGGTAATGTAAAGTTACAGGAATAAACGCTATTAAATATAGAAGTTTTTTCTGCTGAAATTTAGCATATATTCTTCTTTAAAGTTTCTCATATTTGTTTGGAAATCTAAATTTTCAAATAAAATATGTAACTTAAAAAGGCAAATCAATGTGATCGAGGAGATTTAATGAATATAAGAAATGAATATAATTTTTATTTTAACCTGTACATAAATTAAAATATCTCGAAAATTTAAAATTCAATTTGATTTGTTGAACTGTTCAGATTCTGAGAAAAGTTAGACATTTGGGATTATATATTTTTCCCAGGACGAATAGGCCATCAACACAAATATGCATATAGTATCAGCATTACTAAATTTTTATATGAATGCGAATTAACATTCATTAATTATTCCAGAATTTAACATCCATTGAATTAATTAATGATTGACTTTGTACGAATTTCACTACTGTTCACCAGCGAAACTCTTATCCTTCTAATTTTTATTTATTTAATTTTATCCAAACATTTCCTGAATACAATGTTTATATTTTTTATTATAAGAGACATATGATTTTACTCAAATAAATTTTGTTACGTCTTAAAAGTAAATATACCTAACATTTTTGAAATATGCATTATTCTTCCCCTAAATAATTTTAAATCAAAATATAAAAAAATAATTTATCATCAATTAATAATTGTGAAAAATTTCTTTAAGTAGTTAGGAGGAACTCCATTTCCAAGATACACTTTCTGAGATAGCTGTTTTTTGCTAAATATATTTAAGAAAAATTTGATGTTGCTTGTTGAGAAAATTTAGAAACTAATCACATTTAAGAACAGTTAATGATAGCAAAATTCTTTTAAAAGATCATTAATTCCTGATAGGTTGCAAATAATAGATTTTTTTTCATGGTTACCAACTGCTTTAAATGCGATTCAGGCGCGACTTTTCTAATCAATGAATAAAACATCAAATAAATCTTCTAATGTATGGAGTATTTTCTTATAAACAATGAAATCTTCCATTCTTCTGTTCATGCTTTATCTGTAAGAAAGAAAGCTATGTAAGGATATGCATTACAGTTCTGAGAGTTAAATGTACTTCCTTGATTGATACGTCAGGAAGGAAATATTTTATTGTTAGAGGAAAAATTCACTAAAATAAACAATGAATGAATGTCAAGATTCAAGAGCATCTGAGTGAATTCTTAAATAAATTGAGGTCATTAACATCATATTCACTTGCTGTTTCTGTGAGCATATTGATCTGCTGTTTTTAAAATCAGCTGCTTTGTGTCTTGAATTAAGTAAGACGAAAGCAGCAATTTTTTAATCAAAAAGAAAGATATTGATCTTAATATTATGCAGTCATCACTCCTTCAAAATTTATATCATTTTTACTGTTTTTCTTCTTTTCCTTTCTTTTTTGTAACTTTCTTATATACGAAGTATAGGGGAAAAAAAAAACATTATTATCTTCAAAATATCGAAATCGAGATTTTGCCGAATCTCCACGTTTCGGCCAGCCTAGGGCGGAAATGTACATTTTTGGAAATATACTTCTCTGGGAACCCGATAACACAAAAACGCTTTGAAGTAGATGTATGAAATTTTGATACGGTTTTTAAGTTAAATTTGCAGATTTCTGTCACATTTTGTGCAAAATCCATTCAGAGTAAATTTTCTGTCCTGTTGTTCAAATAAAACATACTCGATAACTAAAAAAGGGAGAGATCTATGTGGATAAAATCTGATGTACAGATTTAGCATCTAACTTGAAAATACTTATCAAATTTGGAACGAAATCCGTTCAGAGGTTGACCGACAGTCTGTCTGTAACTCGCTAACACTCTGCTCAAAACTGCAATGACTGAATTTGGTTTGAGATTCATGAATGCAGTTGAGCTCCGAGTCATATTTTGGTTTCATTTGTTTGGAAAAATATACGATGTACGCGCACTATTAACAGAATTACAGAGATTAACGACCAAAAGGTAGCCAAAAATTACACAATAGATTCAGTGAAAATGCTGAACTCGCTCTGAAGATCAATATTTCGCTAATTCTGCGCAATGCATTTGATGTCATTCCCAAGGCCCCAATTTAATGCTAAGGAAGTGGTATAACACCTTTATTGAACTATAAGCGAGGAGGTTTTGGTGAGAATACTCCTGCTGGTTTGACATTAATGCCCTTCCCATTTGTTATAAATAGACAAGAATGAACGAATAGATTGTTTGAAATTAATTCAAATTATATAATATTGGTACTTTATACCATGCTGTTAATGCATATTTATTTGCAGAAAGCATTTACATTTATGCAATTTTTATTATTGCTGATTATTATTATTATGTTTTATTATTATCATGGAAATTTTTATTATTGTTATTATTGTATTTTACTATTGATTATTGTTTTTTAAATATTGAATATTTGTGAATAATCAGACAGTTTACAAAACATTCAATGTGCTTAAAAATTAGTAATGGAATATCTAAACAGGAATTTATTTAAGCTTTTCATTATTCGACACAATAATAAATGGTAACAAATACCTCAATTTCAATGAAACTCATTTTGTCTGGCTAATATTTTAAAACTTAAACTACAGTCTAATGACTCTACGAATTTCTATTACATCTCAGCAATATATAATGTTCTTTTATAAAATAAAGATTATTTTAATTGCATATAATTTAATTTTAGTAAGAAGCATGTATTATTAAATTAGTATTTGGTTTTGAATTTAATTTTGTGTGTAGCACATTATTTTTACTCTGAGATAATTCCCGAAATTGGAATAATTATAATACTTTAAAAAAAGAAAAGGCCTTTCCTATGAACTGAACTAACGGTTAAAACATCACGTCTTATGAATGCTGAAGAACTTTTTATTTTTATTTTCACCAGTATATGTTAAATTACTTTGTTTATTTATGCAGCATAAGATAGAAAAAGTTACATATAACAAGATGAAAGTCAAAGTACGGAAGTAATTCATCAAAAGTTTCATCGCAATAAAGTTCATTGGGAGACCTCATGCCCTCAGAAGAAAGGGGAATGCCCCAACACCTTAGACTAAACAACCTTAATTCAACTGTCTCTGCGAATCTACTGACGCTTGCAGGACGTCATAAAACGTGTTAAAATTCACGTGAAAGAAATACATTAGTGAAACGTGTTCTACGTAATGCGGACATTGACCTGATCTTGGATTCAACAGCCGACTACTCATTCCTCTGTTGGTCAATTCCATTTCTAAGGTCTTTACTGATTTCCCAATTCTTGTCTACCTGATTCACGAATAACCTCCAATAAAGCATCAGAATGTCCTTACAAAGTGGGATGAGCTGGAGTTCCGATTTCACAGTGCCCTTGCATACCCTATGGCTTTTTTCTTCACTGAAATGTTACAGATCCAGCGGAATCTGAGCGGAAAAATGAGTTTTTAGAACATATGGGTCATGGGCAGGTGGTCACTTACACCTAAAGAGTTGCGAAATCAGGTTTCACTCTTCATTGGCTTTTTTTTTATTTCGAAAAGCTCGCTGTATGATTGTAACGACGTTATAAATTCTGAAGTGGCGTAAGTCTGTATTTCTTGTAATATGAAGTAAGCAGCATGTTTGAAGAAAGGGCATTTAAAAAATAGTTTATGTTTTTAGATGTATATTCTGATCTGGAGTCATAATAAATAATTTAAATAGATTACTTTAACGTAGGAGCTAACCTAATACGCTAAGAGTAATTAAAGCAGATTCAAAGAAGTAAAAACATGCTAAAGTATAAATTGCTTATTTAATTCTAGAATTAAGAAATGACATCACTGCTTTACGATATGGTAGTCTGTAGTACTCTGTAGCGAATACAGTATTTTGCAGTGATCTGTACATAATTAGATTACTCGTGTATATACAATATGAATCTGTGTGACTTGATTACAAAATATGTTATACTGAAGTAACTGCAAAAAAGTGTCACTAAAAGGATCCGTGGATGCTGGTGTTCAAGCCATTGGATACTCAATTTGACTATAGTAGCACAGTCGCTACACCTTTTTAAAGGTGTCTTACCGCTGATTGAAATATGCTGTTTTTAACTGATAGTTGATCTTTTACATCTAATTTTATGAATCTAGATCAGAGGTACCAAGTTATTATTCCCTTCTTTTACCTCTGAAAAGACAGTTTGCTTTTGAACGCCGCCTACCATCAACTTTCAATTATTCCTTCAAGCCAAGAGGTTTTTATTAAGAATGCCAAAAGCTTACATGAATAAAAAGATGAAGAGATTAGCTGTAAGAGCTTAGATGAATCAAAGGATGCAGTTATAATATTTGTTGAGCGATGATTTTGTGCTTAATTCCTCTTTATGATATTATTTCGACCTCAAAACATAGTATGGTAATAATATTAAATTGTGATGTCAGATTGATGTTATTCACCACGATTATCAGTTTATTGAAACAGAAGAAAATTTCAGTGTAAATTTTGAGATTGTTTCAAGGAGCTGAAATTTACATAACAGTATTGGAGATGAATAAAATTTCATATTTATTGCTACTTCAAGCTATTTAACGATATATATATTTAATGTAATTAATAATAACGTAAGACGAATATTTGTTTTCTTAAGTTATATGCTCGTGAATGATATTAAATATTTTCTTGTTTTAATACTGTGTTATTCGACCGCCTCTTTTCCTGCTGCATAGTAGGTTTTTGACTCTCATAGCTTAGAGTTTTTGTACAAACTTCTGGAAACAAAACTTCATGACATTTAAAAAATTAATCTGTTATATTTCATGTTTTCTTTAACTAATTAGTTACATACCTCTTGCTAAACTCTTACCATAGTTAGAAACTTCTGATCTTGATACAGATATCACTATAATATAAGCTAATAATATTGACTTACACTACTGTTACTTAAAATCTCTTTTACTCATTTTAAGAAGGAATCTATTTTAAATGCATGGCTAGTGGTCATATCACTTTAATGATAATTTTTCAATGTTAATTAATGCCAATTGTCAAAAGTTATTGATACGTTTAATGATGCAAGAAACATAAGAACGCTGCTCATAGCAAAACTTTCCACATTTATTTCAAAATTTCGAAGGTCTTAATACTTAGAAAAAGTGTTTTGAAATTAAAATGCTTTTCATGAAGAGTTCTTTCTTCGAACATGAATATAGGAGCTCTTGGGACAAGGTCACATGAAATGCCTTTTATTTTGCAATCTTATACTTTTTAAGCTTGCATATTAAATGTGAGAAAAAGGTTAAAATACTATAACGGTTTGAGAGGAAGTTTAATTGGCTTAATTGGGTTTCAAAATTCAAAGATCTCAAATTCACATTTGTTTTGGAAGAGCTTTAGTTAAATCTTAATTGATTTGAAAATAAAGTAATCATAGTTAATTGTTTTATTTACTTGAATAAAACATATATTTTAGATCTATTTCTTTTTTGAAATTCATTAAATTAAATAATACATTAATTAATTAAATTATTAATAAATGTTTTTTATTAAATTCACTAATTAAATTAAATTTATTGTAAATTAAGTTTGCGACATTTTTTAAACTCTGAAAATTTCTTAAAAGATCAAGTCATCCCATTATTTAATAAAACCAATGGGTATATTTGACTTGAACTGACCTGATATTTGAACTCAACATTAATACAGAAGTAAATTCTAACATTTATTTCCTGTTATTATAGATGTGTAATTAATTAAATTTTAATCAAAGAAAAATTAAATTATATTAGCAAGTATGAACTTTGTTATTTTTTCAGTGATTGAAATGAATTCTCTCATACGTCAAAAATTTTGATGCAAGTATAAAAAACAACCAGTATTTTCTTAATTTTTTATTAATCATTTTTTTAGATATGGATTATACAATCAACATTTTTTTTATATAATTCCTTTTTATATATTCCTAAAATTAAAACTAGAAGGAAAAACAGACGGAATTTCCTAAAAATGAAGAAGAAAATTTTTCAAAATTGCAAGTAATGCATGCCATTTTATTATCAACTGTAATTAATTGACTTCAGAATCAAACTTCGAAATTAGTTATATATTTTAAATTTATAATTCCAACGCGGTGAAAAAAAGAGTCACGAAAGACGTGTGAAATGTTTTCGAAAATATGTGATCTGAAGAAATTGTGATAATATTCTTTTTTACTCATGGAATACTTATATTTTAAGCAGCTGTCAAAACTGTAATTCTGTTAGACATAAAAATACCATCAATAAAGTCATTTACAGGATAAAAATGATATTCAGAAAGAGAAAATTATGGACGGCCTCAAGGAAATAACCAGTTTCCTAAACCCGTATTATTGTTATGAATGGGTTGACAAATGAGACTCAAGATTACGCGTTGGAATACCCAGAAGACATTTTACCTGAATTATTTTATTTATTTACCTTATGAATTATTTTTGTTATTCAATATGTCCTTTATTTATGTCCATTATATTTACTTCATTTCAATACAGTATTGCATTCAATATTAAAAGCTAGAAGAGCGACTTTATAGCTTGAATGCCTCAGATATGATGTAAAGTTTTGTTTTGTCCAATTGTTTTATCAAAGATCTGTGTATTATTTATTTATATGAATTAGGAATTAATGATAATTAATAAGCTTTTCAAAATTATAATTATTATCCTTTATTTACTAAAATTACTACCTTTTTATTTACTATTCTTTATTATTAAATGTGTTAAATATTAAAAATGAATTTTTATTCTAATTAAAGCTTAAAAATTATCTTTCACTCTTGTTTTTCTCATTTTTAGGTTAAAGGTTTCTCTGTTTGAATTTTTTCAAAAATCGATTTTTTTTGTGGTTTTTGTAGCTTTATATCAAAAACGTTCATCTGTATTAAGAAATAATTCTAATTTGAATCTTTTGCTGTGTGCTTATTTTAAGTTTCATGCTGTTTTGTAATATTAAATTCATAAACTTCATAAAGCTCATGAAGTTTAATTTCATAAAATGTCACAGCATGATTATTATGATGGACAGAAAAAAATTAAACTAATTGTCAAATTATTATTAATTCTTCTAGCAATTGTTCTAATCTCTCTTTCTCTCATTATGCTAATGTGTGCTGATGCTGTGTTCTCCCGAAAATATTTTATCATTTTATATTATTATTTATAAATACGATTATTGTTTCCGTTAATAAATGCATCAAGTTAAATATACATGGCCCTAACATCTTTTACACTGGCACATTCGAAAGTTTTAAAATAATGAAGCATGTTTCCAGGAGTTTTTTTTTTTGTGGTGGTGTAATATTTCTAAATAAAGCTCTTACACTTTTAAACTACAACTAATCGAACTTGTCAATTTAAGTTCAAGAATTCCTATTAAATAAAAACACAATTGTTTTCAAATATACACTTAAAAATATTTTTCAGTTGAGTAAAAAAACAAAAACAAACAAAAAAAAATTGGACAAATAAGCAATAGTGAAAAATTAAACTCATATAATGATTTATATAATGATATATAAATTTTTTAAGGAATAGATTTTATTTTGTTTTCCAAATGTATATATATATATATATATATAAATCAAGTTAATCGAAAAATCGAATTAAACCAAATAAAAAAATAATCCGGCCTGAAGACTTTTTCAAGGATCACCATCAGGCAGGGATAAAAAAAAAAGGATTTTTTTCTGTGAAGGAATGCAGACTAAACAGTAAAAAAATGATTCCTAGTGACCCGAAAATCCCCTGAAATTAGGCCCAAGAGATATCCATTTTAACAGAAAGGAAAATATAAAACAATAAATTAGAAGAATACAATCCACTAATAAGCAAAAATACAATAACAAAAATAACAATAATAACAAAAGTACCATATAATAACACTCGAACCAGTAATGTAAGCAAAAAGGAAAGCACATACCAGCAGCAGGCAAAAAAATTTAAGCTAACGATTGTGATTCCCTCTTTTTAATACCCCCAAACTAACGCATTTAAGGTAATAAACAATTGTAGGGTCCCATCGCCATCTATTGAGTGATCTAATATACAAGGAGAGTTCTATTTATATTTTAGGTAAAGGGTTAATCCCAAATCATACTTTGTTTAATCAAAAAGTTTATATTACAGTAGTTTCTTGGGAATTATTAATTAAATTTTTAATGAGGTTATTTGATGCTTCAATATAGGAATTTTTATTATTGCAAACCCTTTTGATCCTGTTAAATAGCGAGAAAATTAGATTTTTGAAAATTTTAGAGTTTAGATTGGAATGATAATTACAAAGTTTTGCTATTTTAAAGTTGAATTCCTCCCTTTTATCGTAGATACCAACTATTGTTATATCATAAGCAATTTTGATTTTTAAATCCAGAAAGGTAGCCTCAAGTTGATTTTTTTTTGTTTCTGTTAGAATTAAATCTTTTGGATAGTAATTAGTAATAATGTTAGAATTGTCTAAGTTTATCAAAAGTAGGTCATCTATATACCTCCACTCGTTTATTAAATTATATTTAATTATATTTTTCTCATATTAATGCAGGAAAATATTAGCTAAAGCACTTGAGAAAGCTGTTCCTATTGGAATGCTCTTTACTTGTTTATAAAAATTAATTCCATTAAAGACGTAATTTTCAGTAATATTAAAATTACATAACTCTAGCCAGTTATTTTTAGGAATAACATCTTCATTTAAATTTTCGTCATATAAAAAAGTACAGACCTTTATTAATCTTTCATGAGGTAGATTGGTGTATAAATTTTCGAAATCATAAGTATTAAGTTTATTAATGTTGTTATCTTTAAGAAAATCCAGTATTTCTTTGTTACTAGACATTATAAAGTTGTCCTCATCTTCGATTTGGCCAGGATAATTTTTAAGCATTTAAGGAAATGTTTTCCCGTATAGTAATTATAACTGCAAGTGCTTTTTATCTTAATGATGCCTATACGCTGATTTGTCTGTGACTTAAAAGACTGAACAATGATAAAATACTTGCGAACTCAATACTGGGCAAAACAATTCATCACAACTAATTATTAACAACGATGATAATTACCAAGATTTAGCAACGAAATTTCAAACATTTTTTTATTATTTTTTTTATGAAAACCTACTACAATAAGGCTGGATTGCATAGGTTCCCAATTATGTTATTGGAAACTGGCTATGAAAGTGAATCAGAAAACTGATTATTTGTTAGTACATTGCCTTCAAAACTATTGGATAAAAATTATTATTTTTATAATGTATAGATTATAATATTCTGCATAATTTGCATATATTTATCATTTAATAACTTTTTAATTAAAATCATCATTTATACTCATATAACTTAAAACAATTCAATTATGGGATGAACATAATTTAAAGGATTCAGAAATAAATATATTTAAAGCTTGAAATAATTACTTTAATCGATGTAAATTACTGTATAAATTTAAAAGATATTTTAGGTACATAGATTATTGTTTATTATTACATATTTATATTGTTATTATATATTATTATTATACATTTACATAATAATAATATATAATTCGTTGCTGCGCATGATGAATATTTCAGAACAGAAAAAATGTCAATAGTTAGGTGTTAGAAATATTATCAATTTTGAAAGGAGCTCCTCCTATTAGAAAAATGAAATTAAAAAATGGCTAAAACAGTTAAAGTTGCAGGTATTAGCTTTTCAAAGATATGAATAAAAGAAATTTATTCTAAAGGTGGGATAGTTTGAATTTACAATATAATACAGCTTATTGACAGAGTTATGCGGGATGTTCACAGATTCTTCAAAAATGTCGTAAACTTTCTTAAAAGTGTTTTTTTCCCTGCAAGTTATGGGACTGATACTTGGAAAATCGCACGGGAATCTTTCTCAGAAGAGTATCATGTATTCTCTGTTTCAAATAATTATTCGTATTATTAGTAAATAAGTGAATTTTTACTGTCTATTAATTAATAAAAGTGAATGTGCATTGTTACAAAACTGTTAAACCTAGAGCTATCGAATTCAATACAGATATAATTTGATGGCAATGTGAACACAGAAGTGTATTTTGTAAAATTTTAACTAATGACATGTTAAAATTCTGATATTTGGTCAGCAACTTTGGAAAATATTACCGCAACAAAAAAAGATTTTTTTCTGACATCTTAAAATGAATGAATGCATAATTTTATTTATATTAATTATGTCAGCGTCTATTTTTTATTTTAATTTTGATAAATATTTAAGTGCAGTTTAGAATACAACTTTTCATTAGTCAAATGCTGAAAATGTAGTAAATTAGTACAAAAAAATTTCAAATTTGATCATCCAGAGTTCCTTTATTTGTCAGTAACTTTAAAATATTTCTTTTAATTGTGACAAATTATCAAAAATATTTTTTGTATAATTTATGGTACTACTTTTCATTACTGCAACGCTATTGAACCGTTTCCATTGTTTATAGAAATATTAAAGTGACCCTCTTTCATTGTTATAAAATAATTTAATAACTTAATGAATTTTACTTTCCTTTTTATTTCATTAATTTTGATGTGGAATCTGTAAATAAAGTTTTCTACGTTGGTAAACATATTGGAAAAATATCCTGTATGCAAAATTAGTTTCATCGAGGTAGTTAATCATTATACAGACATCACGTCATTTTAAAGTTGAAATCATTTCTATGTCTGGTTCAAGGAAAATAAAAAAAAGAAATTAAAAATTATGCCATTAGATATCGGATTATTAAGTGGATTGTCACTTGATAGCATTTGGAGTATATACGCATATAATGAACAGAAAGGATGCAAGATTAAACAGCAGAGGATAAATATTTTCAAATTTAGATGTATTTAGTTACTGTGTTTATATAACTATGCATGTCAAATTATGTTTTATATATAGAATTGAAATTAAACAAAATAAAACTTTTCAATATTGTAAATATTTCGATAAAATCAAAATGATTCTCTTCATTTAAGGAGTATTGAACTCTTCATGCAGCATTTAATTTAATTCATACAGCATTTAATTTTGGAGTTATATTTATTAGACTCCTATAAATAAGCAAAATTGTTAAATATGTTTTACTTTATAAAAAATACTGCATGCCACATTCACAGATTCTGCAGAAATAGATTTTAAATAAGTTTTTTTTAAATTATATATTTTGTAATATCACGATTCCTTTCAGAAGCTGGAGAGAGAATTCTTCATTGGAAATCGTTCTGTGGAAACCAAAGTCATATGTCTAAGAAGTCGTCATCATAGTTACTTGTGATTCTATAGAACCAATGGGCCATAAGATTTTTACCCCGAATCAATATGTCAGATGATTGTTTACTATTCGGTGAGAAACCAGTCAATGACAGGTGAAACATTTTATGTAAAAGTGTATCAGTCAAATTATAATATATTTAAGTGAATTATGTAAATTATGCCATATCAGCAGGAAAAAACTTCTTAAAGCTTCATTTCGTTTTCTCATAAGCTTTTGTTTCTGCCTTCATCAGTTTCATAACAATAGAAAATGCAAAAATTTCGATTTTAGATAAAAGAATTACGCTTGAATAGTAATTCTTTTATTTGAAACTGAAAGTTCATTCACAACATGTACGTAAAATGTCAAGGTTATAATCATATTAGTTTCTCACATGTTATTCAATACTATGGTCATTGTTTTCCATTCCTGGGAGTTCAAAGGAAGTTTTCAATTAGAAAACGCTTTATTTTCTATTAGTATTCATGCGAGATAAGAATCAACCATTTGAACTGAGAAAGATGAGCAACATTATTGCATAAACATGAGGCAAAAATATGGATAAGAAAAATTGTAATTTCTTTAAAATGTCTAGACTAAAAAAAAATTACATAGTTTGGAAATATACTGTCGTGGTATTAGGACATGAATGATATAAGAAAAGAAGATTCCATGAATTATCCTTTGTCATCTGATTAAAAGTTTTATAATTTCAATTTTAGATAAAAGAATTACGCTTGAGTAGTAATTCTTTAATTTGAAACTGAAAATTCATTCACAACATGTACGTAAAATGTCAAGGTTATAATCATATGAGTGTCTCACATGTTATTCAATACTACTGTCATTGTTTTCCATTCCTCGGTGTTCAAAGGAAGTTTTCAATTAGAAAACGCTTTATTTTCTATTAGTACTCATGCAAGATAAGAGTCATTTGAATTCAAAAAGATGAGCAACACTATTGCATAAACATGAGGCAAAAATATGGATAAGAAAAATTATAGGTTTCTTTAAAATGTCTAGACTCAAAAAAGAAATAACATAGTTTGGAAATATGCAGCCGAGGTATTAAGAAACGAATGATATAAGAAAAGAAGATTCCATGAATTATCCTTTGTCATCTGATTAAACTTTTAATAATTTAGTTTATTTGAAAAAATGGCAGTGCTTAATTATTAGATTTAACAATTTTTAGATACAAAGGTTAAGCCGTGAATATCTCCAGTTGATGTTGTAAGAGTTAAGTTATAAGATAGTTTTGTAGATTTTGATTATATAAAGATTTCGTAAACTGAAATTGGTATAAAATAATTTTGTATTAAACTGCAGACTTGTCTCCCTAATTCACTATGCGGAAACATTCTCCTTATATTCTTAAAATTTTAGTTATTATTCTTAGAAAAAATTTGACTTGGAGATAAATTAGTTTCATTTCAACTGAGTGTCACACAATTATCCTGGTTGCGAATCATTTATCATATTACGAAAGTTAGATGCAAATAGACATTAAAAAAATTACCATTTATTTTAATATATGGGACGTGCAATTTTTAAGAAACATGCAGATATATGGTATGAAATTTAAAAAAAGTTTGGATTTACAGATTTTTAAAAGACCTTCAGATTTGACATAATAGGTGATTTAAAGATCTCCATGCTTTTAGTTTGCTTTATATGTAAATATGTTTACTTTTCGTTGTGCTATACTTGATGACAATTTTTTGTGAAACCAATCAGAAATTGGATATGTTTGAGCTAAGAAACTTTAGGCAAAAATTTAAAAAAAATATATTGACTTTTTAATTAAATAATTATCTATTTTTCAGATTATTTTTACATTGACCATTGTATGATTGTAAGGAGTCTCTATTTTTGATAATTAATTGATTATGTAATTAGTTGTTTATAATCGGGAAAACGCATTTTTGATTGTCTAGACAACCATAATTAAATGCAATTATATAAATTTAGTCATTACTTAATTAGTTAATTAATTACTTAATCATTTATCAATTATTTAAGTGATATTTCAAGAATTTAGTGTAAAAACTTGATGTCTTATTAATATTTGTCATAAAATTATGATCGAATTCATTTTCATCCTGATGAATGCGATTCTCAGCAATTGTTCTTGAAAATTGGAATCATCTGTATATAATATCATCTCTAATTCTATAATGAAATTTCACATTACGTAAAAAGTATATTACGTACTCTAAAGTATATGTTTTTAGTTTATAATTAATTAACCATAGCTTTGAAATTATGTCAAAGCGACCGGAAGCTAGAGAAAGTATAGATGCGCCGGGCTCATTCGAGGAGACCATGGCGACAAAACATTAGTACATTTATGCCATATTTTGAAGTGAAATACTCTGAGAGACGAAAAAATAATTTCAAAATCCTTTCACATTTGTTAATATGTGATGATCTCTTATTGGTAATCAAATTTTTAATAGAAAATACTGAATAGGGTACCATCAGGGTTCTAAGTCTCAGGGTTCTGAACCTCTGTATTGGTTTCTAATAGCTAATAAAGTACAACAAATTTAGTTTGGAAAAGATAATAAAATAATTGTTCATGCAGATGATTTTTATCTGCTATCTGCTTGTGATAGTAACAGGGAAGTATAAAATTCAATATCTGATTAAAAGAGCATTAGAAAAATTAGACTGTTGGAATAAAAATTCAAAAATTACTTTTGCAGAAGAAAAACCACAGCTGGTTATTTTTGGAAAAAAATGGCGTTCCGTTCACTGGTAAAATATATTACCAGAGATATAAGAAATCTTTCCAGATATATGAAGATTCTTCATTTGATTGTTCATAACAGGTTAAATATTAATACCCATTATGGTTGCAGGTTAAATGGCATATTATAAATCATGTGGGAGCAAGATGATATACTTTTAAACACTTATGGTTGCTAAGTACAATAGAGGAATATAGGGAAAAATTATCAAAAGTTTATACAAATGAAAGAAAGAATTTTCGTATATGCAGCTGCAACCTGGTGAAAGAATACTAATAGTAAAGGCAAAAGATCAATGGTATACAACGTCAAGCGTTGTTAGCAATTACGGGAACTTTTCGTACATCTACTGCATCTTTGCAAATCATTCGCGAATTTGATCCAGTTGATTTCTTATGTGAAATTGAAATCGTTTGGAATTGAATGAAAAATCAACATAAAGACATTAATATTTTTGGCAAAACATTTGAGGGTTCTAAAGTGATTATTTATGAAAATAGATGGATTCATCCTTGTAAGATTGAAAAGGTGCAGTGCCATATTTCTTCAATCATAGTTCCACACTCCATATATACAGATAGTTTGAAAATAAATGGACAAGTTGGAACGGCTGATTGCATTTTTGAGGGAGATGATGTAATTGAATAGTTTCAGTTTAGGCTTGAATATCACTCTTCTGTTTTTCAAGCAGAACTTTTTGCAATGTTTGAAGTCTTAAATTAGAAAAACCGTAATAAACCAAATTCTCATTATCATCTATCGATATGCAGTATAAATATATTGAAGGTATTCAAAAAATCAACTCAAACAATAATTCACTGGAACATGTTAAAGATCTGGCGGATGGTAATATCTCATTGTATTGCGTTAAAGCCCATATAGGCATCAGAGATAATGAACTGGGGGATCAAACTTCCAAAGCTTCTTTAATTAAATGTGCAACATATTATCGTCTTGGAGAATCTCAAAGAACAAACTCGTCTTTGCAAAATTCTCACCAATGAATGGCAATCAATATGGGAAAATTAAGCAAAAGGCAGCTTAACCTGTGATATCTTTTCTCAGGTAAAAAGAAATAGAGGTATTGATAATAAATATTTAGTCCAGTTATCTAGAAATCATGGATATTGTCTGCACTATCTGAAAAGATTCAATTTGAGTTCTGTAGTTGTAAATGTGGAGATGACTCTGAAGATATTCCACACGGCATTTTTCATCGCCCTTTTCTTCATCGTTTGAGTAAATTTATTAAATCTCAACAAAATATTTCACAAATTTTGTCAAATGAAAAAAATTGAAATAATCTTTGATTTCCTGCATCATAATATCCTCATTTTTTTCCATTCTGGATTAATCTTCCCTATTTTTTACTCTGCCCATATATGACTCTGCTTCAGAGCCATATATTATTTCACTACAAATACAAAATGACTTTTTATTAGTTATATCTTATTTCTTACCATTGTTGCATTCTTTTTAGTAAGTGTTAAAGCTTTTTTTACAGTCACATACTTTAAACTGGATTCAACCACTGTCTGAGTCTTTCAAAGTATGCATTTTTATTAATTCGTTTAAAGTATTCATTTCATTTAAAGGATGCACATATATTTATTCATTTTTAATTTTCTCTTTTCTTTAAAATTCATTTGTTTTCTTTTTATTAATTTTTATATTTCCTAAGTTTAAATAGCCTATCTTTTATAACTTTTGGGATTTATTAATTATGTTAGAGTGATACTGTTATTGTGTAATGTTGTATAGGCTCTACTGCTTGAATAATTCAGATTTTCGCCACACTTTCTTTTTATGTCTTCCGCTTTATTTTTGTTTTGGATTTTTTATTTTCTGGGGCTATCTTTAGATTCCTTTGTACCTAGCACATTTATGTATGGAAATTTTTTTTTAAATGGCTGGTCCTTTGAAAGCTATTTAATTTCTATTTATTAAATTTTGTGTTTTTAATAGTGCAGCGCCATTTTTAGCGCTCACCGAATAATAAACAGTAAACACTTGTTCAATCTTAAATGATGATTGAAGTCTCGAAAAATTGTATCATTTCCCGATTGCTATTTATATCCCCTCCCTCCCACTTTACTGACTTGAATTATCTTTTTATTACAAGCATTAAACATCCAATAGTTGAAATAGATATATAAACTTTGAAAATCGATTACTATTTCTATTTGCAGAGCAGCAATTTTAGCAGTTCTTTTATCATCACATTTTTTAGAAATAAAAAAAAAAGATTTGTTTAGTTTCTTTCATTTAAAATTTTAAAATATTCCAGGTGCTCATATTAAGCCACCGGAATTTCCACAGTTCTATATGATAAAGCATAAATTGCAATAAATACATATATAAGACGAAAAATCAAAAGTATAATACATTAAAATTATGTATCAGCCGAAGGATTTGAAGTAATGAGACGTAAAAAGGTTACATACATTGCCGTCATCGTTGTTGTTTATTCGTCTTTCGATTTGCAAGATCTTTTAACATTTTCCAATGAATAATATATATAAATAAGAAAGAGAATTTTCAGTAACTCATTTTTCTATAGTAAATTTGATTTATTTTTTATGTGATTTATTTATTAAAAAAACGAAATAGGGTAAAGTGTGTTATTATAGGAATATATTAAATACTATAAGAATATATTACTATACTAGATAGAATATGTTGCATTTTATTTCAAAATAATAATATTAATTTGTTTTCTAATATTATATGGGCAATGAGAATAGTCCGATAATTTTAGTAACATGTTAAGACTAATATAATAAGATGACCCAGGATCCCCACTTGGTATGCAGATAAGAAAAAAAAATACTGTCTAAAATTTTGTTTCAGATCCTTCTAGAAGCTAAATGACATCTTCTTGTCATGATTTAATATATAAAGATTAATAACGTCCTTTCAAAGAAGGGAATCTTTTCATGTAAAACGTGATGCGAATCCTTTACACGGAATGTGTCAGAACCCTTTCGCTCCTAAAAATGATACTTTTCCTTAATTTGAAAGGTAATCAGAGGTTCCTAAATGTTTATCATCTTGCATACACGTGCTTTGAATAATGTAAAAAAAATCATTGCCAAGAGAATATTCTGTAAGATCATGAGAATTACACAAGCATTTACAAATGCGTGATATCTTCCTTTTCTTATTTTTTTTAGTGTTA
The DNA here is from genome assembly GCF_947563725.1 of Argiope bruennichi. Lineage (NCBI taxonomy): Eukaryota > Metazoa > Arthropoda > Arachnida > Araneae > Araneidae > Argiope > Argiope bruennichi. Next base: position 57,743,743 of record NC_079153.1, on the reverse strand, counting down.
TAGTCGAGTGCATAAAATTAAAAGCAATTAGACGTCATAAAATAGCTTTTATTCCTTTTTAATTAATTTTATTCATTTTTATATGCTTTTATTCATTTTTATTAAGAAATGGAATTAGGGGTATTATGGCTTATTATTTAAATTTTATTATAACATGAAAAAAAATAGCGATAGAGTGAAAAATTTAATTTACTGAACATTTTAGCTTACACCTAGAATAATATCTAAATATTTTACATTCTCTATCTGAAATGAAATGTTTGCAATATCAAGTAACCATGAATTAAAAAATTTGTGTACACCTATTTATAAAATATTTCAAAACCTAAACGTGCCATATTAACCAGTTACAATGAAACTACACAAAATATATACACAATATATTAATATTAATGCGCGAAACATTTTTTCATGTATTATATTAATTTATGTGATAACAGGCTCTTTGGTGCTTCATTGTTAATAAAGATATAGAGTAAAATATGGCAAAATCTAATAAAAAAGTTTGAGTCTTTTTAAAAGCAGATTTTGTAATGAATTTTTGATGATTTGAAAACAATTTTAAAGGGCAATTTAAAATAAAAATTACCAACTTATAAAATGGCTTGAAAACAATTTAAATGATTTGAAGAAAAGGCACAATATAAAAATGCGTCTTCCGCTAATAGCATTGCATTACACGTGAATTTTGATTCGGGATTTTTATTTTTATCATACTTTTGCATCACAATTTCTTTCTGAAAAAACCAAAACATTTACGAAAGATATAAATATCTCATTATCATAAATTTTCCCTATTTTTTTTTTAAAAATATTCAAAACATTTTACCATTTACTACAATAGAAAATGAATTTGAGACACCTATAAATAATAATAAAAATATTATCATGACAATTTCCAACAAAATTTTCCTTATAAGCAAGCCATTATCTTATTTATCAATCCATCTGTGGTGTTGCATTCATTTTTTCGGATTTTGTATGCAGTACCCTGCAATTAAAATTAAAAATGGACACGTGATTTAATAGTTGAAATCCGAATCACTCAGCTTTATTTCTGTGAATGTTAACTCACTTTATCCAACCTTATACTGAATTTTAAAGCACTGTTGTCGAGCTATTTAATAAGAAATTTTTTATGATACCAGGTACTTTTGTGATTGAATGTCAAAGCGAACGTTATAAAGATACGGACTAACTCATGAGCAATCAGCTACGTTTGGGCATGGAGAATCGAATTTACTTGTTGAGCAATCAGCAATATATTAAGGTGGATTTAACTCGGCTAGTTATAAAACGGCCAACCGGCGGCGCATGTGGAGAAAGGCTGAAAAATGCTCGTCGGTCCATGGGAAGTACCCGAATGTACCCCCATTGTATCCCGATGGGACAATAACATGCAACTGTATAGTATTTTATCTCTTACCGCGCATTTGTAGAATTTTTTTTTTGTTGCTTTTTTTGGGTGTGAAAAAATTGATCATTTATATATAAATTCCGACATTTTTTTTTTTTTTTTTGCTCTTTCTTCTTTCTCATGTGAGAAGTTTCTTTTTTAGTTTATTTGTATTTTTTTCTGTAGTTTTCCAAATTTAAATGTGTTAACCTTTTTTTTTATTTTACCATATTTCTTTGTGTAAATATCCATCACTTTAATATGATATCAAAGTGAAAATAAATTCAAGGACGCCAAAATGGCACTTTATAGCCAAGCATGGAAACCCTGAATCTATCTTACGAAATTTGGCAAACATAAATCATCCCTTTTCTGCGTATGCTTTGTCTTTCTGACCATCTTATAATTGTCCGAGTGTAAACCCACCTTTTAAATGGAAAGAAAATAATAGTTACTATTCTTGTATATTGTTCTGAGTTAGAGTAAAACTGTCGTTAATGGCAAGGTTGAGGCTGCAGTGTGCATTTTTTAAAATGATAAACTAATTAGAGCTCATTGTTTAAAATTAGCCCCTTATAATTCTGTTTTCCAGGCTGAGCTGGTGGCAACCTTATTTGCTTCTTAGTGTGCTCAGGAACGAATCTTCGCAAAGGATGATGGGGAAGATTTTTGAAGACTTGAAATATATTTGTGAGGAAATTCAGGGGAGGCTAGATTGACGGATCTGTGTTTTGGATTGTTTGCAGATTGTCCCTGATTCTTTACTTATGTAATAATACTGGCAAGCTTCTAGTTGTTTGTTTTTTATGTTGGATTATAGATATTAAAAACTGTACATTTCTGCTCATATTCTTGATTTACCTTCTAGCCATGCTTTTTTATTATGTGTTTGCCATTCTAGATCTGCTTTGTATTTTCACCTTGTATTTGTATCATTCACGCAATTTTCACTTTATATAATAGGATAGATATATGATTTCAGATATTGGCATATTGTTTAATATTGCTATGTCTATTGTACTACCATATCTACTATGCTTTCTATCCTTTGGACATTGTGATATTTTTATTATACTTATGTGTGTTATGTACTGCTTTCTATATGTACTATTATGCTTATGTAAGTATTGCTTTCTATACGTACTATTATGCTTATATAAGTATTGCTTTCTATATGTACTATTATACTTATGTAAGTATTGCTTTCTGTATGTACTATTATGCTTATATAAGTATTGCTTTCTATATGCACTATTATGTTTATGTAAGTATTGCTTTCTAAATGTACTTTTCAATTTAATCTTCTGAACCCAGAATTGGTTTGCTTACTATTTAATTTAAATATTTTATTTTAGTCAAATGAACTATAATGTGTACCCTTATTTACCGCCCATATTATGACTGTAAGCCTTTTAATAAATAATAATGTTTCTCTAACCTGCGACCTTCAAGGTCTTACACCCTTTCTGGTAGGCGGGTCGTCGTGGGGTAGACAAAGACCAAGTCGTCAATCGATAGTTGTTTCCTATTCCTTCCATTCGCTTTAACATTTTATAATGTAATAAAATTTTATATGTTTTATGACTTTCCAGAAGCTACTTTTGAGCCATGTTCAATGAAGGAACTTCATTTTTTAAAATCACAGTCTTCATTATTAATTTGGTGAAAAAAGCTTTCCTTGGATATTTTTTTCTCATCACTAACAGAGCGAGACTAAGAAAATATCCTGTTTAGAAAGCCAGTCTTCATTTGTTCCTCTACCTGTTTTAATTTGTGAGGCGATGCATAGTAAATTTTATGTCTTCACCAAGGACGCCGTTTAATTGGTATGCTATATGGTCATAAAATTCTCTGGCATATCATTATCAATGACATTTATTTTCCAGAAACAGGATAAAAACTCAAAATGGCGTTATGGCGAAAGACAGATGCATCCACATAGTCTGAACATATGCAAGGATTTCATTTAATGGCTTATTTGGATTTTTTTAAATCAATGGTAATGAGCTTAGAGGGGTTCTTCTATTGCTAATTTTATTCAAAATAAGTTTCGGGCAATTAATTTGTTTGTATATATTACTCAGTTTTATGATAGCAATTATTTGTAAAGCATACTTCAAGTAAATCGTCAATCGTCGCATAAAAGTAGAACAGCCAAAGAAATATAAATTTACAATAACATATTTCATAATTGTCATATACTCTAAAATTTTGTGAGTAACAATTTTTCAGATTTATAATACCTTTTTCTTTAATACAGAAAATATGTTCTGTGTAAATTGTTCTGTGTTTTTCTTTATCACAGATCATTCTTAAAACAAAAAACCTTTTTTATAATATACCTCAAAAAGAACAATTTGAATACTATAAATAATAAGTTATATCTAAAGACAGATGTTCCAGCATGCACTGCTTCTTACGTTATGAATTTCTATAAACTTGTCATAGATTCTTCTTGATAATTTGCCAATTTTATATTGCTTTTTTTCTATTTGTATCTGCTTTTGTAAAAATAAGATTCATCGTAAAAAATTAAATTAAAAAATCCTGGACGGCTCTTCGATTTGTTTCATGAAAACAGATATTTTCAATTTTAAGTACCTTTTATATTTTAACTAAGCCAAATGGATTACAAACGAGTTCGTTTTCTTTTGAAATATTACAATAATTGCTAGTTTTGTCAAGGATATAAGTTGATTATTTCATGGATACGTGAAATCTCACTTTGGATTTCAGTTCTTTGTGAACTTTCAATAATGATATCTTCTAAATTCCTCACAATTTCTTTTTTTTCTAGATACGATAAAACGTAAATAACATTTCACATGTTCAGTTTATTATCATGCAAGATGAATTTGAGTACACATGGCTCCAAACATTTAATTATGACATCATTCAATTCATTTATTTCCATTCATTAAGGCCCACAATTTATATTATAAACCTAAAACTGATTTTAGAGTTTTCAGAACTTTCAATAAATCCTTGTTTATGTGTTAATTGAATACGAAGTCAATTGTTTTCGAGAAAAGGAAATGTTTAAAACCCGTATTTTATCAAAAGACAGATAACCGCAGTCGCTGCTGAAGTCTTTTAATCATATCTATTCATTATATTTGTTTACAGAATTCCAAGTATATTGTTGTTATGAATATCTGCACGAAACTAATGAAATAATAAAACCCTTTTAAATACGTAATAAAATCATTATATTTTATTTCTAGGAAGAAAGCAAAATCAAATGTATAAAACATATACTAAGTAAAACTATTAGGACCTTAAAAATAAGAGTAACTGCCTTCCGCCATGACCGCCAGAAGTAAAAGGTGGAAAACAATTACTAAAGTGAATAAATAACCACAACTTAAAACGTAATCAGAATAACACGATAAGTTGCTTAAGGTCTGTAAAAAATGTATTTACCCTTGAACTCGACATTTACATGCCTAACCCATGTGACAACTTTTGTTTTTCATGGTTTATTCAGTGGTTCTTTGAAACTTTCTCTTCGATTTGAAATATTTGTCATGAAAAAAATGCTTAAGTGATTTTCTTTTCAAGGAAGTTATGTTTAAGTAAATTACCGCAATTTAAGGATTTCTCCTTATTGTTTGAAATCATATATATTGTTCTAACTAGTATTAAGTATATAGTTTTCTACTTATTAAGATCTTTTTAACCTTAATATGGTGATTAAATTTCCTTTCGCAAGAATCTTTTACACTAATACGTATTTAATACACTTTAACCACATCTTTCAAACCATTAAACATCATCTGCTCAATTCTATTTCTTAACTTTAGAGAATTTTTTTAAAAATAAGTACCTCTAAAAATTTATGTTTGGTAACTATTTTGTATATCTAGCTGGAAGAAAATAGTTACTCAAGTCATATGACATTGTATATCATTTTGCTTTTATTATTACAAAGAAAGATGTCTTCAATCGTAAAGATGCTATTTTAAGATTCCAGAAAGTTTTTAGGAAAAGAAAAAAACATGGTTTATATATTTCCTGGTAAGAAAAGATAGAACCTTGAAAATTAAAAATATCTAAGCGTTCTGAAATCAGAATTATTAGAAAATTATAAATATCCATTAAAAAGCTATAAATTATGCCAACTGTTATTACTGATAAATTAGGAAATGAATTCCATAAAAATTCAAAAGTTAATACCGAAATTTAATTTCATGCAACTTATTTCTGCATGGCTATTATCATTAATTATCTTCAAGAATCTGCAAAAATAAAGTCGATGGCATGTTTTCAATTCTATATATAGGATTGCAGCATACGGAACAAAGAAGGCCATTGCAAATTTTTGTAATAATTTTATATATTTATATATAGTCTACAAATTCAAAACTTATGCGTAGAATCATGAAGGAAGAGACATATTTTACAGACATCAAATTAGAATCTTTTGCATATTTTAGGACAAAAGAATCTATCTTTTCAATAAATACATAGTGTCAATAAATACGGACTATTCCTGCTTTTCTTGGGTGGTTTCTGCATTTATTCATATTATGCCTATGTCACCTGAAAGTTTCAAACCACAATATTTTCACAAAGTAAAACTACTTCAATCTTAAATCAAGAGTAATTGCCTTTCACCATGACTGCCAGAAGCAAAAGATGGAAAACAATTACTAAAGTGAATAAATAACCACAACTTAAAAAGTAATCAGAATAACACGATAAGTTGCTTAATGGCTAGCAAAAAATGTCTTTACCCTTGAACTCGACATTTACATGCCTAACCTAAGTGACAACCATTTTTTTCGCCGTTTATTAATGGGGTTCTTCGAAACTTTCACTTCGATATGAAATCTTTGTCATTAAAAATTGTTTAAGTGATTTTCTTTTCAAACAAGTTATATTTAAGTAAATTACCTCAATTTCAAGATTTTTTCTTTATTGTTCGAAATCATATTGTTCAAACTAAAATTAATATACTGTTTTCTACTTGTTAAAGTTTTTTTAACCTTAATAAGTGGATTAAATTTCGTTTCGCAAGAATCTTTTGCGCAAATATGTATTTTGTACACTGCAGCCATGTCTATTTCAAACCATTAAACTTCATCTGCTCAATTATATTGCTTAGCTTAAGAGAATGTTTTTTTTGATAAGTACCTCTGAAAGTTTACTTTTGAAGACTATTTTGTATATCTAACAGTAAGATAATAGCTACTCTGGTTATATGACATCATGAATCATTTTGCTTTTACTATAACAAGGAAAAGAGGTCTTCAATTATAAAGATATTATTTTGAGCTTTTTTAAGGAAAAATAAAACAAGATTCATGTTTTCAGTAATAGAAAAATGGAAAAACCTCGGTAATTAAAAAAAAATTTAAAGTTCTGAAATCAGTCTTCATTAATAGAAAATTTTCACTATATATATATATATATATATGTATGTTACAATAAAATGCTCAAAATTGTGCAAACTGTTATGTATAATAAATTGAAAAATGAATTGCATAAGAATTCAAAAATTAATACTTAAATTGAATTTCATTCAACTTATTTTTACAGGGATGGCATCAAAAATTGCCTAAAAAAACTGCAAAAATAAAGACGCTTTCGATTCTTTTTTATCTATATAATAACTGTAATAAGTTTTCAATCGTATCTATAAGATTTCAACTGAAAAGGCAACAGAAGAACATTGCAAAATTTTTTAATAATTTTTGTTTATACCATACACATAGAATCCTTATGCATATATTCATAATGGAAGAGACCAATTTTCAAACTTGCAAATATTTTTGGTCAGAAAATTTCATATCTTCAATAGATATAAAGGGCCAATAAATCAGGACTATCAATGATTTTATGCATTTATTTTTACTGTGCCTATGCCATCTGAAAGTTGCATGAAGCAATAATTATCTTTCCTTAATAAACTCTGTTCATCTACAGATTAATGTAGTATTTCAATATGCCAATACCATCTGAAAGTTTCAAACCACAATATTTTGTTTCTCTAATTAACTCTGCCCATTATTATTTTGTTTAGTTCAGATACTCATAACTAATCAACTCTGCTCATTATTTGATTGTTGTAGCTCAGATGATAGTATCATTACTGTTGATATTAACTGCAATAAAGCTTTGCCGAGAATAGTTTTGCAATACTCATTTTTGCACACATGTTCCATAATTTTAATCGGCCCAACATAAAAATTACATTCACTAGCTATACAAGCAGAGCGTGGATTTTGTTGCCATATTGAAAATTCCAAAAAACTGAACAAATTATAAAAGCAACTGGTAACAGAGGATTTTCAAGCATAACTATTGAGAAGAATAATTATACATTAAATATAGCCAGATTGCATTAATGTGTACAATCATTGGATGAAAACAACAACAACAAAAAAAAATGGGAAAAGTTAGATTCTTTGTAAAATCACGAGACCTAATGCAAATCAATGACCTAGGATATATGCAATCAAATTAATTTTAAATTAAAAGATGTTCACAACTATAATGTCATTTGTTTCATTTCTCGATAATTTTATAAAATGTATTGGATTCCAAACAAATAAAACTTCTGGTTGACAATGAACCCTCTGTCAGATTATTTCTCCTAATTTTTGATTTGTGATCAATAGCTCTGATTAAAAAAAGGGAATATCCGTTGCTGAAAAAAAAGATAAATTTATTGGCTGTGATTCATTAATACGGTAATTGAGATTCTCACATAAACACGTTTGTTTTCCACGTGTGTTTCCTTTAGAATTTGCCGAAATGAAAAATGTACACGTTTCGAGGAACGTGGATTTGCATATCACTTGATGTTTTGGCCTTAGAAAACTAACAATGAATTTTTTTGTTTTTGTTTTCTATAAGAAATTATTATTTATTTGTTTACGTATTATTGTATTAATGATTTTCTCAAATTCTTCCGTATGTGAGTCATTTTGATGTAACTAAAAAAATTAATCCAAACTGTGATTTATATTCGAAAAAGCAAGAAAAATGCCAATGAAAAGTTTAATGAAAAAAAAATATTCCTTAATTAATCTATAGCCAAAAACCATTTAAAGTGAACATAGACAGTCGAAAATATATCTCTAGGAGAGATTTTCGATCTTGAGTTTTTTTCGAATTACAAATTTCATTTTCCTAATATTTTTAAATAAATAAGTCGATTAATGGAACTTGAATTCAGAAATTAATTTGTATGAAGTGCTAAGATTTCTATAGAATAATATGGTCGCTTTTCTGGTAGCTAAGAAAAAAACATATAATTCATAATGGATATTTCTAATATGCATATAAATTATAGCCATTATGAATTAGGCAACTCTAATAAGAGTGACATAATTTTTTTTCCCTTCAGAGATTTTACTATGATATTCTGTTAAGAATTTTTTGAGTCTATTTATGAAAGGGAAGCTTAGGTAGTTTTAAAAGAGCGCTGTAAGCGTTAAGGATTTTATCTCTTCTTCCACGGCTTAGGAAAAAGAAGAGTCAGCAATTTTACAGAGTGTGTGTTAGAATTAGATTAAAAGTGAGATTTAGATCAGGAAAGAAGAGAAAATTTTTGAAGAAAATAACTCGAACCAATTTAAGACAAAAAAGTGGAAATTAATTAGAATCCAAATTCGTAAATGTTTTCTGAAGCTCGCTCTTTGCTTGGAAATGTTTTCTCACGCTCGCTCTTTCATCCTTTCTGCTTACCTAATCCTCTTGCCGTTCTGCCCTCGAACATGTCTTGAATAAAAAAATCTTAAAGAGTTTATATATATAAGGATTTTATAATATATATATATATATATATATATATATATATATATATATATATATATATATATATATATATATATATATATATATATATATATATATATATATATATATATATATATATATATATATATATATATATATATATATAATCCGCTTATAATTTTGTTTCTGATTGAAATTCATAAAAATGTACTTTACTTGCTTGTAATTAAAAGATAAATACTGTTTATCTTAAAAATGCCTTTTCTATTTATATAAAGTGTAGTATATATATATATATATATATATATATATATATATATATATATATATATATAATATATATATATATGTATTCATATATATAGCTGTTGCAGATTTCTTTCACGTAACTCATGGTGGCTCTGAACAATATAGGAAAGGTAGAAAACTGGAAGGAGAGTTCGTGAGACTTTGAGCTTATGTACTTGCAAAAAAGAATTTAGTGTCTCAGCCATTTTGGTTTTGTGCGAAAAAATAATAATCCAAGCAATTTAGAAGTTAAAATTACTGTTAAAAGGATAAATTAGGAAACTGCGTTTTGAATGAAGATTTATTAGAAATTTATATATAAATATGTCGCAGAATTTATTCAAATAATTCAGTTTGCTTCACTTATAAAAACAAATATTTTTCAAATAATTAATACTTAATTAAAAAAAATATCACAATTTTTTCAGTTTTTGAAGCAACGGAATTTGTGTTTCAAACGGAATGTCAATTACTGAAAATAAATTCCTTTAAAGAGCAATGACCTTATTATAAAAAAATAAAAATATGGCAATGCCAATTTCACTTTCATTTACTTTCGATCTTTTTTTCTCTCTAACATGAATGCTTCTATTCTTTAAAGCTGGTGTCAATCATATTAAAGAAAAGGATTGACGGAAATAAAAGATGGGGAAATAAGAGCTGACAAGAAAAGTGAACGCATGTCACTTACACTGAGTAGTTAAAAGGCGTTTCTCTATTGGGATTGAATCTGCTATGCTTAATATAAAAGACTAATTTAGATGTCGTGATATGTTCTAAGAATTTCTTATACTTTAGCTATTTTTCCCTACAGTAAGATATTTAATTAACATTCTATGGGCAGTTTGTACTTTAAAATCAAGGTTCGTGGGATACAAAAATTGTTTCTTCAGAAAAAAAAAATGAAACAAAGAAGGTGTTTCTAATTCTAGAGAAACCAAGTATTATTTTTTAAAACAAAGCCTTGAGATATAAATACATTCATCTATGGTAAACAGACACTATTTAAAATATCGCATTCAAGTTATTTGAATAGATTTCCAATTTTTCTTTCACTTTTACCAGGAAATTTATATATGAAAAATTAAGATATAATCCAAGGAAATATTTAGTTTTAACAAACATTTACAGGTTTTGTTTTATCAAATCCATTGGAAAGCAATATGGCCAGAAAAGGTAACAGGGAATGACAATTTTTGTATGCACCAGTGACGACTTTGCAAACTGAAAAAGAAGCATATACTATTTTAAAGGAAGATGAATATTATCTTCTCGGTCTTTTTTACTATTAATCTGTAATTTTTGTTTACTATATAAGCAACTGAGCTTAAAATAAGTTATTCATTCTCTATATCAGTTATTTTATTCTGATCCAAAGTTATGCATTTCTTTAATTTGTAGAACAGAATGGTTACGAGTAATTTTCATGTTTTAAATTTCTCCTGAATAACAGGATAATGTTATCAATCACTTCTGGTAGTTTTCAACTCTGGGGTTCATAGAAATAAAATCTTAGATTTTTCATGTATTTGGAATAATTTAATATATGATATTAAATGATAATAAATCTAGGAACTCGGTATGTCTTAACCCGTCAATAATGTTCATAATTTCATGCCAAATTGGCAACTGATATTTTTAAAAGAATCTACCGTGTCATCTACACTGAGTGGCCAAATTATTATGGCTACTTGGCCCTTATTCGCAGATCGGCTATAACTTCGTGCTGTTTCTGCTAGTGGGCCAAATAGTTATAAAAATGAAATGCAGAACAAGTGAAGCATCAATTGCACTGTGTTAATTTATAAAAATATATCAATTAGTTTCCGGTTGTTGTAATTGACTCTAACGTTTTATCAATAGTAAAGTAAATTTTATCTGTGCGCTTTTGTGAAAAGTTTTTAAATTTAAATTTTCTCGATTCCAAATAACCAACAGCATAAATTGATTGTCCAATGATCAATGATTTATCCATTATGGAAACAAACAAGGAATTAACATTAACAGAGACATTGTCAAAAATTTAATTATTAACTTTTTGGCATTTTATGCCGTTCTTCTGAGAAGAGATTATCCAAAAATGATTATCAAAATCAATTGAAAATGCTTATAAGTAATTTCATATTCAAAAGTATATATATCCAAATTCAGCTTCAACATGTAGTAAATAGCTCAAATTCAAGTTTTATAAAAAAATAATAAGTGCATTTTTCGGAAACAAGTATAAATATTTCTGATTTTTTTAATATAAATAATAATAAATTTTTTAATATAATAGTAAGAAAATCAGACCGTATTTTCTAAACAAATGTGAAAACAATTTTTAGCATTATTTTTTTGTTTTTGTTTCCGAAAACTTGATCTTTTCTCAGTTATGTAAAACTGAAATTATTTTCAATTTACAAAGTTTTACAAGACCATGAATCCATTCAGAGAAGTTTGCCTTATTTCAATTAGATTAATGCGCCTTTATGATATAAGAGAGTAATGATTTCGCAATTGACTCGAGAGTGGTCCTCTGCAGCAGGTAGATCTTCATTTAATGCAGTGAACAATATTTGAGCCGGAGACTCTCTTTTCCAATATGATCAATTTAACTTGATTAAATTTTTAACTAGAGCATTCATTTGATTATTTATGAAATGGTAGAAAGCCAAAAGCTCAAAAATAAGCTTTTATAAATTTAATAATAGGGGTTTCTATAATATATATATATATATATATATATAATAGTTTTTTTAAATTGTTCTTTTTTTCAAATTTCGGTAATCATTATAATATTTTTTTTTGCTGCGTTTACATAAAATTTAATAATTATACTGTACTATTTATTATAATATTGACTAAAACTATGCGTGTGTTAAATTCTATTTTTATTTGATTCTGGCAGTGAAATATTTTTAAGGGGCTATTTATAATAAAAACTACCATGTATGTTTTTTTTTTTTTTCAGTTTTCATATTACATGATATTTAGCATGCATTTTATACTTTTTGTGTCAATTATATTGAAATGGAAATAACTTCACTGCAATTATTAAACTCTCACTCACATACTCTACTTATTTTGGAGTTTTTTTTTAACAATTTTTTTTGTCTGATCTGAAGCTAGGAACTTGTATGTTATCACATCACAACAAATTTTCAATTAAAAAATTTGCTATTATAAAGCAAAAACATTCAAAGACAAATGATTTTATAATAATTTTTGTTCATATTAAATTTTACATCATATATAATAGTGTCTTGAAAAGAAATCCCCTCTATTCAAATCTCAAATTTCGCCGATTTTTAGCATCGTTAACGTTTTAGCTCCTTTAAACACATTGCTCAATAATTTACAGAAAGTGAAAAATCTTTAATGAAAAGAGAATTTGGATTTGCTCTAATGTATTTAAAAGATGGCAGTAAAATAATAAAAAAAACGACGTAAGCTACAAAATAATGCGCAAGGAATGGCAAAAGGATTTTGAACAGTGACCTTTAATTCATAAATATTTTGTTTTGAAAAAAGCTGCCTTGCGCTTCAACTAGCATACATAAATAAATTAAGAAGAAAGCAATGGGTGTTCACGTGCAGGGCACATGATTTTCGATAAGAGTTGACAGACCAGGAGACTATAGGTAAGTAAGTGGATGGGATTTAAAAAGCCCAGAATTCTTCTAAAGAAAGTGGTTAATTTTCACTGAGAAGACTATAAATTAGGTTCTAGAAAAAGCAGTTGATGTAGCGTTCACGTCATAGCTTTGGTTTTCTATGAATAAATATATTTTTTGTTTGTTCTTTCTTTCTTTTTTTGCGTTGAGGTAATGGAAGGTATGCAAAATGCTAATCACGTTTTGGGGGATGTAACAATTTCTACCCCAATGAACCATTGTGGTTTTGCTATTCTTTACGTGACGTTTTAAATGGGAGAAAATATTAAAAGGGATTATTTTTTCTTTACATTTTTGATTGCTGAAGGTCTGAAGAGGCGTAATACAATGCAATGACTTTTTTTAGAGACTTTTACCCTAGGACTTTACATTGGGTGATTATTAACTGCTTTCTGCTGTAGTTTCAGCTGTTTGAAGTATTTTATACTAAAGCTAGTTTATTTATGACTAATTTTACTGATTATGTGTTTTTGGCATCTGAATACCATTAGTGGGTATTTTAATATCCTTCAAAACATGTTTAAGAATTATTGATCGAGCGCATTTAAAAACAAAATGTAATTCAACTATAAAAATTAATACGAAGTAAAAGTGAGTAATTTTAGTGGAATATATAAAAGGTGAAAGAATACGAGATTAAAGTGAAATAATCTGAAGATGTAGGATAAAAGTATAAGTGTTGTATAAGAAAAAAAACTAAATAAATAGAATGCTGAAACGAATAAGATTCATATACCATACTATAAGACAATATGCCATACCATAAGACAATAGATCATAAGACTGATACCATAGACAAAATAATATAGCCTTTGTAAAAGCAAAAACAATAAATGAATGAAAAAGCTATTGTCCATGGTCATTATTAAGTATACACTAAATATCTTAAATCTGCATTTTCAGCCTATATTGAGAAAAAAAAATGCTTCGTTTTACTTCATTCATAATCAACAACCAAAATCAATTATAGCTTTTACAAATGCATGTTCTATGTTCAGTTTCCAATTTACTGGGCTATTATTTTTAAACATTTTTTTTTTGTAGAATAATATCTGATATTAAATTAAATCAATGAACAATGGTATGTTTTAATAAAATTTCCTGAAAGTTCTTATTAACTGAAATTTCCTGTTAACTTTTATTTATTTTAAACTTACTAGCCAGAAAAAAGCATTAGTGAAACGTAGCAAGTGACAACAATGTCATAAAGTAATTAGGATTATAATTACTTTGCAAAACTTCTTTTGAGGTAATTTTCGATAAAAGTAGTCAATTTACATTTCAATTTTTTTCTGAACAAATATAGCAAAACGTGAATTTCCTAAACTTTTTACGCTATCTCCATATTTCCTTGAAGTCATTTTAATCTGACATCGTTTTAAATTGTTTAAACTTTTGACTAAAAGTAAAATGAATTCCATGCATAGATTGTATACATATGCATATGCTTGATTATTTTCTTTTTCAAAGAGGAATTATTCCAGTAATTTGAAAATATAAATTTATGTTATTTCATTCTTATTTTTTGGCTTAAACGCTTTTAATAAAAAAATTGACGGTGATATATAAAGCGCTAGATCGCATTCTAATTCCATTAAAGTATGATTTTGTAGTATTTAATAGACCTAGTATGTTATGAAGGTAATTTTGACTCCCTGGCCTCCAAGCATTAGCATAACTCAGATCTTTCATAGAATGTAATGTCAGAATAGAGTTAGAATGCATGATGCTTCAGTCATATGAGCAATATGTATTTCATTATCTCACTATGCGTTACATTGCATCATGCTGTGGCCTTAAGTCCCAAAGGATGCTTTTTGCATACCAAAATTTAATGATGGAGCTCACTTTATAAAAATCACTTTGCATATTGCAACGTGTCATGAGTGCCTTTATAGAAAAATGTCACAAAAATTATTTATTGGATATTCCCAGTTACTTTATGGCATTGCTGATACATACTCAAGCGATGCATGTAAAGTGCATTACGCCATTAAAATTCTGGTATGTACTTTACATTCCAAATAAGATTTGATATTACAGCAAAAGACGATACGAAATGTGATATGAATACAAGCATTCTATCTGTGATTGAAATTCAAAATTGTTCTTATCGGAAAAAAACGCCATAATAAAATATCCAAATAATATAAACTTTATGTGCTTGTAATAATTATATATTTCTTCGAAACATAGTAAATTTATTTGTTGAAAAAATGTACAAAAAACGAACACAATATATATTTTTTTTTTACTTCATTTGCTAGAGGAATTTCTGTTATCATATAACAGAAAAAATTATCAATATTTCTGCCCGATTATTTAGAAGCAGTTGCTCCCTCACGTGTACAATCGTTATGTAGTTAGTAACAAAATTTTTAATAATCATAGGAATCATTAAAAATTAAGATGAAGAGTAGATTGAAAATAACAAGCTTAAGTAGACATAATAAAACGTTGAGAAAGAAATGATTTTGTGTATCTCTCTCTTTGGGCATAAATATTAACTTGAAAAAATGTTAATAACACCCGCTACTTTCTGATTTAATGTCTAAAATCAATCATTACCTGTTTATTTATCGTACTACGCAGTTTCGCCAACTGTTAGACGTGTTTATATTCACAAACACCAGATTTAATTGATCAGATAGTTATAAAAAAATCTGAACCTTACGACTTAAGTATCTTCAAATACGACTTACCATATCGTATTATATTATAAAAATATAAATAAGCCGATTCAAATGTCAAAGGGTTCAAAAGAGCCTTGAAGAAGAGCCGATGAGAAGGTTGTTTTAACTGCGCTCTGCAGGAGAGTAAGGTAACATGCAGAGTTGATAACAGAAATATGTTATGTCCAAATTAAGACTGATTTGCCTTTTTTAAAAACATTTTTGAAATCATCTGAATGTGTTATTAACACATCTCAATTAACATAGTGATTGATTGAAAAGATGGGCATAATAGGATTCGATAGGTGAACTTATTATTTTTATTAGATCAAAATATAGGAAATAAAGATTATTGGAAAGAAACATATGTATCCTTTTCATAGTAAGCATGGCGAAAGGAAGGATCTGAATTTTCAAGTGAAAGAAAATATTTCATTTGTTGATTGTAATAGATCTTATAATTAGAATCAAATTCTTCGAAAAAATATTTTTCAAAGTTAAAAAAAAACACAGAATGTGTCAGCTCGAGAATGCTAAGTTAGTTTCAAAGATTTGAATTTTTCTTGTTGATGAAAATAACTGTTTATTCAGATTAGAGCAGTTGAAAAGGCTAATTTGTCAGGAATATTCCTCTACGAGGGTAGAAATGATATTATATAACTGGGAAATCTGTAATCCAGTACATTTCTTAACCAGTTCCCAGACTTGGATATGTGAATATATTCCCGATTAGTTTAGAAAAGTCAGCGTCCATTTTAGCAATATGCTGATTTGGAAAGTATCGAATCTTATGAAATTTTTGTACACAAATAACTTTGAAATCAGTCAGCTAATGACATGTATTAAGTATTATTTGGAACGATTTAATTTAGATCATTGATTAATAGTAATGCGTCATGACGTCTTAAACTTTTCTGTGAATCAGTATTTTAAACTACAAAGGCATCAAATGAATCAAATATTGTAGTTCCTGGTAAATAAGATAATGCATTTGGCAAGTTATTTTTATTTTAGAAAATTATAAGAACTGATCTTTGTAGCGATTGGCCTCTGAATCTCATGGAGTTCCTGGCAAATAAGATAATGCATTTGTCTTTGAAGAATTGACGATATTGACGGATATATGATTATTCAGAAAGTATCGATTCCACATGGCCAGAAAATTATTCATGGAATTCAAATAATTTGGGTGCAAGACTCAGTAAATTGTTCAATTTGGATCATTGGCTTCATTTTTATATAAATATATTTTAATGCCAACAGTTGAATAGTCAATTTATCATATTGTTGGAAAAGCAAAATTTATTCTAATTAAATAAATAATAATAAATAAAAAGGTGTGCTATTGTTCTAGAAACTTTTTTTGAAACAAATGTTCTTTAATAAAGATTGTAGAATGGAGGGGGAAATGTGTTCATTTAATTTAGGAGCATATTTATTTATTATATTACATTAGAATTTTCTAATTACCATATATACAAATATCTGAACAATATAATTTTATTCCAATGACAATTTTTGTGGCAAGTTTTTTTTTATTTTAGAAAAGTATAAGAACTGATCTTTGTAGCGATTGGCCTCTGAATCTCATGGAGCTCGTCCACTAATGTTTAAAACAGAATTTGGAAGTAATAAGTGTACGCGTTCTTGAGATCCTCTGAGTCATGATTGGAAATGAAAATCAGAAGATTGACTAAAATTCAATCTGAGCTCTCTTGAAATTGACAGTTTATTTTATCAGTAATACTTTATGAGAGTGAAAGAGTTTTCTTTCTGCTTTCTTTAATTTACAATTTTTTTACGAATTCTCTAAATATCATTTGCACTTTTATATTATGTGAACTAAAATAAATTTCTTTATTTCGTGGCATCTGCAATTGAAACTAATGATCGGAATGAAGTCAGATTTCTTATGCCGATTGTGAAAGTTACATATTAATAAATTCAGTAAAAATATGGCCGGCGGCATCATTATTTTATACATAAAGATTAATAATCTAATAATATGAGAACCCTGCTGTGTAACATGGATTACTGCAAGCGTGTTATTATTGCCTCTTGAACATTAATTTAATATTATATAATCAATTTACTATGTTATTCATTGCAATAATTGATCTCGGTGTTTCCATTTTTTGAAATTTTTACTATCAATGACTTTTGCATTACTTTATTTGTGAATGTTACTTATTTATTTAGCAGAAGTTTACTTCTCTTCTTAAGCCGTCTACAATCTGTGCAACAAATTTGGCTTTATTACGAATTCATTATATAGATTGTAGAAAACATTCATAAGTTTTAACTACATACATGTAAAAATAGAAATTTATTTAATATATATGCATGTTTATATATATTTTTTATGGTATGTATATTTTTCATACATTTTATTGATAAAGTAAACCTCTCAGCACTTATCCTTTTTTACCTTCAGCTCCACTCATTTACTTTGAACTTCAATGTATCATTGGCGTTTTATATAATTTTTGTGTTAATATTTCCTTATAAATTTCATCATTAACAGTCAAACTCGATTTTTATCTGTCAAATGACTAATCTACATTTATTATCTAAAAAGACATTCGAAAAAGGAATAACTTATAATTAAAAACGGGTAAAATTTCATTTTTATGCTTTGAATACATTGCAGAAAACAAACAGTCTATAAAATTCTTGATATTTATCAGTTTGATGAGTTGACACATGCTCTTAGTTGGCAGGCAGTTTGTTTCTCGATTACACAGCTGCCATTCAATGTCATGATGGTTTTTCGTTTTTATAGTAACTCATTCATCTTTCCAGTTCTTCCAGATACGAATATCTTCCTGCTCGAGAGTGATTGCGATGAGTCCAGAGGTTACGGTTAGGAGGGAAAAGAATTAATGGATTGCTGACATTGAACTGCTTGTGGCATCAAGACACGCAATGTCCATGAATAATTAAATGCACGCTTTGTTATACTGAAAATAATTTCTAGAAACATCCGTGAATAATTTTAGCACCACATGTGCGTTTTAAGGAATCCATGCTTCTTTGAAAAAAAAAAGATAATCATTTAGTTTCAGTAATAGTCTGGACTATAATCCTTCCTCTAAAATAATATTTTACTTCAAAGTATAAGTTTAAAGTAGAGGTTCTCAAATTTTTCTTGGTTACTATTGGATTATTAGAAAACAAATCCCAACGTCTTCTATTTTATAATAATATTTCCTCACACCAAATATTAAAATATTGTTGATATAGATCTATTACGACTAATTTATTATCCATTATTAAGTCCATTATCCATTATTATAATTAAATATATTATCCATTATTAGTCCATTTATTAAGAATCACGAAGTATAAGTAAAAATCACCAAGAAATATAGCAGGATATTGATTATTAAAAATTTAAAAATAAACACAAAATCAAACAAATATTTTTAAAAAGAATAATGTTTGGTGTTTTAACCTTTTGTTAATGTTACATCCCAACTTCAATAAGGCAAGTCTCAAATTACTACATTCTGTAATGTGCATTTTATATCTTGGTTTAGAAGCAAATAAACTTTTGGCTTGAATGCATGTGCAGGCAAATATGATGACGGAAAAGCAATTACAAATTTTTATACGCTTCTTTAGAATCCGGGGTAGAGAGGTGGTATTCCTTTTCAAAACCAGAGCCATTGGATCCAATTCTGAATTTTAATTATAGTTCTCCGTTGGTTATGATTTCTATAAGTTTTTCTGCTAAATTTAATGATTCTACTGTATTTGTATTTTTGAAATGATATAAAACTCAACTCAATAGATTTATGAAACTGCAGCTGATATATAAATTTGTTAGTTCAAAGAGTTATTTTGATTTCTTAGATGAATAGATACGACAGGATCGCCCTTTTTTTACTGTGTTAATGCCATTTCTGCATTTTTTCGTGGACACACGGGCATTAATGGAAATAAGCGGGTCATTTGGCTTTGCAAAAGTTGCCACTAAGCGCAAAATTGACATTGAGGTTAATATTCCTAAATCCTTTTACAAGAAAATTACGAGAGAAAAAATGGTGGAGTCTTGGAATCAAGAATATATCCTTTCAAATAAAGGGAGCTTAACAAAGAATTTTTATCCATCCATTAATAAGAGACTGTCATGCCATTATTTTTACACTAATTACAAAATAACCCAATTTCTCACTGGTCATGGCAACTTTAAAAGTTATTTGTACAAATTTAATTTGTTTCCATCATCTTTCTGCGATTGTAATATTGGTTTCGAGGAAAATGTTGAACATGTGCTCCCTCTATGTTCCAAGTTTGTCAAAGAAAGACAGATCCTAAGACTGGCTCTCAAGGACATTAATATAAATTGGCCTTCAGATTTTCACCAACTTATTTCCACCAGAAGTGCTTTTGAAAACTTCTGTAAATTTATTGTTGACATTTGTAATCCTTCATGACTGTTAAATTTTCTTCTTTTCCTTTATGTAATGTGTTACCTACTTACTTCTGTAAGCCCCGTGGGATACTTTATGGTAAACAGGGTTTTTATAAATGTTTCAATAAAAAAAAAATGCCTCATTTGCCACCATATCCCCCCCCACACACACTGAATGGAAAAATCCCGTGTCAACTAAGGGACGGTATTTCTTCTGTTATAAATCCATGGCTAAAAGGTATTTCCAAAAAATGGTGAATTTCCGACTGAGCAGATGTTTAAGGGTGGTGGGTGCGAGGGACCGCAGATTGATCGATTAAAAAATATCAATCTAGATTCCAAATAAATAAATTTGTAAAAGAATTCTGAGTTATAAAATATTACGTTAATGTTAATACTTTGTCAAGTATAATTTGCCAGGTTCCTGTCTGTTTTATTATGTTTACTTAGTTGTTACATCATTTATAAGTACTGATCTTTGGTTAAAGTATAGTTATCGCCAAACATGGTCATTAAAAAATTAATAAAAGTGAGTCATGATAATTAATAAACATATTTATTTATTATCACTCACATATTCCTTCTTCTTCATTATTATTATTATTCGCTTATTATTATTCTGATTTATTCATTATATAATATGTTTAATATTGAATCATTTATATAATAATAAAATTTATATAATATTTATTATTAATAAGATTTCATAATATAAAAACATATTAATTTATTATTATTCACTTGATTTATTTTTATAAAGTTTCTGAAACAAGTCATTACATTGCTTATTAATTAAAATTTCATTGAAATATGACCCTAAAATGATTGGCTGATTGAAAGAAGAACACTGTTTATGTATTGTAAATCCACAAAAGGCCTTATGAAATGGATTAAACTATAAACCAAACTATATTGTTTGGCGAAAATGCCATCATTCCATCATGCCATCATTCATCTTAAGGCTAAGTTTTAGATTCTTTATGGGTCCTAATTATCTTAGACTTTTGAATGCGAAATTTTAATCTTATATTATTATAAGGCAATAATTTAGTTTGTAGCTCTTGCTCTAGATGAAGTTGCAAAGTTGTCTCGAGTAATTTTCATTTTTAATTATTGTACTAGATGTAAAAAAACTCCTGCGCGGTTTCTTTCTTAATGTATATATATTAGGAAAATTAACATGTAATTATACAAAAAAAATCACTTTTTTTAACATCTTGATTCGCTTTTTGCAATCTATACCTAAGAATAACGGCAGCAAAGTCAGCTTAGAAATGAGTAGGGCTGCCAACAATATTTTTAAAGTGGAGCAAAGTCTAAATACAAAGTTTTTTTAAACGTATATATAAGCTGTCCAATTTTTTTAATTGTATTCATCTGAATTGTAGAAGAATAATATCAAACTACAAGATTCTATTTATACTTTGAATTCTTCTTTTATACATTTGCAAAATAACAATAAATAACTAATATCGATCCTCTACTCTGAATATTAAATTTTTCATTTAAAAAATTACGATATAAAAGTAGCATTAATTCTGAAAAAAAAAAGAAACCACGAAAAATGAAAGTGAAAATTCAATTTTCAAAACGTTAAAAGTAAAAAACACAAATTGAGGTAAAAATTATGTAAGAAAATATAGACAAGCATATCATCCTGTGGAATTAGAGATTTTACACACCAGTGTACTGTATTGGTAGCATCCAATTTATTGAGCTTTAATTGCCACTTAGAAATTAATTGCTCAATAAATCGGCAGGCGTAAGGCAAGTCCATAAAATGGTCACAAAACAAAACTATCTATCAATGCTGAAAATGTTAGAAACGTTCGAAAGACCTCGCCTATCCATGAATCACAATTGAGAAGCATATGTAAATTTGAAAAGGCGAGAAACTGATAGCGTACACGAGTTGTAAAAATGTGAATCATAGAAAAAAAAAATTCTCCTTTTTGCCTTTGTAACCTTTGGTTTGCCTAAACGTCAATTTTGATCATACACTTTTGCGTTTATTCAAAGTTCCTTTTAGGATTTCTGTTTCTCATAACATCTTCCACACAGAATTTTGAATCACATTGCATATGTAAAATTCCATATAAATCTGTTCTATATAACTAAATTATGACGGATTCCGCTTTAATTAAACATTTTGTTTTCTTAGTTAATATTTCCCAAGTAGATATATTTGTAAATACATTTCTTATTTTGTTACCTATTTAAGGTTAAAGTATATATGCAGATGTGCTTATGCATATGAATAGTTTTAGTTCATTTAAGTTTTTAAAATTAATTTTTTTCTAATCATTTAAATTCAAACTAAAAAAGTATTTTTTTTAAAAAAATTGGTTTGCTTTTCAGGGTTTAATATGATTTTTTAAGTAATATCTTTGAAATTCCGTATCACATGAATATCACACGCCAATAAAAATGCAACTACGTCTATTTTTTCGGTATTGAAACAATATTATATATATATATATATATATATATATATATATATATATATATATATATAGAGAGAGAGAGAGAGAGAGAGAGAGAGAGAGAGTAAAGTCAAACTTAAACTAGCCAAAATACAAGCTATCATAAAAGTTTCTGAAATCCTACATGCAAAAAGTACAGACTGTACTGCAGAGGGATAATGGAGAAATTATTGAGCTTCTTAAACGAGTAATAATTTGTTATAAACTATTCCTACGTCTATATTCACGTGCCTAATGAAACTTCAAAATGTAATTTCCCCTTTAATAAAGAAAATGAATGTACACGCAATGGGAGTTGAGAATTATTTTTATATTTGAAAGATTTCAGAACTATGTACTGTACTTTGATACAAAATAATGCTAGATGAACAAAGCTTAACAGTAAGAAAATTATTATCCACTTTTAATGCGATTAGCCGGAGTTGTATGTTTATAAATGTGTGTATGGGCATTCATGCACGTGTAAGCACATTTATTGTAAAGAAAAAGAAGAATTAAAAAAAAAATACATTATTTACAACATTTATTTTAATCTTTTTGCTATCAAAATTAAGAAAAGAAGAAAGATTTTCAGATCTTAGGAACATTAGTTTACATGGAACGAGAGTTATGAATTCGTTTTAATAAATATACAAATTTTCTTATATTCAAAAAATTTCAAAATTATATGCTATAATTATAACAAAATAAACTTAATGATCATGGATTAATAGAAATAAAAATGTGTTATTTACCTTTAGTTTGATTAACTGGAGTTGTCCAGTGAATATATAAGTGTATATCTGTGCATTCATGCGCATATATGCACATTAACTGTAAAGTAAAACAGAAACTCAAAAAAAATTGCAGAACTTTCTCTTATTATTTGTAACGAAAAAACTTCTGGTAATTTTAATTTTCTTATTATCAAAATTAAGAAAATTTATTTAAATTTTCTGTATCGTTACTCATTCCTGATCCAAGGATTATGCCTATGTTTATTTTATAATTAAATATTTTTTTGCGATGAAATGCACAAGGTGATAAGCTGAGAATCATTCTAATTAGATTCTGTGACACACTCTCACTAGGTCAGTGACAAACTGTACGTGACTTGCAGATTCATCTGCAACTTGAGCTAATTATCGCAGTTCATTCTCATCAATCATTTAAAAATATAAATAAAATTATTTAAGAATATATCTAGGGTCATATTGTAATTATCTTTAGGCAACTGAACATTTTACAAGTATACAGCACTAATGTAAGGCAATTATGATTCAGTTTCATATTTTGTATTAATTCATATGTGAATCGCAGGCAGAGTTTCCGATAAATTTTAATAATTATGGAGCACTGAATTATGATTTTATTTACTATATTTTAGAGTATCAGGAAGCATTTATTTAGAAATGTATTAAAAAAATTATTAATTATTAATATTTAAAAACAGATATATTTTCTGATATTTCTTAGAACCATTATTGTAGATTGGCTGAAGTTCAGCTGAAAAGTTTTTAATTTTTTTTTCTTCTTTGTGCAACAAGGATTTTTAACTTGTTATAGAAGTTGAATTCAGCCAGACTAAAATGCTGCCGGGGAATAGAATGGAAACGTTAAAAATGGAAAATAACACAATTGCCTCAACAATGATAAAAATATGTTCTCTTTATTAAAAAAAATATTGTTCTTAAAAATACTTGAACACAAAAAAGTAACTTAATTTAGTTGTTTAAAAATGTAAAATTGCAAGAGTAGTAGAAGTTTCAAATCTTTATATTTTAGAGAATATTTAAAATTATCTAAAGGAATACAAGCATTCAACACGCAATACTTCATGTCAAGCAAATACCATTAACTTTAAAGATGATAGAATTTTTAGGAGTTTATTTATATTACTAAAAAGTCATTGAATTAATAATGATTCTTTTCTTATAGACCAGAATTTATATAACTCGTTTTAAATTAAGGTGAATGATAGTTTAGAAAGAGTATAAAAGTTATACAAGACCCGAAATATTTGACTTTAAAAATTTTGAACATTAATAAATAAAATGGGACCAATTATTTATCATAGCTTAAAACGCTTCATTAAAATTTACCAAAGTGTTGTGATTAAACAAAAATTTGCTTGTCTTGTATGTTTAATACATGGACGAATCTGCTCAGCTTATATAAATATAAGTATTGTTTACCCAATCGCTTCCAGCGGGGCGGTTTGGGGCTCTCCGTGACTTTTTCTTTAACGTCCAAGTGGATCGGTTTCGGGCGCCCGATTCTGTTATGGGAGAGGTGGGAATTAAAATCGGTTACTGTTTTAAGCACCCCAGGAGGTCCAAGTCATCTCTGACGATCGGGGCTTTTTCACACATGATTCCTCTGTGCCTTAAGATGGTAGAGTTGGAGGGGGGGGGATTCACTAAATAGGTTGATTGAACATATTTTGTGGTTTGATTTTGGTTTTGTAATTTATATTTCTATTTCGGATTCTATTGGTTTGATTTGTGGTTTCTAATTCCACGTGTTATCGCAAAATTGGAAAGATTTCAAAACTATTTATAAAATAAATTATTCCACAGAATTTCTCTGCTAACGATGAATGATCTATAAGAATACCGACACGTTATTTTTGGATAAGCATCAGAAGCTCTTTTGAGTATTAAGACTATTGTAATGATATAAAGACAAACTATTGCATTGACACTGCGGCCTATTCACATCGCAATTTTCTCACAAAACGGATAGCGACTCTTTACTGTGGAGGGAAATCATTTCATATTCTCACCGTCTTATTCTATCATCAGAGGACAGTCGGAATTTTTGATGCCGAGTACAAACTATGGAAACCGAGTATATCAATGCTCATTTTCCTCTTTAAATAGAATCTCCCGTTATGTACACTGTGTACCCGTTATGTACACTGAACCATCTAAATGCTCTTCCCTTATCTCCCTATTCTTTATAATTTACAGTAATATTTTTGAATGTACAAAATGTTGATGTACAAAATAAATTTTTTGGATAATTTATTTGACCACACACACACACACACACACACACACACACATTAATACACACAGAATAATTATAGTGTCAAAAGTCAATGTTATCAAATTTATAAAATTACGATAAAATGTCTTTTAAAAATACAAAATTCTTTCATGTGCGTAAATACACGACTTACGATTTATTAATAATTAAAATATTTTCGAAATTTCAAACAATGTAAGACTAAAGACATGCACGCTAATGGTACGATTTGATTTATTCTCCATACACAATAGACATTTTTCTTGACAAGAGTTACTATTCGTATATTTTAAATTAGCCGAACATGAATATGAAAGTTTTTATAGCAAATTTCATAACTTCAGAGTTTACTTTGAAATCAAAATTCTTTAAATTTAGATAACTGAAATTAAGCATGAAATGGTATATAAATATTAAATATACAAGATTATTTTATACTTAAAACAAATATTTGAAAAGCCAAATTCCAGGATCATTATGAAATACAAAATTCCTTAATATACTAGAATCATATACATATGGTCATAAGAACATATTGAATTATTTGATAACTTGTTTTATAATCATAAAGCGAGTTCCAGAAATGGACAAGATCATGAAATTGTTTTCACGAGCGTTGACATTCAGTATAAAATTATACCAAGACAAATTCCGAAAAAATATGTATGTAAAATGAAAAACAAATCAGTTTACGAAAAAATATTTACATTTTTTTAAAAAAATTTTCTATGGTAATCAGTGCTTAAAAATAATCTTAAATTATCTAATGGTAAAAAGATTCATTTTCCACTCACAATGATACACTATGCAAATGAAATTGGTTTTTACTCGTGACAACTGCAATTCCTGTCTATATTGCTGGGTCAATGAGAGCTCTGCGTCAACTTGTTGAGCTCTAAGAGATTCATAACATACAGAAACTTTAAAGCGAATTGTATCTGAAATTTAAATCAAACATTGTCTTGTTGGAAAATTGGTTTTGATTACTAGCAAAATTAAAAACACAAATTTTAAGTTATCCATATTAAAAAAAAACATTTCACCAATGTAGACTATTTTTAAAAGACTTATTTCCCCAAGATTAAAAAACAACAAATACAAGTATTACATTTGAAGGGAATGAATGAAGACAAATATTTTATAGTTAGCATAAGAATAAGATTCCAGACAATTTTAAGCTAAAATATTGAATTGTCAGACACGTGTTTTGAGTCAGATAATTTGCACACTTTAAGCTCAGCAAAGTTCGAAAAAAAATTAAATATTCAGTATTTTGTTACAGAATAAAATATTTCGAAAGACGTATTGATGTCCAAGTAATATTGACTGCATACATAATCACATTTCCACTGTGCAGACCATTTATGTATTCATTTTTTGACACTAATATAAATTTAGGCGAAGCCAAAATGAATTTTACAAACTCAACTGCATAAATTGGATCTCCATTCATAGTTCCATTGAAAAGGCTCTGAATTCCAATGTTGATGGCTCCAAATGGTATCTTGTGCCGTGATCACTTGGGTTAAGACATTGACATCTGAAAAGATTAAATTAATATATTAAATCATACTATCGAGAATGTCATTAAATGCCAGAACATAAAAGACTAAATTTTGATATTTAAATACACTTCAATAATCCAATTATCTGAAAAAAATTGCTATCAATAGAAGCGAAATCTACATCTAGGATTTTTTTCCACCAACAGTTCTCATTATGAAAATGTAACTAACCATTTCAATATAATGTTAAAATAAACATATTTAATTTTTCCAGGATATTCTGAGGCAATCGTGTTTTTATTATCTATGAAAGTCAGAAATGTCAAATAATGAATGCTCTAATAGTGTTTGATAGTCATTGTTTAGATTTTAGAATACGATAGATTTTGCCAGACTCTCGAAACCTTCACAGAACCATTTAAAAGCGCCCAAAACGAAAGCATCCTTGCATAGTGGAGAAAAAGAGAAAGGCCCGATGTTGAGAAATGAGCATAATTCTTTTGTAGAGATTGCAAATGAATTTCCTAGATTGCCGTTTATATACTTGAAGATCAAATGACTTCGCGTTTGAGATTATTATTTGCTAGTAACTGCGATTAATGAAGGATTGAACATTTTAAATATCAACTACAACATGTTTGGTTTGACCCCAAAAACTAGCTAACTAGGGGAGAAATTACAAAATTATGTAGAAACATTTTTTGCTTATCTTTCATAGGCACATGTCCAAAAATATTGGACCATACATTTCCCTATTGACAAGAAGAAAGCATACATTGTCCATCTCCAATTTTTGGGCAATGAATGACTTCGACATCTATTTACAGAAATTGATCTCCCCGTATAACACGAACGGTAATTCGATTCTTATGTTCAGAGGCAGCTAAAACTTCTGTTTATGTATTTTTGTACCTTCGGAATACTTTCTAGAGGGTCCAAATAAAATAGTTTCCGAATATCATGCTATTCTGATAATTTTATTATAATGATTCAAGAACTTATCAGGAGAATTTGATACTTCAAATTACCTTAAGGAAAGTGGCGAGTATTGATGGCTTGTATATGGAACCAAGAAAGCCGTATTACTGATGGTGACGGCACACTTTTATCCAAGAAAAAATGCATGCATAATGGTCGTAAGTTGTCTGACCTATGACTACCCAATGAAATAAGAACATTTTTATAGGTCTAATAGATCTAATAATTTTTATAGGTCTAATTATTTCAACATAAAGTGTTTGGATACAATTTTCAATTCGATTTGACAGTTATGAATTCTTGCAGCTTACCGATATCACTTCAGTACCATTTTTTCCGCCAATCCAGGCATCTCATATTTAGATTTTACGGCTCGAGCCGAGATGGTATTTACTGCACTGATGAGGAGTGGTATAAAGTCTTTGTTCGATTAAGTAGCCTCTAATTTATTCTTTGTAGAATGTGCTGCTCCAATATCAATTGCAGGAGATTGTCTCTTTCTATTCACAAGACGTTCCATCATGAGTAAACACGAAGAATTCCGTCAGGATACTTTCAGGTATAAGTAAAGTAATTTAAGTTGATATCTCCATATTTCTTGCTACTATTACTCTAAAAACAAATTCTCACTCTTTTTCTGTTCATCTCTTGAAAACAGCGCAAGAAATAATGGCCATAGTTTTTCCCCTACCTCAGACAGAAAGTAACGCAATTCAGACTCGTCACTCAGAAGCCACTTTCCTGGAATATCCAGGGATTAAACATTTCTTTCACCATCAATCCACTGTGCAGGTCATCAAAGTTCCAGTAATTTTTTTGGGTACAAATTTGATACATTAAACTTAGTCTAATATTTCAGGCTTTATAAATCATCCAATAAATCGTTGGTTTGTTTGTCGGATTCCATAGGATCTAAATTCTAATATGCGGTTGTTGAAGCTCCATATTATCTGTCGTGCCGTTATCACTTGCTTCAAAACCTTTCAACATCTGAAAAGAAATTAATGATTATATATGAAATCGATAAAAAAAATGCAAGAATATATGCATTTTACTTTTGCTCTTTTATCTACAACGAATATTCTAAAATCTGATAAGAGTGTTCTTGCAATTTCATTGGCAGAAATTGCAGTTTTCGTTTTAGCCAGGAAGTCTTCAAGCTCACATCAGTTCATTTTCTCTCTTAATTAATCTATTAGCAATATTTGAAATGCATTTGTTAAACAATTCATCTAAATATTTGGTTTTAAAAAATACTTGCAAATCTTTTCCTAGAGCTATAAGCGTATATAGGAAAATAAATCGTGCATCTAGTTTGTTAATTGCCAGTTAAGCATAATGGCCGATAATATAACAATGTTTACTCTCTAAACGCTAGAATATATATTAAAGCAACCCACAAAATGCTTAGTGGTAGATTATATGACATTTCATTTAACATTTAAGAAATATTCAATTTTAATTTTGGACGGTTGCATTTCAAATTTTATGGAATGCTTAGAAGCTTGAAAAATAGAAAAATAAATTTGAGGATGTAGTTATTAAACGTGCTTCTTGGTAACAACTTATAAAGGATCGAAAAACGTTGATTTTTAAAATAGTGATACATTTATTCATTCTAGAAAGTAACTTTCCCTCAGTTCATATAGACACAAAACAATTATCTTGAATAATTTTTTTTGTCCTGTTACAGATACGTATTGAAATAAGTTATTTGAGTTCCTGGCCCTGTACTACCCAAGCGATAGCATGCAAATATTTATATACTGGTAGTTCTTACGTTGGAGTAGTTCAAAAGGTTACAGATATTTATTAAATGTTCTCCGAAAATTATGTTTCACTTCTCTTTGCAGCTTCCATTAAGCTTACTTTCGAGACGAAGCTTATAGAATTGGTTTCCAAACGCCATATCGCTTTGACAGTTTTATTAATATGATTTACGAACTTACTGTGCCCTTGAATTTCTTGTACATGGATGTCATCTTAAGAGAATACTTCCTCGCATACAGCAATGGTGCAGATGGATAGCATGTACATGGAACTGAGAAAACAGTAATGGCGATTGACATCATGCTTTTGTAAAACAAAACGGCATGAACACAGGCAAGTTGTCCACCCTATGAAAAACTAATGTATAAAGTACATTTTTATAGCTCTAATTACCATTGATAAATTGCATACAAACTTCATTTCGATATGACAGTTATAAATAGTATAACTTACCGATATTACTTCTTTGCGAAACCGAGAGACTCCCCTGGCCATCCAGATGGCTGCTATCAACACAATTTATGCGAAGAGCCCAGAAGGCAGTCATTCCTCATATGAGTAAAGGCGTTGTTTGCTCTAACAAACATCTGAATAGTCTGCAGAGAGCTGCTCTAATAACTGCAGGATTCGTTTCGTTGATAATTTCTGCGAGGTTGAGTTTCTTTTAAATGAGTGAAAAATCTGATGAATTCAAAACAAACTTCCTGGTATGAGTGAGGCAGTTAAAGGATCTCTAAGGTTATTTTAACTCTATAAACTTATCAAATTAAATATTCATTCTGCATATTTTCAGAAACGGCACAAGAAAGCAATCGCTATGGCTCTTTCCTATATCATTAGACCATACCAAATAAAATCCACATAATATGGCACTTCGTCACTTGAAAGCTACTTATATAAAATATTCAGAGATTGTTACTTCCGTATTCAATCAAAATACCAAATATTCAGATTTCAATGCATCTTAGCTTTCCTAAAGTTTAAAAATATACGAATGGCCAGCTAGTAATTTAGTGTTTAATTTTAAATTTTGGAAGACTAGGAATTACAAAGATTATCCCGCGGTTACTTTTAAAATATTGCTCTCGAATGGAACAACCTCATTTGCCTTAAAGCTGTACCTACTGTTTAAGTTTTATGAAAAGGATAATTTATTTTTTAATCATCAAAGGATAGATAAATTCAATATGAAATTTGCCTACTTTCATATACGTTCAAAACAGCTGCATTTAAAGACAATATTTCTAATGCTTAATTAATTCGATTACATTTCTATCCCTGATCTAGCTATTACTTCCCTTCATTCAATTCAAAAAGGCAATTAGAATTGATCCGCATTCAATACACGATATCATTCAAACTTCTGTTTTCGAATTTTGCTATGGAACAAACTAAATTATTTCTAATTTCTGGACCTGTGGTTGTTCAAATAGACTCGGCTACTTTAATAGAAATTATATTTTATTGCACCTCAGATATCTAATCCCTTCAGGATTAATTTATTCGCGAGCACGAATTGGACGAATTTTTCCATACGACGTGCGATAGTGTAACGTCAACTAGGGGGAATAAATTCATATTAAGAAAGAAAAGAATGGCATCCGCAATATTATTGTTCATATTATAGGTTGATTTTAATTTGAAGATTTGGGGGGGGGGGAAGGGTGGTTAGAAGAACGAAATGCTTCATAATTTAAGATTACGCATACGGAATTAATACTCTCCAAGATGGTAAGAACCGCGAGCTGAAATTTAAAAAATAAAAGACAGCGTTTTAAACGAAATGTAGAAATTTTGGAGTAAATTGTTTACTTTCCAATACACAAACAATTTTTTATTGCCACTCTACTAATAAGTAAATGTAATTCAAAAAAAAAATATCTACAGTTTATATATTAGGCATTTCAAGGAATTATATTTTTTTTACGAGCCAATAGATTTTTTATGTTGAGCTAAGTTCTAAAGAAAACGCAGTAAACAAAAGAATCTGGAAACCAAATATCTAATTTCATCGCAATATGAATTATAATCTATTCTGTTCATCAGTAGCTATTATAGTGACATTTGTCGATTCTTATTATACAATGAAGAATTTCGATTATTCCTTAAAACCATAATGCATTTTAATTGTCTATTTGAGCACACTTCTAATTATGAGATTATCCGAAATATCACAAAACAAAACGCATCAGAACAATAAATTTATATGCCATTTTTCAATCCTGTTCGAGGTATTCTTATGTAAAGTGGAAACTTCAAAACATAAAGACGATTATTCCGTCAGATATACATATATAGCTATAAATGTATGGGATTAAACTCCAAGATGATTTTAAAAATTATCAAGAAAGACCTGGTTTAATTTTAAAAACTTATTTCGGAGTCACCTAATCATTCTGTTAAAAATTCCCTTGTTTTCCTACTTCAAAGCAATGTTTCAAGCTCATCGCCGCCTATATCCCTACTATCTATTGAAATAATGGTCATCAACGTGAAATTAAGAGTTGAGAATAATTAGAATGAGTAAATCCTTGTACAACACAGAAATGCGGCTCAGTTTTCCTTCAGCATTTTCCATCGCCTCAATGTGCGCGCGCACACACACACACACACACACACACACACACACACACACACACACACACACACATATATATTCATTACCCACTCCGCCGTCACCAACCCGAGACCCGCAGCTCACACACATTCATTACCCACTCCGCCGTCACCAACCCGAGACCCGCAGCTCACACACATTCATTACCCACTCCGCCGTCACCAACCTCAGACCCGCAGCTCACACACATTCATTACCCACGCCGCCGTCACCAACCTCAGACCCGCAGCTCACACACATTCATTACCCACGCCGCCGTCACCAACCTCAGACCCGCAGCTCACACACATTCATTACCCACGCCGCCGTCACCAACCTCAGACCCGCAGCTCACACACATTCATTACCCACGCCGCCGTCACGAACCTCAGACCCGCAGCTCACACACATTCATTACCCACTCCGCCGTCACGAACCTCAGACCCGCAGCTCACACACATTCATTACCCACTCCGCCGTCACCAACCTCAGACCCGCAGCTCACACACATTCATTACCCACGCCGCCGTCACCAACCTCAGACCCGCAGCTCACACACATTCATTACCCACGCCGCCGTCACCAACCTCAGACCCGCAGCTCACACACATTCATTACCCACGCCGCCGTCACCAACCTAAAACCCACAGCTCTCCCGCAGGCGTTTCCCACGCCTCCAACATTTATCCTCGAAAATACAACTAGTACCCAACTTACCTACACCTCCAACACCAACCCCCAAAACCGCAGCTCAAACGCTCATTACCTACGCCGTCTCATCTACCTCTAATCCCTGGTTCTCGTAAATAATCACACCGCCACCCCATACACAGTCCATAATTCTCACACCTATCAGCATATTACCCAGCTAACACCAATTCTCAATACTACATACAATATCCGATATCATGACTAGTTAATCAGGACAATCATGTTTTTTCCATAACTCATGGTGAAGTAGCTTGCATACTTCGTCACACATTGACTATTTTCAAATTCCACAAAGCTGTCACTCCACTCACTGCCTAATGAAACATTGCACAAATAAGACTCCACACCCACTCCAACTACCGAAACAAAGTTCATTTCATTTTATTTTATGAATCATGATCGTACATAAGATACGAGTTCTTGCGTGACGCACATCACCAGGGAATTTTCTGATTCGCATAATGCATCTCAACCTGATACTAGGAATGCATGTCAGTATCCTCATTGATGCACAAAGGCCAAATATTTTGCACTAAAATTAAAAACGGAATTTAACAAATACTGAATCCAGCGGTTTTTATGCTAGTTCTGATTAACACGTTGAGTTGACGCAGAATAGAAACAGCATGCGATTTGTCCAACATTTTTATAAGTTGCATACAAATATTACCAGTATTTTGTACCGCTTCCTCAGTCAATTTATAAAATTAAATATTAAATTTCCTCCGAGTTTAGTTCCAAATTGCCCAAGCCCGACATCTAGCAATTCTCGATCATGTTTCTGAACAATTCGATTCATTACGATCATTATATATATTTCGAAGAAATCAAGTTTTGGTTGAAGTGCTACTTGTCGAATAACTAAAGAACGATTTGATTCTCAAATTTAATAGATACTTGGATGTACGATTCTATCTGAAAGCGTACTGTAATATCGCTAATTTCTTCCTTGGCATTTCTTTAATTTACCGTTTCAAATTTTCGATCTCAATATTCTAGATTTCTTTGTGCTCATATCAGTTGGATACAAAACTAATTTTCTAAATTCCAGCTAATAAAATTTTAAAATGTTAAATTAACACGACTCGTTTCTGGCCGAAAATGGTTAAAATGTATCTCGATTGAAATATCCCGATAGTTTATGCAATAGTTTGTGCAAGAATTCGTGATTTAAGTAAATAAAGAGAATACTAAATAATGAAACTAGATAATGCTAATTAGATGACACTTCTTAAAGATGCAATTAAAATGCAGAAATACCAAATATAAAATAATTTATTCCGTAATGTAGATTACACGAAGGACGTTAAAATAAGCAAAGATTATTCTTAATGACACAGACTAATATAAAAAACAATTTTTATATGAAACTTGTTTATGACATTAAAAAACCCAAACACAAAGAATTTCAAAGAACAAGAGAATGTTTAGGGTACTAATCGGCAATTACAGTACGAAATATGGTTTCCAAATACGAATTAGGGGGAGTACTTCAGGCTTAATTAAAAAATGACGTTGTTTAACATCCTTTGAAGTGGATAGTAAAATTAGAATGTCAATTAATTATCTTCTATCTTTCTGTCCTCGCTTGATTATTTTCCGTTATCACTATCATTAAGAACTAATCACTTCAAAAAATTTCGTCATTCCGACTTTATCCAATTCACTCTACTATCCGGAATGAAAATTTCGCTTATATAATGCATATTAACCTCGATCTCTGAAGTCTTTGTATTTAGAACAAAATTTCTCTAAATATTAAGGAAATTCCTCGACCTATAGAGTAAAAAAATTAGGCCATGATGCTTTTATTTTTAGTGCCTAAACTAACAGCTTATTTATCTTGGCTCATCTTGCATTCGATGAAAGCTCGAACAAGAATTAACGACAAAATTAACTGCTTAATTGTTCCAATTTTTATTCGAAACACAGGAACGCCTCTTGATTGATTAGTTGAATATATTTTGACTTAAACTTCCCTACTTCCCTACGAAATTTACCATATCAATTCATAAACAGAAGTTTGAATAACAGCCTGAAATCAAGAATTTGTTTAATTTAGAATATACCGACGGAATTAAGTAAACGCTATTCAAGAAATTTCAAGCATCGCCAACGAGTTCGATGAAATACACCTTATAACTTCGAAATACCCTGAAATGAAGTTACAACGGAGCTTAATTGAAAGGCTTTTAACAAAGTTACAATCAATATTTAGCGAACGAATTGATCTCTAAATTAACAATCGCAAAAATTAAGAAACCAAACTGTAGTTTGAGAGATTCATTTTGGACAATTTATCTTAAAATTTGATCGATTGTATCAGAAAAATATTCAACTTCCGTTTTTAGTTTGAGAGGATGCACTGATTGTCAGGTTATTATTGGTTTAAGATTTATTCGATTTTGAGCGGGTATTCGATTTCTCTATATTCTAGACTGTCCCTATAAAATATTCCCTACACCTCGCAAATTCCTGGAAGAGACTAAAATAGTATTAACTTCTAGTATTCTGAAGGAATAGGGAAGAAATAATAACCGTATATTCGACACAAGTAACCTCCAAGCAGCTAGGGTACCACAATTATGTAGACATACCCGGTTTGTCCAATGCGATGCGACAGCAGGAAATTCAGGACTTCAAATAACTTTCTATCCAGAAACAGCACAACACTATAGTAATGGTGCTCCTTTCTCTAACTTCTTAGAATTAGTATTAAATTTCGAGTCGAAAAGTTGGAAGAATGACACTTGCAACGTCGATAGTTTCAAAATATATAGTCCATCACATAAGGAGAGTCGGGCATAAAGATGCAGGTGTTTCATCCACATCGTAGTAGATTGTCTTGTGAAATGACCTGAAAGAGAAATTGGTTACCTTGGCGAAGTTATAAATGATGAATGATAAATTAATAATTATATCTTTTTACGAAATTGGATGCATTGTCCTACTTTACATCGATTTCCGTGGAAAATTTTATGCTTAATGAATATTTCGCATCGCGAATAAGATTTGAGGGAATTATGGTAGTTCAGCGAGGTTCTAATTTCTCATTAATCTAGGCAGCCAAAAATACTGTAAGTAGAATTGCTATAAATTCTATCCTTGAGTCTCTTTATAATCACAGAAAGGATTTTATGGCAAAAGGACCAGAATTAGATAAACTGCTACAAACAATGATGTACCATCTACATTACATACGTGATAAAATATTCATTAAAATATGCGAGCGTCTCATTACTTAGCAGAACACACAAGCTTGCCTCAACATTACAACTTTATGCTTTTATTATTTTGGGTAAAATGAACGCACCTTATTGAACTTTCATTAATGTTACATTAGAAAAGTTGCCGTACAAATACGTTTTAAATGTTTCATAAAACAGCGAGAGCCTTGCAAGTTTCAGGGTTTTTCCCATGGCTGTGCAATAAGTTTGTTATGCGAAAAATATAAATCTGAAGTATTGCCTACAACTAAGAGACTATGTATAAGCATATTTTAATGATTTTATTTCATAAGAATAGCCTGTGATCCCCAAGGCTTTAAACGTGTTCACAAGATGTTATGATAATGAAATTTAAATTTACATTTAAACACACAAAAGATTTCCAAGAAAAATATGATACGAAATTAAAACTGTGCGACAATTTTTGCTAACTGTGCTATTAAAATTCAAATCAACTAGGAAGGCAAAAGCTGCGAGCCTATATTTTAAGTATAAACAAACCTGCTTTTATATGTTATATGCAGCATTCATTGATTAGCCTTTGTAATAACAATGTAAATCAAGAATTTATAAGCATTGGCATTTTTTTCAAATTATGCATTTCAAGAAATCTTGGCTCGCCGGTCATTGGCGACGCCATGGCACCAAAGCCATGTTCAAGCATCTGTTCTCAGTAACCATTATGACATTCAATTCATTATTTCGGATTATTAGAAGCCTGAACTGTCGAAATTTATACGTTACACTTCAACACTATTAGGAAATTGTCCTTTCAAGACAAACTAAGAATCGCGATGAGCATTACGCACAGAATATAACGCTCTTTAGACGACGAAGATTTGGACCTGAAGCTGTCAATTTTAGCAAATAGGGATTTTCGAGAAATGACATTACTCGAGAAAGATTCACTTACAAAATTTGATTTTTAAAAATTAAATTCCTACCAAAATTCATTTCTAGCAATAGAAAATTTTCCTTGACAAATCCAGAAATTATGATAAAAAGCTAACTTTACAGAAATTAAAAAATTATTCTGCGATAATTTTGTGTGCATTTACTTCATTCAAATTTTTAAAAAAATGGTAACAATGCTTATACGCTGTAATAAAACTCAAGAATTTGTTTAGTTACATATTTCAATCGCATGCTTTAGCCAATGTAAATCTATAATTTAAAAAGTACAATTTTATTTATTCATTCCAATGCATAACTTTTACTTCTAACAGATTTAAACTGGCATTTATTCTGCAAATCAAATGACTAAATACTTCGAGTAGAATGCATTGACCAATGAAATAGTGCTAGATCGACTATTCAAGCTTAAAATAATATCTATTACGAGATGCAAATTTGCCATTTTAATCCATTTTTAATCCATTTCTTCATTGTGTATATAAATCATCCTAATAAAGTCAAATGCAACTTCGCAGATGGTCTCTAATTTTCACTATACTATAAATTATTTCTCCTATTCCGCTGCAAAACAATCTTTAGTATTCGACAATGTTTTGAGTCAATCGATTAAATATTTGATGAAATAACGAAGAGGTTTACATTTCTGAATATAATTTATTGTTAAATATTAATGAAAGGAAAAAGTTTAAAAAATTACCGAAATTTGGAAAAATTTCCCTAACTATTAAATTGGTATTAGAAATTTTTTTTTGTATCGCAGTATTTTAAAAAATATCACAAAACTCACGAAATTCAGCTCTAATAATTCTCGTTAACATTTCAAAAAATACCCGAGGAGTTACATTACCACCCTTAAAATTATATAAAATTATATATGTGCCAAATTCGGTAGCATTAGGTCAAATGATCCCTCTTGTAGAATGCCAAAATTAACATTCGTCTTTATTATTAGTACAGATGCAGAAATTAGAAATAATTTGAATTTTGGGATGCATCAAATCCCTAATACAATAATAATGTTTTATTGCGCGAAAAACAAGTACTTTTTTTATTTAGCTAAAAAAGTTTTCGAAGTTCAAGGGACTTGAAATCAGTTTTAGATAAGTTCCGGAGGATTTTACAATGCCTCTGTTTTACACTTAAATTGAGCCACAATCAAGCGTACATTCGTTCAAATGAGTAAGTAAAAGAAATAAGCTTAGAAGTCAAATTTCCGAATATTTGCAATCCTATAAAGATGCTTTTTAACACTAATTAACTGAAATATTGAATAGAGCATTAAAACTGGATCTTAGTCGAACGACTAAGTTTTCAACTTTTTCCAAATGTACCATTTTCCGTTAAGCTTTTAAATATTTCTATTATATATAGATATTTAATTTACGTAGCCATATTTGTAAAATGCATCATGAACAATTCATATTTGGCGAGATTTTCTTATGAATGAAGTCTAGCTTTCAAGAACTGAACTTCTAGACTGCTTTAGTCTCAATAAAATATCGAGGTTTTTGCAATTGAAATACTCATTAAATTTCACGAGAAAGGAATTTGGCGACTGAGTTTAATTAAAACCGAGCTATATGATATTATGTTTTACAGCAAACCATATACATAAAACTAATAATCAAGCTTTGGCATTTTAAATTGGTTCATTCATCTAGCGAATGATAGCGTCATTTATTAGTAATGGTTTATTCAATAATTGCATAAATTCTGTTACATACTACATTTCCTAAAAAAGTTGTTTAAAATAATTAAAATAGCCTTTTTCGAAAAAAAAATATTATGAACGAATATTTCAGTAGAAAACTTCTTCGAATCTTCCATACATAAAAAATAATTATAGTCCATTTTTATACTTTTGCGAACTCAAAACTAAATAACTTACCTATTATTATTTAATTCAGTATTAGTGATAAACAGTTCTTGAAAAAGATATGAATATTTCTTGAATAGGGCACCAAAGAATTGAAGACAGCTAAAATATTCATTCTCAGACGAGACATCAATAGTTTACACAACGTACCCAGTTTAACAGAATTCAGAACCATTACATAAAATTCGTTAAAAGGATAACGTTTTCTTATAACGCACGCAATAATAAAATGAAAAACCGATCAATTCTTTGAGTTTTTATCAGTTTATAGGGATCTCGAAATTTCTTATGAAGCGTCCTCTTCTTCCAAAGATTCGTGCGAGGTGGCTGCACAGCTAGCGCGCACGAAGTGGAGTGCGAGATATTTTCTAAAGTTTGCTCACTTTTTGAAAATGATTCAAAAATATTTATCTAAATTCGAACCCGAAAGAAGCATATTCAATAAATATAAAAATTATTTAAAAAAAGCAATTATTACGACAAATTTAAAAATAAATCTGCCATCTTTCGTAGAAAATTAGGATAAGGTGAAACAAAGGTGCCCTATCTGCAATTATAGGTTATTACTTTATATACCATAAGCGGGATTTTCGTTTAAGGTGCATCAAAAACATGATGACCCAGTAGCATAGGAATCAATGAAGATGCACCATGGTATTGTTTGGCTCCGAATCCTAACTAATTCTTGCTAAAATACTCCGGTATAGTTTCTTTAGATACTGCAAATAGAAGGTTATGTACACTGCTGACCGTTAGAATTGCAACACCAGAAAGGAATGATCTGACAAAATCTTATAAAAGGAAAAAGAGGTTGGAATATGCAAATGATTAGCATTTCAGCGAATTTAGATGACGCGAGGGAGAAACGACATCTGAAACACTGCGTAAAAGAAAAATTGTGAAGGGGATTGCTCATTTGGAAAGCACTTTGTCAGGATGGAGTTTGCTTAGAATATCGTGTTATGCATTGAATAATAATAATAATAAATTCTTAATTGTAAGTCGAAATTCGGTAGAAGTTGGATCGTTTGCTATCGACAGCTTGGATTATCGCTCCCCGATACCGACAATCACACTGGTCGAAATCCAAAACTTATGTCATGCGAATATGGAATCAATGGGTTGTTGAGTCATACTGAAAGCCATTCAGGATCTCGATGCCTTCCATGATTAACGCCTGAGAGGACAGACGTGTTGTGTTGTAGACCTGTAAAACCGTACAACCACATTACGGATCTTTAATGTGGTTGTACGGGCATGTTTGCAGCACGCCCAGTATCCACTCGTACGGTGCGACCATTACTTCGGCTTCCCTTGACAATGCAGCATAGAGAGATGGAGACTCTGGTACGCCGAAGGAGGCAAAACTGGATACAGGACTGGAAAACCTTTTAATACCCTCTCGCTTCCAGCCGGAGGTTTGAGACGCTTTGGGAATTTTTCTTTAACGCCCGAGTGGGTCGGTTTCGGGCGCCTAATTCTGTTATAGGGGAGGTGGGTATTAAAAACGGCTACTATTTTAAGCACTCCAGGAGGTCCGAATTATCTCTGACGATCGCCGCTTTTTCATAGAAGATTCTCCTGTGCCTTAAGGTGGTAGAATTTGTGTGTGGGAGGGGGATTCACTAAATAGGTTGATTGCACATATTTTGTGTTTTGATTTTGTTTTTCAGTTTCTATTTCTAGTGGTTTGATTTGTAGTTTCTATTTTCACCCGTTGTTATCGCAGAATTGAAAGATTTTAAAACTATTTATAAAAGAAATTTTCCACTGAAATTCTCTGCTAACGATGAATGATATATTAGAATACCGACTTCGGATAAGCATCAGAAGTTCTTTTCAATATTAAGACTATTCTAATGATATAAAGGAAAAACTATTGCATTGACACTGCCGCTTATTTACATTGCAATTTTCTCACAAATTGAGTAGCGACTATTGTTATTGTGATGAAAAGTCGTTTTATATTCCCATCATCTTATTTTATCATCAAAGGACCTTCGTAATTTTTGATGCCGAGTTCAAACTATGGTTTTCAAATATCATTAAAAGCCTCCAAAGAGATTGGGGTTTTTTTCCCCCTCCTTCATAGAGTGAGATAAGTTATATAAAT
The DNA here is from genome assembly GCF_947563725.1 of Argiope bruennichi. Taxonomy (NCBI): domain Eukaryota; kingdom Metazoa; phylum Arthropoda; class Arachnida; order Araneae; family Araneidae; genus Argiope; species Argiope bruennichi. The sequence goes on along the minus strand of NC_079153.1, from coordinate 57,702,385 downwards.
GCCGAGTTCCTTGTACGAATACTTTTCTGAAAATATCTCTTCAGTTGTGAATTTCTACTCTTTATTTTATGTACAGTGAATCGGTTATTGTATAATCAGAGAATTTGTTTTATTTAAAAGCTTATTATTTCTTTATTATGAGTAAAATTAAACTTGAATTCACTGGTGAAAAAAAAAATTAAAAGAATTTTACGCTACTGATGAAAGCGACAGTTATCTGTCAAACGAAGATGATGGTTGGTCAAAAAATGTTTTATCTTATCGTTTGAAATATTTTCTCAAATTTCATTTATTTTTCTTATTTTATTGTAAAATGAAGTTTTCAAATCATCTCGTCTATTTTTTAAATTTTTAATGTAAAAAAAATAAGAAGTAATATATGGCATATTGTCTACGATTGACAAACGATTGCTTTAATAACATTTTAAAATTTTAATAAAAATAAGTTAAAAGAAAAGGATTATTCTTCCATAGATATGTGTCCCTACTTTTATTTCAATGATTGATAAATGATTTACTAAAAATTTACGCCTGCTTCGTAAATTTGTGCAAATTTACTCATGCGTAAATTTGCGAAATCTTAATATGGGACTTGAGTTCAATATTTCACTTATTTATTTGTAATAAGATCTTGTCTTAAAAATACTGTAGAAATCTTAAAATAACAAATTACAATCAGAAATTCTGCGTGAAAATTTAGCATGACGGTTTTTACTAAAAAAAAGTAATATTTATGATGAACTAAAGTAAAATGTTCAGGCTGAAAACTGGAGGATTGTATTTGCGAAATATATTTCACTGAGTAATTTTTTTTCCGGATTTCATTGAACAATTATCTGTATGTTAGTATTAAATGAAGTTTAAAAAACATGTTATCTCCTTTATAGAATTGCTTTGATAGATGAGATATAATAACGTTTGACGTAATGTAGTCTCTAGGTTTGATAAAAATTTTAAAAGATAAATAAAATGAGTTGCAAAATAAAGATTTTTGTAATGAATATCTTTCATCTATTATTTTTTTGATGATTTAAATAAAACAATAATGCGTAAATTTTTGAAAACAAAATGTGAAAACTACCTTAAAAATTAATTAAAAGCCTTAACAATATCTTTAGATTAGGATCGAAAATTAAATTAATATTTTATATTCAAAAATTCAATGAGCATAACAGTTTCTATTTTTAAAAAATGTAATACTGAAGATAATAATAATAATAATAAATCTTAACTGAGTATTAAAAGAAGTACATAGTATATAATCATTTTCGAAATGTCTTTCAAGGTGCTATTTTCACAATTTTTTTTATTCAACGGATGTTTTTATTTCAGTATTAAATGAAGATTTAAAACATTATTTCGTCTATTTCTGAATTGCATTGTCATCAATACTATGTAAAAAAATATCTTAATAGTATTGATATATATATACTATGTGTGTCATCCCTTATGTAAAAAAAAAAAAAAATACATACTAATACGTGATTTATTATTTAATTTTTCCAAAAAAAACTTGAATTAATATTCTAAAAGTCTGTAGAAATTTAGATGAAAAATATTGATATTAAGGTCGGTTTTTATTTCAATTATTTAAATGGTTTTGGAAGTCTAAAATAAAACTCGCTTCACACTAAAAAATACCAATGAATTAGAATGAAACACATAGGCCGGTAGTAAAGGCAACTCGTTTCCTGAAAAAAGCAAGGCAATTGGTGAAAGTAGAACGACGTCAGATTTATTACTTCGGCCCACAGAGAGTAACTGACCTGAGCTCCCCTGAGCTTGAAAGAGTTCATGTCTCTCAGCGAGACGCTGAGAAAGTCTGGAAGTTAAAGGGCGTGCCGCTTGAAAAGTGCTTGGATGTTAAAGATTTAAAGCCTTGAAAAACTTTTCGTACATTGACTGCGTAGTATTTTTGCTTCCCATTTGAAGAATGTGTTAATAAAATAAGAGATTAATTTCTAATGTTTACATTAGTTAATGGAAAATAAATAAAGAAACAGAGATAAACAAGTTCATAATATTTTGCAAATACAAAATTAAATTGAAATTGGTAGCTAAATTTTATTGGTCGTTTCTTTAGGATATTTACATCAAATCACAGAGTTGCGTTCAATCTACGACACAAAGGTATCGATTCGGGGAAAAAATCAAGGTTTAAAAACTCATTTGCTTATTTTTTTCAAACAAACAAACAATATGGGTTTAATTGACAAGCTTTCAATCTTTAATCTAAACGAATAATTATGTTCAAATTTTCCCATCAAGGTGAAATATAGCTTGGGAAAATTTGTATTTAGATTATTGTTATTATGATTTATCCGATTTGATCTGGAAATAATTGTATGAAAAAATACATTGCAAATATCACAGTAGCGAAAAGTACTAATTATTATTTTAAGAAAGACTCAAGTACATGGTGTTTTTTTTTTAAACTGACGGTACTGGAAGACCTCTGTAGCTCGAACTATTAGCCACAATGCCAACAAATTTTGGGAAAAAAGAATCCGCGAAAAAAATTTAGTTCGGAAAGTTGCCGATAGGGGGAATGTGGTGCTTTTGATCTAAATTTTAACTATTTAACTGCATGATAAAAGTTTAAAAAAACTACAGTAAACAGATAGATGAATAGCAAAAAATTAATTTTTTCACAAATGTGCTTTATTCGAAAAAAAATTCTGTAAACGGTTACAAATTAAAGAAATAGAGGAGATTCTATTGGACTTCCTTTTTATTCTTTGTTCTTTTGTTTTTATTCAGTAGAATCGCTTTCCAGGGGAAAACATCGGCTAATTTTAATAAGACCTCAATTTTCTTGGACTAAGCATTGCATTCTGTACACCGTACTCTCTACAGTCATTATTTATTCACTCTGTCATCATATTTGCCTTAGAAGTGTTCCACAAATACTTTATTATTTTGTTAAAACAAACCCGCTAAAACTAGCTACCAGAGCATCAATATCTTTTACATCCAAGGTAGTTACCTATATGCTTTTCAATTAATCAATTCCATTTCAAAAGATTGTTTTAATTTTAAGATGACTAAGGATTCTATGTATATAATTTGTTGCAAATTTTATATTGCAGAAACGAGATTCATTAAGCTTGCTAAGTTCATGAAACTTGACGTACGATAGTGATTTCCATGTCAATGTACTAACACTAATAGAAACTTCGAAAGACGGAACTGATGTTAGTAGATACTTGCAACACCTTTTTCCAGTACCATCGAAGTTGTATGGGTCTAATACTTATTACTTTAAAACTGATCTTGAAATCCATGAAAGGGACGGAAATGGTGAACAGAATGTGTCAGAAAGACTTGCGTCAATAGGAGGATAATATGGAACCCTGGTGTGCAGGCTCATAAAAAAGACCGTTGTACGTAATTCATGACAACCTGAAAATGGGGTCGAACATTCTAAAAGTCATAATTTTTTTTGACAAACACTCTTTGATTTACGCGCTTAGACACATGCATTCTTCTAAGTATAAAATAAGATCTATATAATTAGGAATCACATTATTCAGAAATAAGAATTAATTTCATAAGAATCTTTATTTTCTTTTTTTATTAATTTTTAATATATAATTCAATATACTAAATTCTAAATTTATCATTATTATTTAAAACTTCTCTTTTCGGGATCAAATAATTCAACGGGAACATTAATAATATTTAAATGTAATTAAATCGCTGATGCATAACATATATAAGGGATTAAGTATCACATTGCGGCAGAAATAAGACGTATTATTTAAATAGCCTTACACATATTTTATTCTTTATGTACATGAATAATCCAAGTGGTAACATATTCTATGACATCAGAAGTCATTAAAAACGTAATTGTCCATATCTTCTAAACGTACATTTGTCTTTCCACAGTACTGTAACTTCACTTTTTTATTTTTCATGTAAATTGTTCAAATTATAAACATAATTTTTTCACCTTAACCCTCAACAATGGAAGAAAGTCACGTGATTCAATTATAGATGGAATAATGAAAGCGGTTTGAATTTCATAGCAAAAATAAAATGTGAAACTAAAAGTTTTGCTAAAAGTATTTTTATAAAATTTTCAAAATTTAGGTAGCCGTTGCGTATTAATAAAATGGGTGTTAACAACGATGTAAGCTATTTAGAACGTTAAAAATGACGCAGAACTACATTTTTAGTATCTTTAATAACTTTCAACATAATGGTAGTCTGTATTAAAAAAAATAATTACATCTTTTTTTAATATGGATATATATATATATATGTGTGTGTGTGTGTGTGTGTGTGTGTGTATTAATTAATAAATTTAATTAATAAATTTTAAAAAAATATAATTTTCTGAAGAAAAAAAAGCCTATAAAAACATCGCTTAACCTCGTTAAATTGATACGCAGATTATCGAGATACATTTTATCATTTAAAAAACAACACATCGATTGCAAATTTTTTTTAAAAAATAATATTTTGTAATAAAATGTTTTAGTCATAGATGTTCAAAAACTGACTTCGCTTTTTTGTTTATTCCAAGAGGCATGAGTTTTCTACCATTAGCAAACTATTGATTCAAGTAAATAATTTTTTGGAATAAAAATTTGTATTGAAATAATGAAAATTTTCAAACGTGGATTTGATAATAAGATTACTACATCATTTCCTAGAATTTCTTTCCTTGATCATGCTATTTAAGTGTTTCTTGATGAATAAATTTACATATATTTTTAAAAATCATTTTTCTAATTCATATCCAAGACATCGGACAGTTCTATTTGTGTGTGTGTGTGTGTTTTTAAGAATTTGATTATAAGAGTTAGCAGTTTATTTCCATCGTATTAAAAGCTGTATAATAACTTCAAGCTATTAACGTCAGTGGTTCAGATTTTTTTTTTTTTTTTTTTTGTTATTTGCGTGTAATGACAAAGGATTATTTGACTCTTTCTTTCCTGCAATTTGAAGGTTTTCTCTTTGTTTAGGTTGCGGTTTACTTACACACGGGAAAATTACTTCCATTTGTAGAGTCTATAGTTTTTCTCAATGTTGATGAGCCTGGCACAAACAGGTATTGGATTCGCAAAATAACAAATAAATAAACATAAATAATCTTAATATTTAATATCAGATTTGATTTAAATTTATTTTATTCAAGTTTTACCTTATTTAACAAAAAATGTGATTTTTTTTAAAATTTTAGATCTTTGAGATGTTTTGAGACACATGCTAATAACATACCTATCTATCTATATCTATACTTATAATAAAGCTCAATATGTGTGTTTTGGTGCTCTATAGGTCACACCGTTTGATATAAAGCCCTCAAATTTGGCATAATTTGGAGGTCAAAAATGTGTACCTTGGAGCGATTTTTAAAAATTTTTTTAATCAGAATTTTGATTAATTAAAAATTAAGCGAAATTTTGAAGTTTTTCCGCTATAACTACCAAAAATATTGCAGCTCATAATTCATATTTAAATCATATTGAAGATCAAAAAATATTCTTTTTAATGATACTAATGTTTAAACTAACTAATTAAATTTCCTTTTTTTTCTGCTTTAAATAACTTCTTACATAGTTTAATCAGTTATTTAATAACTTGATTTTCTTCCATTTTTGAAAACTAATGAAGAAAGAAACAGAATACCTGAAAAGATAACGTACAGTTAGAAAATAGATTACTTTTCCAGTTATGGTTTAATGGCTCTATGATACCAGGAGACTGGAATCTACTAGGTGGGTATCGTACAAAGAACAAGCGCTTTAAGTCTATAACAAGTTGATACTTAAAAATATACTATGAAAAGAACCTTGGACAAGTTATACATAAGAGATTTAAATAAAAGAAAACACAATTACTTTTCAGAAGAATTAGTTCATTACTCGATGCAACAAGAATTATAAATGAATCGAAGCGATATATATCTTCGGAAAGATGCGCTTTCATTAAAAATATACTGCTTTCTTAAAAATAATTTTTAATGGTTTTTGTATAATTTTTCATGAATGTATTAATTAAGAATGCAATTCTTATTTACCCCGAGATGACAGCAGAAAATATCCTAGGTAGTGCTGCCATCTATAGAATTTAAAGAAGAAAAATTGATATTCTGAGTGTAATTTTTAAAGTTATGCTAATCATTTTCAATTTATATTAATAATTATGAGGATAATGATTTGTTACATCTAGAAGCTAGTAATTAATAAAAATAGTTTGAAATAATCTACAAAACTGTCTCTTTACATAAAAAGACAAAAATAAATTTTTGATATAATAATATAAAACCGTATATTATACAAAACTATTCATAGCCGAGTATTTTGAAATTACAACATTTAGGGTAAAAAAAAAGAAACATTATAAAAATACACTTTTTTTTCTTCATGAGCATAAGCTATGTATTTTAAGAGATGTTAGAGATGATAATTTAATGTGCATTTTTTACGACAGATAAATATTTTTTCTTTATTTAACGCTTATAGATTTAAGGTCCATTAGATGTTAGAAGTCTAAAATAGTTCCTTAAAAATATTATTTAAATTTGAAATAAATTTTATATTAATATATTCCCAATGATCAAATGTAAATAAAAATATATTTCTAAGAAAATATATTTTTGGATTTGATGAATCAAGAAGAAAAAAAAAATGAAAATAGAATACTTCTATAGTCGAGATATTCACTAAAAATTAATTCACAAAGATTTAAATTTTCTGTTTAGTTTTTAAATTTGAATTCTTTTTTGTTTTTCATTTAAACTTCTAAGATAATTCTCATTTATTTTAGGAATTGATGTTTTATTTATTTAGCTATCATTTACGTCATTAGAAGTTTCAGATTGTAATGAAACATTACTTAAAACCGCATAATTACGTCATAAATGAGAGTTTAAACTCTTCTGACGCAAAAGAATGTTAAAACCAGTTTTCGATTTCATCCTATCGTCTTTTACCATTGCAGTTCTGAAGTTTACGGCTGCCATCTGTTGGTCATTAATGTAACTATTTTGAAAGTCTAATATCTTGTCTTGTAGTAGTTTTCCCAATGTTCACTTTTTATTTGTATGCCACTAAAAATTTGTTTGTTGATATGATTCTTTTATTGATTCCGCAAATATCTATTAAACTTTCTTTATAAAACTATAAATATAAAATGAAAAAAAAAATACTAAGAATAACAAATAAATCTTAAAAAGAAGAAGGAAACAAACTTATTTTTATCCTTCTTATATTTCTTTACTGCGAAACAAAGGGAAGAAGAATTAATTAATTAACTGTGAAATAAACACAGTTAAGCATGATGCATTGACAAAAAATCTACCGTTTTTGTATTAATTTCTTTGCATATTTTTCTAATCAGAGCCGAATTTATATTCCAAAGCAGCATTTCAGATCTTGAACGATTAATCAAAATTTGTATGGCTTAGCATGTAATTGTATTCATTATTTGTAATAAAACTGCTCATTCATTTATGGAAGGGATGAAACTATAATATCTATATTTGATAAAAATATGAGTCAAAATAAAAATATGGAACAGAGTATATTTTCCAGGAATTAAAATATTTGGAAGTAATTTTCTAGGAGAAATTTTGTATCCACGGAAAAAAATATATATATTTGGTGATATTAATAGTTTTTTTGAAGAAAAAAAGAGGGTTATTATATAACAGACATTTTTGATCTTTAGACAAATAAAAGGACTATAACCCATTGAATTCCTCCATGAAAATAGTTATAGCATATATGATATAATTATATTAGTTATTATAATATATGTAAACATCCCTTCAGCAACTTTCTATAAAAGGTATCAAGTTTTTTTTAGATTTCATAACTTTTCTTTATTTCTTTTTTTTTTAATTTTTTGGAAATTTTGATTATAAACATATAAAAACCTTCAAATATTAAAATTTTTTTGGTCTATCTAATATGTAATGTAAATATTAAAATTCTATTATATATTTCAGAATTAGTCTTTAAAGAATTTTTTTTTTGCAACGAAATATATATTCTTAAATTATTATTATTATTATTTGCATGGAGAATTGACTGAAGTGCAAAATAAAAAAAAAGTTTTAGCTCACGAAATAATTTAATCTTTATAATTTATTATTGTGGTGGTTATATTTATCATAACAGATAAAAATTAATTCAAAATGTAAAAAATAAAATAAACGTACTATTATTTTAATAACTTTCACTTGTTTCAGAGGTTTCGTGAATTATTTAACATGGTGAAAATTATTGTGTGTAATAAACCTAAAACTTCCCTCTTAAAAAAAAAAAAAAAAAAAAAAAAAAAAAGATGACCTTAGTAATACCATTTATTTAGAAATAAATTGGGAAAATTTTAAATTTTATTTGAAAGTATTCAGAAAAAACTTTAAAATTAATGTGTGATCTCTAGTCAGTATTTGTTTTTTTTTCATATTATAAAACATGCTGAATTTTGTTGAAACAAATCGTTTTTGAGAAAAATTATGTTACATTATTTTATTACAAAGAAAGATGCAGGAAAAACACATTTATAGCTGTTCTACAATTTTGGTGATCATGTCCAATCAAATCACAAGGTTATTTGCTCACATGTTGCCAGTGCAGTGAAAATAACGTTTGAAGCACTTGTTTGGAATGGGGTACTCAACTGCTGTATTTAATGCTAACATTTATTTCGTTCCACACAGAGTACTATTTATGGGTCTTGTTTCGATTTCCACGCAGATGACAAAAATTGGTCGAATAATTGGATTACATTTAAACCCTTTTCTTCGCGGTGTTTATCTATTGTTCTAAAAAGGGATAATTGTTGCAGTTTCTGAAGGGTAAATATTTTGAATAAATAGATTTTAAATTTTCATAATAAACAAGTTTTTTTTTTTAGATTTAAGAAATGATGGGGTCTTAATTATATGACCAATATATAGAATCTATTTTTATATAGAAGCATCCTTTTATTTTCCCATGATTTCGTTCATGCCACAAATAAAGATGATTTTTTCCAAGTCATTTTTCATATTCCTTCATATAATTTAAAAGATAAAATCTAGAATAATAATAATATATATATTATTTATATATATTTAGTGCTTAACCAGTATTAATCCTTAAATGTAATAATAATTCAATTTGTTACGTGTAAAAAAATTCATTTATACTCTACAAATTCGCACACAGCAATTATAATTGATATGATGAGAAAAAATACATAGATGCAAAAGAAAAACTGACACCTTTATTTTTACATTTAGTGAATACATGAAAATGACACTTAATAAGATATACCGTTATGAGTTTCTGTAATAGACCACAACTTACAAGTACCCTCCAGCATGGTGTTCTTTGTTACAATATCACCTTTGAAGCTACTAAAATTGTTTAAAGGGGTCACTTCGATTCGAGATGTCCTTTGCGGGCAGAGAGCGAGCCTTAGAGAGCCGAGTGGCATTTCCAAGACCAGGTAAAGGAGGTAAGAAATGAAGTATGTGACCGTAATGTAGGAAGTAGCTCTCAAACACTGAAAAAAATGCGTAAAATTAAAAAGGAAGCTGTTAAATCCCATGAAACATTATATAAAGTATAAGAGTCTGCAGATCAAATGAATAAAAAGTAATTGCGAAGATTTTGATTTGATTTTCACTCAATAATTACCTTATTGTTCGATTCAATAGATAAACACAAATTATTGTTCATATTATTAAACAACTGAATCTGCAAGTTGCTTTTTGTTATGACATATTAAATAATGGCAAGTTGTCAATCACTATGATATGACGTCACACGTTTTTCCTCTAGAAGGAAACGTAGTGGATTCAATAATTAAACCAATACGGTGATTCCACTTGTATAACGTAATTACGAATGGATTATATTGTAAACTATAACTATGTACATAACATTAATTGTTAAATTTAACATAAAACCTCAATAGGATTAATGCATGCACAGGTAATTCTTAATCCTAACATTTAATTTTTCGCTTTATATTTTATAATTAAAAAGTACAAATATATCAGTGTGAATTCATATCATACTACGATTGATAAGCATCCGATTAATGCATTCGCAAAAGGATAGAATTGAAAAATTGGAACACCGTCATAGGAAAAATGGAAAGGAAAAATTGCATCATCGTCATTGTACTCCTTCCAAGATATGAGATTAAGCCAAATTCTTTTGACTAAATTAATTATTCTTATTCTATTACCGCAAATATCTGTAAAACCGAACGTTCTTCAGCAGGGTTTTTTCCCATAAATTCGTACTTTTTTTGGAGAAAATATTTAGATGAAATCTCATACCGATTGCATACGAACAGTTTTCAATTTTACCTGAGTCTGAGCTGGTCATTCAAACAAAACAAATAATCATGAGCGCACTTAGTTTAACATGTTATTCGAAACAATTTGTTATATTACAACATTCATTTTATAATTTATCTCACATTACTTTGGAACTTGCACATAGTTTTGCCATGGTGAAATCGAGTACGAGATGGTGCTATATGACATTGTCAGCATAAGAGCACATAGAAAAAGGCTACAATAGTTAGTTATAAAAAATGTGTGTGTATGTGTGTTTGTGTAAAATAGCGTTTTTCCAAGAAAAAACCTATATAGATAAGAAGCAAAAATATTAAATATAAATACAAAAACAATAAATAAAAAATCAGAAAGTGTGATTCTAACCGACGACACTTAACACACCCATTATTCATATTGTTCTGACTATTACACTATACTTTAAGCACTTCGAAGCAGAAATTGAATATACTTATTATAGTTATAACAAAAAAATTTTTTTTTGAATTATTTTTTTAGGAAAGACACCTATATAGATGAACTTAAAACCCAAAACTTTATTTAAATATAAAATTTAATGAGCCGTTACCGAGATACACGGGATAAATTTATATATTTACAAGAATTGCTTGTTTAAAGTTTTGAGATTGAAATATTTAATCACAATATTTTCTATATTCAAGATAATAGTTTAACGAGTAGAATCACTCCTATTTTTTATACGTTAATATACTTAGGCCGAAAACAAGAAAAAAAAAATAGAATAAGAACTCAGAACTTACCAATTCTATATGAGAATATTCTGTGTGCTCTCTTGCTACACTTACTAGGAAGGAAATGACCAGGAAATGGAAGATATATGCATAATAACTCAACCTGAAAAGGGGATCGAACACTCTCCAAGAAAATATGGCATTGACAAATCCTGAAAATCATAAATTTGAATTATTTATACAACTTCGTATAGACAAATTAAAATTGATTAAAATAACTTTACAAATGTTGATTAAGAATTACAAATCTTTATCCAATATAGTTTCTGAAAAATAGATGTAAATTTTGTTCACTCTATTAAAATTCGCTGAGCTATAAAAAAAGTTTAATTAAAATAAGAAATTTCAAAGTTTTCAAGTCAAAGAATTTATCTTTGATAATTAAATACATTTATTGTTATAATTTCGTTTTCATATTAGAAAAATAAACAAATTTATTCCAATTTTAAGTAAGAAATTAGTTTTAAAAAATTAAAATCATATTACAAATAAAGTAAAATAATTTTATTTCATAATAGATTTAATTTTTATTTAATCCTTGAAATTTAATATATTTTTGTTTAAAAGAAAGGATAAAAGTAGTAAAACTGTCTAATAATAAAAATAATACAGCAAAAATTTGCGGAGTTAATATGCACATAACATAAGTAGAATGTATTGTTGTAATTAGGTTTGCGTGTATTTTTTATATTGACTCTAATTATTAGGACGTTTTAGAAAAATAATTTTATTTACGTTTTAACTAAAGAAATTAAACGTCTGATTTTTACTGGAAACTTTGTCGAGGCAGTGTACGAGAACTTTCGGAAGAGAATAGAAGAATAGTTTTGAATAGCTTTGTTAGACGCTTCGATCGTCAATACCCGGGTGATGAACGGCGCACCAATTACGTCACGCACAGCCTCAACGTAACAGATATATATGATTTATGATAAATATATATTATTTATGATAGGTATATATGATTTGTGATAGGTATATATGATTTATGATAGGCGTTCACTATAATAGCATTCTATAACATAGATTAAATATAATTTAAAACGTGTTATTCAAAAATAATTTTATTTGTAAATTGAAATATCATTCAAAATTATAATTATACAATAAGATAGATATTACTGTGTCAAGAATTATTATTAAAAATAAATAATTAATGTAAAATTTGATAAGGAATAAGAATACAAACCTCCAATTCTGAATGAACAAGCAATTATAACCCACGTGACACACAATCCAAAAGCTGTTCGGTGAATGGCCGCGTATATTGCCGACCAGTACGGACTCATCGACCCGTCTCGAGAATTGTACAGAACGATATGCAGTGCGTACAAAATACCTAGGCAGGCAATCCATCCTATGGCACCCAAACACTACGAAGAAATTTTTTATTTAAATATCTATAATATGAGTTATTATTCTTTTTTTCATTCTGATAATTTTTTGTAACTATAAGAAAAACAGAAGTATTATAATAGCCATTTTATAATAGTAATGAAAATAACACAGCAAATTTTTAAAAAATCTTTGAATTTGTGAAATATGTCAATAAATTGTAATGTTTGAATAATAAATTGGTTTTAAAATCTTGTAATAAAAGCTCGATTCCCTGAAATATACCTTTTAATTAATAAAAATTTGAATATCATTATCAAAGCTCATATCTGTTGTCTAAGTTATAAATTTAGGATATCTGCTTATCGTAGTAAGAAAAATCGCTAAAATAATCTGAGTGAAAACATTCTATAACGAAATCCTTTTAGATTATCTAATACCAGAATAATTCATCTTGGAGACACTAAATTTATCATTTGAATTGGAATTGTCTCAATACATCTTGTTTTTTCATATATGCCAGTTTTCTTAGGAAATTATAATATACAGGATCTAATTAATTATGTTATTTAATATTAGTTAAGGGATTCTAGAATTGCAAAGAAGAGTTAACCTCTCTTACTCGCTTATCTTAAAATAATTGCAGATGCTCAAACTGATATTTTTTCTTCATAATAATATTTTTAATATGGTTATAGTATAAGTTATATGTTAATATTATTTTGCAGAGAAACAAAATCGCATTTTTATATTTTAAAAAGTATGCTGAAATTTATCATTAAACTTATATATCTCTTTTAACTAAGAAAATACTTCATGATATTCAAAATATTTTCTTTTGGTAACTTGTGCAGAAAATATAGAGAGGCCCAGAGTGCGGGTGTTAGTAAAAATATTAAATTACATACCATTCTACATTTTTGATGTTCTCTTCTGCCAACCCAAATACCAGCCAACATTCCAGCAGCATATGGCCCAAAATGACTCAAAGGCAAAGCCATGTTAATTTTCCAAAACAAACTTGAAGATCTATTAAAAGAGCAAAATTTATTTTTCAGTGTTTGTTTCTATAATGATAATCTAAAAATCTTCTTTCACTTTATATGAAAAATTCATTTACATTTTAGTTTTGAAACTTGTTATAAAAGCTAATTTTAAATCAAAACATTTATTGTGTCTATTTACCATATTACATTGGTACATGTTAAAAAGTCGCAGTCATTGATTAAAAAAAATTATAAAATTAGAGCCAACACTTTTCTATGTCAAATCAACTATTGCTGGAATCACATTTTAGATTCATTTCATAAAGAGATTTTGGCGTAGAAGTGCCATGTAAGAAAGCAAGTTATCGCATTTCTTTGAAGGTATAGTAATGGTACATGGCCGAATTATCTCCACTCGGATGACGGAATGCATCTTCCCGATAGTTTTTCTGTTTTGGTAGATAATTTCGAATGCGGTCGAAAAGACGAGATTAATTTTGTTTTGGTTCTAGGCTATGCTTTTCCATATTCCCTCATGGAATTTACTCATTGTGAAATGCCAATTTGTTTCATAATTTTTTTCGAAAGCTTATTAAATAGTGCATGTACCATTCCTGTTATTGTCATAATCATCGGTCTTACCATAAGAGAATTCACAACATATTATTACAAGTTATTAGTTTACAATGTTTTCATAAAAGTGAAACAATTTTTTCTTCTTCTGATTATCAGTTGGATGTTAATATGCTGGATTAAAAATATTGAATATCAACGAAGACATTTAACAGGATTCTAAATCAAAGCAATCATTGCTGATCTATTCAGCATGAGCTAGCTCTAATTAGCGAGAAAAGGGAACAAACAAATCAGTTAAGGACCAAATTTTAAAAAAAATCACCGAAGTATTAATTTTCTGATATTATCCAAAATATGTTTTTTTTTTAAATTTTAATATGGCAAATAATCAACATTTTCTCCTTTCTGAATTTTCAGATAGTTTTTATCTCCATTTCCAATATTTTTATACTACAAAAATAAAAAATAATCATTAAAATATTTAATAGGTAATTTAAAAGTGAATATTTTGATTTGTTTATGACATGAATTTATGTGATTAGTTTATGGCATGAATTTATGTGGTTCGTTTATGACATGAATTTACGTAACTATGCATAAATCCATTTGGAAGAGATTTTTTTTAGATTGTACAGCATAACAACATGTGTTAGTTTTTCAAATTTACTTTGCATAATTTTATATAGTTTTTTTTTTAAATTTTAATATTAAACTAATAGTTTATTTATATTAGGTTGTTGTAGATTATATAAAAGATAATCTACACCAATTATGAGTTTATATGTCAACAAATTTTAATCAAGGAGAGATAGGGATAATATTTTTCCAGAAAAATATTCACTTAACGTCCAATTTTAGTAGCTAAATTTGATGTTTTTCTTGTTCAAAAACCTTATAAATCTGCTTAAAAGTTTGTTTTGATGAGTGCAAAGTTTGTTTTGATGAGAAAAAACTAATTTCTTCGATCTTTTACTGCAGACTTAAACGCATAATTGAATGAACCAGCAGTAAATTGTATCTTTGACAGCAAGTCCAATCAAAAATATTGCTAAAAGATATTTACCACTCATTTTTAAATTTTTTACCATACGTGGCAAATGGTAAAGGATATTTCGATGAGTTTTCTTCAATTTCGGAAAATGTTGTCGTTGAGTCAAAAACCCTTTACCGCCTACAGAAAATAGAACATTATCACTGGAAAAAAAAATTAACTTTTGCAAATGAATTGTTCGGGAAACGAGTAAACAAAATCCGAAGTGCCATCTAAAATTATTATATTCAATTAGGAGACATGGTGGTTGTTCATAAGTATGTTAAAACATGCACAAGATAAACCGAGTTTTCTCAAATTTAAAGGTAAATAACGGCATACTGCTTCTTAATTAGGAAGATAAATACCAATTAGGCAATCAAAGTTGGACGGGATGTTTAGTTTAACTTAAACGCCAAGCACAATTAATGCAAAATCAACAACTAAGAAATCGTTGTGCAACTAAAGCTTTAGTGTGGAAGTGCAAAATTAAATAATGAAATATTTATTTAATAATGAGATGACTTATTATTGTTTTTTCTAACTGGACATTTTCCTTTCTCGTTATATTTTACTGCAAAATAATAATTTAACTCTAGTGAAATAGATTAAGGTTGGTTGGCTGATGGAAATTATTAGCGCAAGAACCATTTTTGATTAAACTGCGTTAAACATACGAAAAAAAAAAGATTAAGAATAACAGATATGTATTTATCATGAATAAGAACTCAATTATTGAGTTTAGCATAGAAACAATTATATATATGTATGTACAGGGTGTTTCTGAATTCATGGCTAAAGCCTTAAATATAGGTAAAATTCTTATAAAGAAGCATTTTGTGTATAATAGTATGGGGTAGAAAATGAAAAGCATAGGTGGGGCAAGTACGTGTTAGTAAAGCAAAGCGGAAAAAAAATGCAGTGTCTACGAGTCTCCAATTGACTTTGATGAGGACATCATTAAAAAACATTCTATTGCTATTGCAATTGTTCGTGAAAAACCAGGCATATTCGGAAGGCTACGCAAACCACCTGCTAGGCGCTACCAGACCTGTATCGATGTTGGCGATGGCACATTTACGTACTTAATTTATGTAATGAGTTTTTTTTATTAACTCAAAGATATTCTTATTACAAATACGATTAACAATTTGATAAACAATATTTTAAAAGGAACAATTTGTTTTTGTAGGTTTACACTTGGAAATTATAATTAAATATTCTGCCATAGCTTGTAAATAAAATTCAAAGACTCAAAATTAAATGATGAATTAGCATATCGTGGGCATCTGAAATTGGCATAAAATAAAAGCAGGGATCTTTGTCAATTTTTATTGATAAATTCTTTAATTTGACGCTTAGTATAAGAAATTAAAATGAGCTATAACAGATATAACTTTAGATGTTTTAGATGCGGTTTGTAACTGAAACAAAAAATTCTTATGCTGTTAAAAATGCTATAAATTCCTTTTATTAAAAATTTAATTACATTCTTTTATAGGATAACTACCTATATTTGCGACATCTGCATTTAGTTTTTCGATATTTAGTATCTAAAATTTAAATGTATCATTCATGTGTTGTGGGCCAGTATAAAATATCTCTATTAAAATTCGTTTGCAAACATTACTTACTCTTCAGTAAAATACGCCACATATGCTGGTGGGAATTCGTGATTTAGTGTTAGAATACCAACGGCTCCACTACAGGCAATGCATATCAGCATGGTGAAAAAGATGCCAACCTTTACGCTCCTGAAATAAACAGATGAATGAATTTCTTACTTCA
Source organism: Argiope bruennichi (assembly GCF_947563725.1). Taxonomy (NCBI): domain Eukaryota; kingdom Metazoa; phylum Arthropoda; class Arachnida; order Araneae; family Araneidae; genus Argiope; species Argiope bruennichi. The sequence continues at coordinate 57,685,603 of NC_079153.1, read as the reverse complement.
TCATTCCTTAAAGTAAGATTGTTATACATATTACGAGTATTGTAGTTGTTAGTCTCCATCTCTATCTAAAAACAAGTAAAATATATATAAAAAAAATTAAGTCCGTTCCTACTTAGACCAACAAAAAAATATTTTAGTTACTTTTTATTAAATAATTACAATTAATATAAATATGTATATACATATGACAGAATTACAATATTAAGTGGCAAAATAGAACTTGGCGACCATTTGGTGACATGGCGATGGATTTGGTGACTTTGGCGACCAAATAGAAATTACTGGACAAATTTAATTAATTAATTAATATTTGAAAAAAAAACTGTATTAACATCAAGTGTCATCCACTACCAGTTTAAAAAAATGCATTTCAAATTGAGTGGATGAATAAAAAGTATTTTATTAACGATTGAAAATTTGAACAAGATATATACCGAGAGAGTGTGAGCTAATAGTAGGAACTGAATGAAGAAGAACACAAATTATTTGTGCTGTCCCTCTACAGGAAATAGTAATTTAATTTAGTGCTACTAAATTTGGCAGAGACATATTTTAGTTGGAGGTGAAAATATGCTTTTTGGTGCTATTTTCTTAATATAAATTTCAGTTAATTAAAAAGTAAGTAAACTTTTGATGTTTTGATCCGCCACTTTTGAAACTGATATGTCAAAATTTTATTTTCTCCCCATTTTAAAGTAGGTGACTATGTTTAAAGCTCGGATTATTTTTTTGCAACATTATGAAATTTTTTTTATTTAATATTCTTAATTTTTAAACAAGCTTCTTTTAAAAAACTTTTGAATTTTGTTATTTATATTTTAATATTTACTGCAGTTCCTGAACTAGAAAAAAAAAGGTAATAAATTCATATAGAAATATTTTATAGTTGTTTTAGTGCTTCACAGTGTGGAAAATCTTGAAACTTTCGTGTTATTTATCAGTCGAACTTCATTATTTAAGAAATGGACAAAAATGCAGCTTATTTTTTTTGCTCAAGAACCCTATAATATATTTCTTAAGATCTCCGCAAGACTTGAAGCAAATAATTTGATAAGCTTTTAAACTAAAAGATTTTCATTTTGTACCCCTTTTGAACCTCTAAAAAAAGAGATTTTTTTTCTAATTTTTATAAGGCTTTTGCCTCGTAATCGTATAATATGATTTCACACATCTTTTTCCAATCTTTTTTATGTAAATATTAAAAAAATATAACTTTTTGCGAATGTTTTTCAAAAAAATTAATCTCTGACGTAGTTTAAAATTGAAAATATTCCTTTTTAATCACGCCAATATAATTTCCGGGAATTTTTTCTAAATTCTGTTATTTATTTAAAAAAACTTTTTTCTTTGCGTTCTTTCAACTATAAATTTCATTGTTGGAATAAAGAAGAACCGTTTCCGTTGCATTCATTATCTTCATTATTTCATCATATTTTAAATCCAAAGGAAAAAAAGATCTTGATATTATTTGCTCAGTTTAAAATGAAAAATCAGTAAGTGGAGTTCGAAGTATATTATCGAGAGATTTAACGTTATTAAGGTGTATGTACACACTTGAAACTTTGAAAATCGTTCAAAATATCGAATATTTTTTTATTGCTTAATAATGTTTTCTGATCCTTTAGCTTTCAAACGATACCAAGATGTTGTCAATATTCGAAATATTTCTCGAGTTATAATTATTTTTCTTGAGGGGCTTTCATTAAAAACTCTAGTTAGGGTGTTTTTAAAACTCATTTTATGAAGAATGATATTTTTCCACTCTGTTGCTTCATTCAAACAATTATAACTCAACAAGAAATTAACCAAATACAGTTATTTATACATCAAAATAATCTGTATGAAATAGCGGAAGTTTTGTACCTCCATCAAAGTTCTATTTATAGAAATAAAATTTTAATAGCTGTTTAAAAGTTAAAATTACAGAAAAATTCTCGCTTTTTCTATTTATCGTTGATGAAAAAATTGTTAAAAAAACACTATAGATGTTTATAACTTGTTTGAGGCAGACAACATGAAGACTAATATTAGGCATCATTTCCAACTAGAATTGTGTGTCTGTACAAATTAGAATTTAAGATATCATGTTTCAAAAAATAGGCTAATTAACTCATTAAATATTATTTAATTAATTAATAATTAGTGTAATATGGTTTTTTTCTCACTGAAATGAGTTTAAACATATATTAATAACCTACTGTGAAAAAACTGGATTTTTAAAGTTAAAATTTTTAAAAAAATCTTCAAGTGTGTACGTGCACCTTAAGATGTTGTTGGACTTGAATCCATTTGTAATGTTTATTTACATAAAAAGCAGAAAAAAGGTAAAATTACTAAATTAAAATATTTTTAATACATATTATAATTTAATACATAAAAGACAATTTCTTGTGAAAATAAAGAACATTGCGTCTTGTAGAAACGATTTAGCTCAATTAAAAATAAATAGTATTCTCAATGAATCAGCTGGTTATTAAAGACGACTAGTGCGTAATATAAGGAAGATGATTTTTTTAATCAACAACCGATTACGTTCTACCCTGATTACCAAGCAATAGACCGTTTTTGGAAAAAAAAAAGTTCAAAATATATTTCTGTAATTAATTATTGGTGGATATCAAAGTAACAAAAGCATACCTGGATAATATTAAGCTCAAGAAAATTCCCACAAGAGTCAATTGAGCTAAGCAAGACACAAACCACAAATGAGGAAAACACTGAAATAATTGATAAAATATAAATAATAAAAAAAATTCATCAGTAAAATAATTTCAAAAAGTATGAATCAAAATTGCTCCAATATACAGGACTGCTGACATAACAATAGCATTCCAATAAAATGCAACAATAAAATATTATATGCACAATTTTAGCACGTCATTTTCTTAATTCAAATGCGAATTTGAGCCGGCGACCTGGCCTAGGGGTAGCGCGTCTTCACCGTGTTCTAGGCGTCCCGGCTCTACTCCTGGTTTGTGCTTAGTTGTTCTTTTCTCTGTGTTTTATCTGTGAGGTGTGTGAAAGAGTGAAAGAGCCCTTTTATAAAAAGGGGTTGTGCAAGCGAATGTGTGCGTCATCTTCATATGAGCTAGAAGTCAGACTTCTGCTCTCAGGGGCCTTGGCCCTCCGAAGCTACTGCTCACTTGGCCTAAATCGCTGACATTTCGTTAGAGGGCTTGTAAATTGCCATAAGTAACAACAGCAACACAAATTTGATGTTTTTCCTGATTTTGGCTTTTCTTGTTCATTAGATGTAAGGCGGGTTAAGTATTTAAATTTTAAAACACTGCAAATCTTACAAATATGTTTTCCTTAGAATCAGTTTGCAGAATTGAGTTTTTCATGAGGCAATTTAGAATTTCTAAATTTTTATGTCAGCTACAGCAACGAGAATAATTGTAGAAATTCAAACGCGAGCCTTTTAACTTTCCGATATGAAATTATATATTCATCTATGTTCATAGAAATGCGACAGGGTTTAAGAAGTAACAGGATGTCATTCATTTCCAAAATAATATAAGATCATCCAATCAATGGACTTTTTTCGCTCCCTTTAGAAGACACTTGATTGGTGTAAAATGATGAAATACAGACTTTAATAAAAAGGCCCAATTTCTGTTGCAGAAAAGTGAAACTTCTTTTGTTTTAAATTGTTAGTCTTAATTCAAATGTCATTATAATAGAACCGGGATTTGTTTAAACATCGAATTTCATAATTTTTCAAGGTATAAGCATATTGATTGAAACAATAAAAAGTCTAATTAGGCAAATTATCTGGAACAATTTTCCGATTCAAAATATATATCCATCTCTGGCGGGTTAGAAATTAATTTTTGGGATACGTTGAAATAAAACTCGATATGATTATCACTTTTATAGAATGAAAATTATGGACTTCTAACAGTTCGTCAAAAAGATATCTGATGCACATATACAACAAAATTTCTTTTATTTACAAATCGTATAAAAATGTGAATTTGCATATAAATGGAAATTCTTATAAAATTCTTATATGTTTTGATTTTCCAACTTTATTTTGCTTTAAATATTTAAGTTTTTGCTTTAGCTATGCTAAAATAACAGTCCCTCAACTGCTAAGTTTTGATTAAAAATGATAAAGCTTAAGTCATAGATAAGAAATGAATAATAACTTCTGTCTTAAATAGGAAATGAATTTAAATTTTCACTTTCCAATTTAAATTTTCATTTAATGTAATAATTAATATGGAAATTATGATAGAATAGCTAACCATTAAATGAAATCTGTATCAAAAAGAAGGGAAAAAATATTGATCTAGCATTATCCTTTTTATATTAAATAAATTATTCATAAACTAAGCCAATCATTTATCTGATCACCGCTCAAATGAAGCGCCCTGCCCATTGGCTTAACTTGGAATCGTGATAAAAACAACAAAGAAGTTTAAACTTGTATTTTGAATCTGCATTTGAATTGAGTTTAGAAAGGTAAATTCTAATAATTGTATTTTTTCCTCCTTATTTATTTCTTACTTTTTTTCTATTTTCTACTTTTAAAAGATCTGCAATAAAATACTATAGCCTTAAAAAATGCTGACCTTTAAATTTCGATGAATTTCAACGCTGTAATTTTACCTAAATATACAAGTAAAAAAATTCTGATTGTGTACAAGCTACAGAAGAATTCATACAGCTGAGAGCCACACGCATAAAATTTATTTGATTCTTAATGGAAAGTCATATGGCTGACTCTTTGATCACCCGAATGCAGACGGAAAAATAATACTGAATGACTGGACCGCCACAACAACAACACTAGTGTGGTTGAGTCTTAAGGGCCATCACCGGCCCCGGAACAACCTTTCCCTAAGGAAGTAGGTCCCGTCATCGATAGGAGGAACCAGACCCGCACCTTTTCGTGTACTCCAGGGTGGCGAGAACTAATCACCATGCCAGAAGATTCTCATCCTCATTTCGAGGTGCCCCCCCCTGGGGGTATGTTTCTTAATTAAAGTCAGCCATCTGACTCTCCGACCCGCCACAAAGGAACACGGTTTTAAACAAAAGAAAAAAAATGAATGCCCGAACCGCCGCAACAACAACATTGGCAGGAACTGTGGTTGAGTCCTAAGAGACATCACCGGCCACGGTACAACCCTCCCCGAAGAAAGTACGTCCTGTCATCGATGGGAGGAGTCAGATTCCCCACCTATTAGTATACTCTCCAGGGTGGCGAGATCCAACCACCATGCGGGAAGCAACTCATGCTCATTTCGAGGTGCAACCCCGGGGTATTTTTCTTAATGGAAAATAATAAGTCTATACGAGATATTTATAATTGTTTGCCATGATATTATTCAGATTGAATGGAAATAATATGCGCAATTTAATTTCAGCAACTAATTATAAAACTACTTATCCCGGAAGAAAATTTTAACTATATTGTTCTTTGTGTTTAGTAGTAAAAATTGCACTCATTCGCTCTCAATTAGAAAACCAGATCAACTTTCTATGAACGAATTTTAGATTTTTAGTCGATAGAGATCTATAAATTCATATAGAAAACATATACCAAATTTAAATCTCCTAACTTTGAGTTTGAAATATCGGCTTTACAGATAATCATAATTGCAAAAATGTTTTTTTTTTTCTCCTGGATTCAGTGAGTTTTGAAATGTGGAGATTGATCCAAATCTTTAGATGGAATGTTTTCGACAGTTACAATATTTTCTTTTTGTGTCGTCTAACGTCCTTTCGCTGGTGCGGAGTGGAAATATGCAGAAGGGGTGTCAGCTCAGGTGTTGCCCTCGTAATCTGACCACGGTTCAAAATTACGAGATCCGTCCCAAATAACCCTAATGTTGTTTTAAAAACGGAACGTTAATATAATTAAACCAACCAACATTTTATATAAACCTGCGAGAATGTAAACAAATAATGTAAGAACTTCAGAAAATATATACGAAACAAGTCGTTGCATAATGCAAAGGCGCATTTACGTTTAGCTACTACTGCAGGTGACACGCATATATATATTTACACACACACACACAAATTTGTTTGTTTTTATGTGTGTACATATACATTCATGAATTGCTTACAGAAAGAAAAATAACGATCAAGAAATACTTCCGATTTATTATATTTTGTTACCTGATCTTCTAAATCTAGGAAATTGCTGTACATTCCAAAGTGAGCAGCAGCATTATCGCGGCACTTATCTATGGAAGCTCCTAACAAATCACCCCAGAAAGGACCGGAAGCAATTAAAGGCAGGATCAACAATACTCCAAAGAAGAGAAGCAGGGGTATGCATAGCCTAAAGTAATAAACACCCATATTGAGTAATAAAATATATTTATTTTTAGCATCACAGATATGTTACGAAGTTTATATGAACATTATAAAACTAGAGGCTTTAAATCATAACTTTACTGACATTATATGACTAATATACTATATTTTTAATCAAAAAGCAGATTCAGTGTAACATAAAACTTTTATTAGAGCTGGGAAATAGTTATAAACATTTCCAATAAAGTAATAAAGTATATGCTAATTATGGTTCAATCTTAGGTGTAAGATTTTTAAAAGTTATTTTTAATGCATTTATATGGAATTGCTGATAAACCCATTTCAAAAGATAAGAGCAATGTATAATATAACAAAAGCCCATTAATGGGTTTTTAGTAAATATTGATTTTAAAATACAATGGACTAATAACGTTATATAGATAACGATTGTCTTTTTATTAGAAATAATATAAAATACATGGTAAGTGGTGTATAAATTCCAGGCCATTTTTTTTTTATAAAAGGCTTTTACAATAAAAAAATTTAACAATAGAAAATTTCAATGATTAAAAAATGGTAGTTATAAAAGAGTATGAACTGAGACTTGCAATGCAAATTGATAATAGAAATAATAAAATATAAAATATTCTATATAATTAGTTGATAACTATGTTTTATAAGATTTCCTTAATAATAATAATAAAAAAAATTATTTTCTTTACTTATCATAATATTAAAATCATTTATGTTACTTTCCTTAATATTAAAATCATTTATGTTACTTTCCTTAATATTAAAATCATTTATGTTACTTTCTTTAATATTAAAATCATTTACCTTAAGTAGTTCTTCACGATCAAACTAATCACATTGACTTCTATATCTCGGGGTTTTAAAGCAGGTTGCCACAGACTGTATGTCATAAGAAAACCACTGAAGAAAGAGCACAGATCACATTAGAATAATCAAATAATTTTCCAAACTAGTGTATATCGAATTCTCCTGTTAAACACTGTGTGGTTT